>NC_141878.1:519996112-520299142 GCF_056163025.1 Triticum urartu
GGGCCTTTTCCGGAGCTCCGCTGGAGGGGGCTTCTACATCAACACCATAGCCCTTCCGATGAAGTGTGAGTAGTTTACTTCAGACCTTCGGGTCCATAGTTATTAGCTAGATGGCTTCTTCTCTCTTTTTGGATCTCAATACAAAGTTCTCCCCCTCTCTTGTGGAGATCTATTCGATGCAATCTTCTTTTGCGGTGTGTTTGTTGAGACCGATGAATTGTGGGTTTATGATCAAGTTTATCTATGAACAATATTTGAATCTTCTCTGAATTCTTTTATGTATGATTGGTTATCTTTGCAAGTCTCTTTGAATTATCAGTTTGGTTTGGCCTACTAGATTGATCTTTCTTGCAATGGGAGAAGTGCTTAGCTTTGGGTTCAATCTTGCGGTGTCCTTTCCCAGTGACAGTAGGGGCAGCAAGGCACGTATTGTATTGTTGCCATTGAGGATAACAAGATGGGGTTTATATCATATTTCATGAGTTTATCCCTCTACATCATGTCATCTTGCTTAAAGCGTTACTCTATTCTCTTGAACTTAATACTCTAGATGCATGCTGGATAGCGGTCGATGTGTGGAGTAATAGTAGTAGATGCAGGCCGATGAATTTCTTCATCGTCCGCATCCCATCCTAGCCAGACATAGTTCGGCCAAGGTTCTCCTGACAAGGAGAAAGACCTTAATGAATTTAGCACGTCACCGAAAGGTGAGTGCTGAAAGATATCCGCGGAGGTGAACTCCATGATCGGCGCCCAATCGGATTCGATAGGCACGGACGCAGGCGACTCGGAGTCCATGGCCGGAGACGAATACAGTGGTTCGGCAACACGGCTCTCGTAAGGGGTGAAGTCAGTATCCGGCTCTACGCCACTAAGAGTGCGCCCTCTATGGCGGGGTCTATCCACCCATCCTCGGACGGCGCAATTTGCTCCGGATTGAAGGCCGGAGTAGTTGCAGGTGTGATCTCCCGAACACTGTCTGACGGCAGAGCTAAAGCATGCCCATCGTGATTGTGCGGCGCACCTGACATGGGCTCGAATCCGTCGAAGATCAAGTCTCCATGGATGTCGGCGGTGTAGTTTAAATTTACAAACCTGACCTGATGGCCAGGGGCGTAGCTCTCGATCTGCTCCAGATGGACAAGCAACTTGGCCCGTAGTGCGAAGCCGCCGAATACGAAGATCTGTCCAGGGAGGAAAACCTCGCCCAGGACCGCATCGTTACCGATGATCGAAGGGGCCATCAAGCCTTACGGTGACGGCACACTGGAACTCTCAATGAAAGCACCAATGTCGGTGTCAAAACCGGCGGATCTCGGGTAGGGGGTCCCAAACTATGCGTCTAAGGAGGATGGTAACAGGAGGTAGGGGACACGATGTTTATCCAGGTTCGGGCCCTCTCGATGGAGGTAATACCCTATGTCCGGCTTGATTGATCTTGATGATATGAGTATTACAATAGTTGATCTACCACGAGATCGAAGAGGCTAAACCCTAGAAGCTAGCCTATGGTATGATTGTGTGGTGTCCTATGGACTAAACCCTCCGGTTTATATAGACACTAGAGGGGGCTAGGGTTACACAAAGTCGGTTACAAGGGAGGAGATCTACATATCCGTATTGCCAAGCTTGCCTTCCACGCCAAGGAGAGTCCCATCCGGACATGGGACGAAGTCTTCAATCTTGTATCTTCATAGTCCAACAGTCCGGCCAAAGGATATAGTCTGGCTGTCCGGAGACCCCCTAATCGAGGACTCCCTCAGAAAGGCATGGAACACTTCCCTAGAAAGAAAATTAAATTACCTTATGAATCTATTATGAGAGCCACTTATGGATTGCCTACCAAAGATGGGAATACCTAGATCTATCCTTACTTTTATGCCTAGCTAGGTGTTAGGGAACGTAGCAGAAATTCAAAATTTTCCTACGTGTCACCAAGATCTATCTATGGAGAGACCAGCAACGAGGGGAAGGAGAGTGCATCTACATACCCTTGTAGATCGCTACGCGGAAGCGTTCAAGAGAACGGGGTTGAAGGAGTCGTACTCGTCGTGATCCAAATCACCGGAGATCCTAGTGCCGAACGGACGGCACCTCCGTGTTCAACACACGTACAGCCCGGTGACGTCTCCTACGCCTTGATCCAGCAAGGGGAGAAGGAGAGGTTGGGGAAGACTCCATCCATCAGCAGCACAGCGGCGTGGTGGTGGTGGAGGAGCGTCGTACTCCAGCAGGGCTTCGCCAAGCACCGCAAGAGACGAGGAGGGAGAGGGGTAGGACTGCGCCAACTGGGAGAGAATTCACATGTGTTGGGCAACCCCAAACCTCAAGTATATATAGGGGGAGGGGAGGGGCTGAGCCCCCACCTAGGGTTCCCTCCCTAGGGGTGGCGGCAGCCCCCTAGATCCCATCTAGGGGCGGCCAAGGGGAGGGGAGAGGGGGAGGCGCACCAGGGTGGGCCTTAGGGCCCATCTGCCCTAGGGTTTGCCCCCTTCCCCTCTTGGAGGCGCCTTGGGCCTTGCTGGAGGGCGCACCAGCCCACCTGGGGCTGGTCCCCTCCCACACTTGGCCCATGTAGCCCTCCGGGGCTTGTGGCCCCACTTGGTGGACCCCCGGGACCCTACCGGTGGTCCCGGTACGTTACCGATAAACCCCGAAACTTTTCTGGTGACCAAAACAGGACATCCCATATATAAATCTTTACCTACGGACCATTCCGGAACTCCTCGTGACATCCGAGATCTCATCCGGGACTCCGAACAACATTCGGTAACCACGTATATCTATTCCCTATAACCCTAGCGTCATCGAACCTTAAGTGTGTAGACCCTACGGGTTCGGGAACCATGCAGACATGACCGAGATAACTCTCTGGTCAATAACCAACAGCGGGATCTGGATACCCATGTTGGCTCCCACATGTTCCACGATGATCTCATCGGATGAACCACGATGTCAAGGACTTAATCAATCCCGTATATATTTCCCTTTGTCTAGCGGTACGATACTTGCCCGAGATTCGATCGTCGGTATCCCGATACCTTGTTCAATCTCGTTACCAGAAAGTCTCTTTACTCGTTCCGTAACACATCATCCCATGATCAACTCCTTGATCACATTGTGCACATTATGATGATGTCCTACCGAGTGGGCCCAGAGATACCTCTCCGTTTACACGGAGTGACAAATCCCAGTCTCGATTTGTGCCAACCCAACAGACACTTTCGGAGATACCTATAGTGTACCTTTATAGCCACCCAGTTACGTTGTGACGTTTGGCACACCCAAAGCACTCCTACGGTATCCGGGAGTTGCACAATCTCATGGTCTAAGGAAATGATAGTTGACATTAGAAAAGCTTTAGCATACGAACTACATGATCTTGTGCTAGGCTTAGGATTGGGTCTTGTCCATCACATCATTCTCCTAATGATGTGATCCCGTTATCAATGACATCCAATGTCCATGGTCAGGAAACCGTAACCATCTATTGATCAACGAGCTAGTCAACTAGAGGCTTACTAGGGACATGGTGTTGTCTATGTATCCACACATGTATCTGAGTTTCCTATCAATACAATTCTAGCATGGATAATAAATGATTATCATGAACAAGGAAATATAATAATAACCAATTTATTATTGCCTCTAGGGCATATTTCTAACAGTCTCCCACTTGCACTAGAGTCAATAATCCAGTTCACATCGATATGTGATTAACACTCAAGGTCACATCCCCATGTGACTAACACCCAAAGAGTTTACTAGAGTCAATAATCTAGTTCACATTACCATGTGATTAACACTCGATGAGTTCTGGGTTTGATCATGTTATGCTTGTGGGAGATGTTATAGTCAACGGGTCTGAATCTTTCAGATCCGTGTGTGCTTTACAAATCTCTATGTCATCTCCTAGATGCAGCTACCACGTTCTATTTGGAGCTATTCCAAATAACTGTTCTACTATACGAATCCAGTTTACTACTCAGAATAATCTGGATTAGTGTCAAAGTTTGCATCGGCGTAACCCTTTACGACGAACTCTTTTACCACCTCCATAATCGAGAAAATTCCTTAGTCCACTAGTTACTAAGGATAACTTTGACCGCTGTCCTGTGATCCATTCTTGGATCACTCTTGTACCCCTTGACTGACTCATGGCAAGGCACACTTCAGGTGCGGCACACAGCATAGCATACTGTAGAGAGCCTATGACAAAAGCATAGGGGACGACCTTCGTCCTTCCTCTTTCTTCTGCCGTGGTCGAGCTTTAAGTCTTAACTTCATACCTTACAACTCAGGCAAGAACTCCTTCTTTGACTGATCCATCTTGAACACCTTCAAGATCATGTCAAGGTATGTGCTCATTTGAAAGTACCATTAAGTGTTTTGATCTATCCTTATAGATCTTGATGCTCAATGTTCAAGTAGCTTAATCCAGGTTTTCCATTGAAAAACACTTTTCAAATAACTCTGCATGCTTTCCAGAAATTCTACATCATTTCCGATCAACAATATGTTAACAACATATACTCATCAGAAATTCTATAGTGCTCCCACTCACTTCTTTGGAAATACAAGTTTCTCATAAACTTTGTATACACCCAAAACTTTGATCATCTCATCAAAGCATATATTCCAACTCCGAGATGCTTACTCCAATCCTTAGAAGGATTTCTGGAGCTTTGCATACTTGTTAGCATCTTTCAGGATTGACAAAACCTTCCGGTTGTATCACATACAACCTTTCCTCAAGAAAATCGTTGAGGAAACAATGTTTTGGCATCCTGTCTGCATGATTTCATAAATAATGCAGTAACTGCTAACATAATTCCAACAGACTTTTAGCATCGCTACGTGTGAGAAAGTCTCATCGTAGTCAACTCCTTGAACTTGTCGGGAAACATCTTAACGACAAGTCGAGCTTTCTCAATGGTGACACTTACCATCATTGTCTGTCTTCCTTTTAAAATCCATATGTACCTAACAGCCTTACGACCATCAAGTAGCTCTTCCAAAGTCTACACTTTGTTTTCATACATGGATCCTCTCTCGGATTATATGGCCTCGAGCCATTTTGGAATTCAGGCCCACCATCGCTTCTCCATAGCTCGTAAGTTCATTGTTGTCTAGCAACATGACTTTCAAGACAGGATTACGTACCACTCTGAAGTAGTACGCATCCTTGTCATCCCACAAGGTTTGGTAGTGACTTGATCTGAAGTTTCATGATCACTATCATAAGCTTCCACTTCAATTGGTGTAGGTGCCACAGGAACAACTCCCTATGCCCTGCCACACACTAGTTGAAGAGACGGTTCAATAACCTCATCAAGTCTCCACCATCCTCCCACTCAATTCTTTCGAGAGAAACTTTTCCTCGAGAAAGGACCCGATTCTAGAAACAATCCCTTATTGCTTTCGGATCTGGGACATGAGGTATACCCAACTGTTTTTGGGTGTCCTATGAAGATGCATTTATCCGCTTTGGGTTCGAGCTTATCTGTCTGAAACTTTTTCACATAAGCGTTGCAGCCCCAAACTTTTAAGAAATGACAACTTAGGTTTCCCTAAACCATAGTTCATACGGTGTCATCTCATCAGGATTACGTGGTGCCCTATTTAAAGTGAATGTGGTTGTCTCTAATGCCTAACCCATAAACTATCATGGTAATTCGATAAGAGACATCATGGTATGCATCATATCCAATAGGGTGCAGTTATGATGTTCGGACACACCATCACACTATGGTGTTCCAGGCTGTATCGGTTGTGAAACAATTTCCACAATGTCTTAATTCTGTGCCAAACTCGTAATTCAGATATTCATCTCTATGATCATATCATAGATCTTTTATCCTCTTGTCACGACGATCTTTCAACTTCACCCTGAAATTACTTGAACCTTTCAATAATTCAGACTCGTGATTCATCAAGTAAATGTACTCAATATCTACTCAAATCATCTGTGAAGTAAGAACATAACGATATCCACTACATGCCTCATCACTCATTGGACTGCGCACATCAAGATGTATTACTTCCAACAAGTTGCTTTCTTGTTCCATTTTACTGAAAACGAGGCTTTCAGTCATCTTGCCCATGTGGTATGATTTGCATGTCTCAAGTGATTCAAAATCAAGTGAGTCCAAACGATCCATCTGTATAGAGTTTCTTCATGCATATCTACCAACAAACATGGTTCGCATGTCTCAATCCTTTCAAAAATGAGTGAGTCCAAAGATCCATCAACATGGAGCTTCTTCATGCGTTTTATACCGATATGACTTAAGTGGCAGTGCCACAAGTAGGTGGTACTATCATTACTATCTTATATCTTTTGGCATGAACATGTGTATCACTACGATCGAGATTCAATAAACCATTCATTTTAGGTGTAAGACCATTGAAGGTATTATTCAAATAAACAGAGTAACCATTATTCTCCTTAAATGAATAATCGTATTGCGATAGACATAATCCAATCATGTCTATGCTCAACGCAAACACCAAACTCGATGGTAGAGGGAGCGTGCGATGCTTGATCACATCAAGCTTGGAAAAACTTCCAACACATATTGCCAGCTCACCTTCAGCTAGTCTCCGTTTACTCCGTAGCCTTTTATTTCGAGTTTACTAACATTTAGCAACCGAACCGGTATCTAATACCATGGTGCTACTAGGAGTACTAGTAAAGTACACATTAACACAATGTATATCCAATATACTTCTATTGACCTTGCCAGCCTTCTCATCTACCAAGTATCTAGGGTAATTCTGCTCCAGTGGCTGTTCCCCTTATTACAGAAGCACTTAGTCTCGGGTTTGGGTTCAACCTTGGGTTTCTTCACTAGAGCAGCAGCTGATTTGCCGTTTCATGAAGTATCCCTTCTTTCCCTTGCCCTTCTTGAAACTAGTGGTTTCACCAACCATCAACAATTGATGCTCCTTCTTGATTTCTACTTTTGTGGTGTCAAACATCGCGAATATCTCAAGGATCATCATATATGTCCCTGATATATTATAGTTCATCACGAAGCTCTAGCAGCTTGGTGGTAATGACTTCGGAGAAACATCACTATCTCATCTGGAAGATCAACTCCCACTTGATTCAAATGATTGTTGTACTCAGACAATCTGAGCACAAGCTCAACAATTGAGCTTTTCTCCCTTAGTTTGCAGGCTAAGAAAAATCGTCGGAGGTCTTATACCTCTTGACGTGGGCACGAGCCTGAAATCCCAATTTCAGCCCTCGAAACATCTCATATGTTTCGCGACATTTTAAAACCTCTTCGGTGCCTCAACTCTAAACCGTTTAACTGAACTATCACGTAGTTATCAAAATGTGTATGTCAGATGTTCGCAACAGCCACAGACGACGTTCGAGGTTCAGCACACTGAGCGGTGCATTAAGGACATAAGCCTTCTATGAAGCAATGAGGACAATCCTCAGTTTACGGACCTAGTCCGCATAATTGCTACTATCAACTTTTAACTAATTTTTTCTCTAGGAACATATCTAAACAGTAGAACTAAAGCGCGAGCTACGACATAATTTGCAAAATCCTTTTGACTATGTTGAGGATAAACAAGTTCATCTTATGAACTCCCACTCAGATAGACATCCCTCTAGTCATCTAAGTGATTACATGATCCGAGTCAACTAGGCCGTGTCCGATCATCACGTGAGACGGACTAGTCAACATCGGTGAACATCTTCATGTTGATCGTATCTACCATACGACTCATGCTCGACCTTTCGGTCTCTTGTGTTCCGAGGCCATGTCTGTACATGCTAGGCTCGTCAAGTCAACCTAAGTGTTTCGCGTGTGTAAATCTGGCTTACACCCATTGTATGTGAACGTAAGAATCTAACACCCGATCATCACGTGGTGCTTCGAAACGACGAACTTTCGCAACGGTGCACAGTTAGGGGGAACACTTTCTTGAAATTTTAATGAGGGATCATCTTATTTACTACCGTCGTTCTAAGCAAATAAGATGTATAAACATGATAAACATCACATGCAATCAAATAGTGACATGATATGGCCAATATCATATTGCTCCTTTTGATCTCCATCTTCGGGGCTCCATGATCATCATCGTCACCGGCATGACACCATGATCTCCATCATCATGATCTCCATCATTGTGTCTCCATGAAGTTGTCTCACCAACTTATTACTTCTACTACTATGACTACCGGTTAGCAATAAAGTAAAGTAATTATATGGCGTTGTTCAATGACACGCAGGTCATACAATAAATAAAGACAACTCCTATGGCTCCTGCCGGTTGTCATACTCATCGACATGCAAGTCGTGATTCCTATTACAAGAACATGATCAATCTCATACATCACATATCATTCATCACATTCTTTTTGGCCATATCACATCACATAGCATACCCTGCAAAAACAAGTTAGACGTCCTCTAATTGTTGTTTGCATGTTTTACGTGGCTGCTATGGGTTTCTAGCAAGAACGTTTCTTACATACGCAAAAACCACAACGTGATATGCCAATTGCTATTTACCCTTCATAAGGACCCTTTTCATCGAATCCGATCCAACTAAAGTGGGAGAGACAGACACCCGCTAGCCACCTTATGCAACTAGTGCATGTCAGTCGGTGGAACCAGTCTCACGTAAGAGTACGTGTAAGGTCGGTCCGGGCCGCTTCATCCCACGATGCCGCCGAATCAAGATTGGACTAGTAACAGTAAGCATATTGAAAAAAATCAACGCCCACAACTACTTTGTGTTCTACTCGTGCATAGAAACTACGCATAAACCTGGCTTTGATACCACTGTTAGGGAACATAGCAGAAATTCAAAATTTTCCTACGTGTCACCAAGATCTATCTATGGAGAGACCAGCAACGAGGGGAAGGAGAGTGCATCTACATACCCTTGTAGATCACTAAGCGGAAGCGTTCTAGAGAACGGGGTTGAAGGAGTCGTACTCGTCGTGATCCAAATCACCAGAGATCCTAGTGCCGAACGGACGGCACCTCCGTGTTCAACACACGTACAGCCCGGTGACGTCTCCTACGCCTTGATCCAGCAAGGGGAGAAGGAGAGGTTGGGGAAGACTCCATCCATCAGCAGCACAACGGCGTGGTGGTGGTGGAGGAGCGTCGTACTCCAGCAGGGCTTCGCCAAGGACCGCAAGAGACGAGGAGGGAGAGGGGTAGGACTGCGCCAACTGGGAGAGAATTCACATGTGTTGGGCAGCCCCAAACCTCAAGTATATATAGGGGGAGGGGAGGGGCTGCGCCCCCACCTAGGGTTCCCTCCCTAGGGGTGGCGGCAGCCCCCTAGATCCCATCTAGGGGCGGCCAAGGGGAGGGGAGAGAGGGAGGCGCACCAGTGTGGGCCTTAGGGCCCATCTGCCCTAGGGTTTGCCCCCTTCCCCTCTTGGAGGCGCCTTGGGCCTTGGTGGGGGGCGCACCAGCCCACCTGGGGCTGGTCCCCTCCCACACTTGGCCCATGTAGCCCTCCGGGGCTTGTGGCCCCACTTGGTGGACCCCCGGGACCCTACCGGTGGTCCCGGTACGTTACCGATAAACCCCGAAACTTTTCTGGTGACCAAAACAGGACATCCCATATATAAATCTTTACCTACGGACCATTCCGGAACTCCTCGTGACATCCGAGATCTCATCCGGGACTCCGAACAACATTCGGTAACCACGTATATCTATTCCCTATAACCCTAGCGTCATCGAACCTTAAGTGTGTAGACCCTACGGGTTCGGGAACCATGCAGACATGACCGAGATAACTCTCTGGTCAATAACCAACAGCGGGATCTGGATACCCATGTTGGCTCCCACATGTTCCACGATGATCTCATCGGATGAACCACGATGTCAAGGACTTAATCAATCCCGTATATATTTCCCTTTGTCTAGCGGTACGATACTTGCCCGAGATTCGATCGTCGGTATCCCGATACCTTGTTCAATCTCGTTACCAGAAAGGTGAGTGCTGAAAGATATCTGCGGAGGTACTTCATCGTCCGCATCCCATCCTAGCCAGACATAGTTCGGCCAAGGTTCTCCTGACAAGGAGAAAGACCTTAATGAATTTAGCACGTCACCGAAAGGTGAGTGCTGAAAGATATCTGCGGAGGTGAACTCCATGATCGGCGCCCAATCGGATTCGATAGGCACGGACGCAGGCGACTCGGAGTCCATGGCCGGAGACGAATACAGTGGTTCGGCAACACGGCTCTCGTAAGGGGTGAAGTCAGTATCCGGCTCTACGCCACTAAGAGTGCGGCCTCTATGGCGGGGTCTATCCACCCATCCTCGGACGGCGCAATTTGCTCCGGATTGAAGGCCGGAGTAGTTGCAGGTGTGATCTCCCGAACACTGTCTGACGGCAGAGCTAAAGCATGCCCATCGTGATTGTGCGGCGCACCTGACATGGGCTCGAATCCGTCGAAGATCAAGTCTCCATGGATGTCGGCGGTGTAGTTTAAATTTACAAACCTGACCTGATGGCCAGGGGCGTAGCTCTCGATCTGCTCCAGATGGACAAGCAACTTGGCCCGTAGTGCGAAGCCGCCGAATACGAAGATCTGTCCAGGGAGGAAAACCTCGCCCAGGACCGCATCGTTACCGATGATCGAAGGGGCCATCAAGCCTTACGGTGACGGCACACTGGAACTCTCAATGAAAGCACCAATGTCGGTGTCAAAACCGGCGGATCTCGGGTAGGGGGTCCCAAACTATGCGTCTAAGGAGGATGGTAACAGGAGGTAGGGGACACGATGTTTATCCAGGTTCGGGCCCTCTCGATGGAGGTAATACCCTATGTCCGGCTTGATTGATCTTGATGATATGAGTATTACAATAGTTGATCTACCACGAGATCGAAGAGGCTAAACCCTAGAAGCTAGCCTATGGTATGATTGTGTGGTGTCCTATGGACTAAACCCTCCGGTTTATATAGACACTAGAGGGGGCTAGGGTTACACAAAGTCGGTTACAAGGGAGGAGATCTACATATCCGTATTGCCAAGCTTGCCTTCCACGCCAAGGAGAGTCCCATCCGGACATGGGACGAAGTCTTCAATCTTGTATCTTCATAGTCCAACAGTCAGGCCAAAGGATATAGTCTGGCTGTCCGGAGACCCCCTAATCGAGGACTCCCTCAGAAAGGCATGGAACACTTCCCTAGAAAGAAAATTAAATTACCTTATGAATCTATTATGAGAGCCACTTATGGATTGCCTACCAAAGATGGGAATACCTAGATCTATCCTTACTTTTATGCCTAGCTAGGTGTTAGGGAACGTAGCAGAAATTCAAAATTTTCCTACGTGTCACCAAGATCTATCTATGGAGAGACCAGCAACGAGGGGAAGGAGAGTGCATCTACATACCCTTGTAGATCGCTACGCGGAAGCGTTCAAGAGAACGGGGTTGAAGGAGTCGTACTCGCCGTGATCCAAATCACCGGAGATCCTAGTGCCGAACGGACGGCACCTCCGTGTTCAACACACGTACAGCCCGGTGACGTCTCCTACGCCTTGATCCAGCAAGGGGAGAAGGAGAGGTTGGGGAAGACTCCATCCATCAGCAGCACAGCGGCGTGGTGGTGGTGGAGGAGCGTCGTACTCCAGCAGGGCTTCGCCAAGCACCGCAAGAGACGAGGAGGGAGAGGGGTAGGACTGCGCCAACTGGGAGAGAATTCACATGTGTTGGGCAGCCCCAAACCTCAAGTATATATAGGGGAGGGGAGGGGCTGAGCCCCCACCTAGGGTTCCCTCCCTAGGGGTGGCGGCAGCCCCCTAGATCCCATCTAGGGGCGGCCAAGGGGAGGGGAGAGGGGGAGGCGCACCAGGGTGGGCCTTAGGGCCCATCTGCCCTAGGGTTTGCCCCCTTCCCCTCTTGGAGGCGCCTTGGGCCTTGGTGGGGGGCGCACCAGCCCACCTGGGGCTGGTCCCCTCCCACACTTGGCCCATGTAGCCCTCCGGGGCTTGTGGCCCCACTTGGTGGACCCCCGGGACCCTACCGGTGGTCCCGGTACGTTACCGATAAACCCCGAAACTTTTCCGGTGACCAAAACAGGACTTCCCATATATAAATCTTTACCTTCGGACCATTCCGGAACTCCTCGTGACGTCCGAGATCTCATCCGGGACTCCGAACAACATTCGGTAACCACGTATATCTATTCCCTATAACCCTAGCGTCATCGAACCTTAAGTGTGTAGACCCTACGGGTTCGGGAACCATGCAGACATGACTGAGATAACTCTCTGGTCAATAACCAACAGCGGGATCTGGATACCCATGTTGGCTCCCACATGTTCCACGATGATCTCATCGGATGAACCACGATGTCAAGGACTTAATCAATCCCGTATACATTTCCCTTTGTCTAGCGGTACGATACTTGCCCGAGATTCGATCGTCGGTATCCCGATACCTTGTTCAATCTCGTTACCGGCAAGTCTCTTTACTCGTTCCGTAACACATCATCCCGTGATCAACTCCTTGGTCACATTGTGCATATGATGATGTCCTACCGAGTGGGCCCAGAGATACCTCTCCGCTTACACGGAGTGACAAATCCCAGTCTCGATTCGTGCCAACCCAACAGACACTTTCGGAGATACCTGTAATGCACCTTTATAGTCACCCAGTTACGTTGTGACGTTTGATACACCCAAAGCACTCCTACGGTATCCGGGAGTTGCACAATCTCATGGTCTAAGGAAATGATACTTGACATTAGAAAAGCTTTAGCATACGAACTGTACGATCTTTGTGCTAGGCTTAGGATTGGGTCTTGTCCATCACATCATTCTCCTAATGATGTGATCCCGTTATCAATGACATCCAATGTCCATGGTCAGGAAACCGTAACCATCTATTGATCAACGAGCTAGTCAACTAGAGGCTTACTAGGGACATGGTGTTGTCTATGTATCCACACATGTATCTGAGTTTCCTATCAATACAATTCTAGCATGGATAATAAACGATTATCATGAACAAGGAAATATAATAATAACCAATTTATTATTGCCTCTAGGGCATATTTCTAACACTAGGGGCGTTAAACGATAGCGCTTGTTGGGAGGCAACCCAATTTTATTTTTATTCCTTGCTTTTTTCTCCTGTTTAGTAATAAATAATTGATCTAGCCTCTGTTTCTGTTGTGTTTATTGTGTTTAATTAGTGTTTGTGCCAAGTAGAACCGTTGGGAAGACTTGGGGAAAGTCTTTTTAATCTTGCTGTAAAAAACAGAAACTTTAGCGCTCACGAGAATTGCTGCCATTTTTATTTGGAAATTGATACTTAGTTAGTTCTTTTTGAAGATGATTAATAGATAAATTCCTCACGTCCAGCAAGTTATTTTAGAATCTTTGGGGTTCCAGATCTTGCGTTAGCTACAGATTACTACAGACTGTTCTGTTTTTGACAGATTCTATTTTTCGTGTATTGTTTGCTTATTTTGATGAATCTGTGGTTAGTAAAATAGTTTATAAACCATAGAGAAGTTGGAATACAGTATGTTACAGTAACTTTAAGTGGTGTTTTGTTTTCTTTCGCTAACGGAGCTCACGAGATTTTCTACTTTAAGTTTTGTGTTGTGAAGTTTTCAAGTTTTGGGTAAAAGATTTGATGGATTATGGAACATGGAGTGGAAAGAGCCTAAGCTTGGGGATGCCCATGGCACCCCAAGATAATCTAAGTACACCTAAAAGCCAAAGCTTGGGGATGCCCCGGAAGGTATCCCCTCTTTCGTCTACTTCCATCGGTAACTTTACTTGGAGCTATATTTTTATTTACCACATGATATGTGTTTTGCTTGGAGCGTCTTGTATTATTTGAGTCTTTATTTGTTAGTTTTCCACAATCATCCTTGCTGTACACACCTTTTGAGAGAGAGAGACACATGATTCGGAAATTGTTAGAATACTCTATGTGCTTCACTTATATCTTTTGAGTTATATAGTTTTTGCTCTAATGCTTCACTTATATCTTTTAGAGCACGTCGGTGGATTTGTTTTATAGAAACTATTGTTCTCTCATGCTTCACTTAGATTATTTTGAGAGTCCTAGAAAACAGCAGGGTAATTTGCTTTAATTATGCTAGGCATTCAAGATTAATAAATTTTTTCTTATGAGTGTGTTGAATACTATGAGAAGTTTGATACTTGATAATTGTTTTGAGATATGGAGATGGTAATATTAGAGTCATGCTAGTCGAGTAGTTGTGAATTTGAGAAATACTTGTGTTAAATTTTGTGATTCCCGTAGCATGCACGTATGGTGAACCGTTATGTGATGAAGTCGGAGAATGATTTATTTATTGATTGTCTTCCTTATGAGTGGCGGTCGGGGACGAGCGATGGTATTTTCCTACCAATCTATCCCCCTAGGAGCATGCGCGTAATACTTTGCTTTGATAACTTGTAGATTTTTGCAATAAGTATATGAGATCTTTATGACTAAGGTTGAGTCCATGGATCATACGCACTTTTCTTCCTTCCACCGTTCATAATTCTTTCATACATGTCACTCTTGGTTCATTGCATATCCTGGTACACCGCCAGAGGCATTCATATAGAGTTATCTTTGTTCTAGTATCGAGTTGTAATAATTGAGTTGTAAATAAATAGAAGTGTGATGATCATCATTATTAGAGCATTGTCCCAAGTGAGAAAAAAAGAGAAAGGCCATAAAAAGGAGAAGGCCCAAAAAAAGAGATAGAAAGGCCATAAAAAAGAAAAGGCCCAAAAAATGAGAGAAAAGGAGAGAAGGGACAATGTTACTATCCTTTTACCACACTTGTGCTTCAAAGTAGCACCATGATCTTCATAGTAGAGAGTCTCTCATGTTATCACTTTCATATACTAGTGGGAATTTTTCATTATAGAACTTGGCTTGTATATTCCAACAATGGGCCTCCTCAAGTGCCCTAGGTCTTCGTGAGCAAGCAAGTTGGATGCACACCCACTAGTTTCTTTTGTTGAGCTTTCATACATTTATAGCTCTAGTGCATCCGTTGCATGGCAATCCCTACTCCTTGCATTAACATTAATCGATGGGCATCTCCATAGCCCATTGATTAGCCTCGTTGATGTGAGACTTTCTCCTTTTTGTCTTCTCCACATAACCCCCTCATTATTCTATTCCACCCATAGTGCTATATCCATGGCTCGCGCTCATGTATTCCGTGAAGGTTTATGAGTTTGAGATTACTAAAGTATGAAACAATTGCTTGGATTGTCATCGGGGTTGTGCATGATGAGAGCATTCTTGTGTGATGAAAATGGAGCATGACTAAACTATATGATTTTGTAGGGATGAACTTTCTTTGGCCATGTTATTTTGAGAAGACATAATTGCTTAGTTAGTATGCTTGAAGTATTATCATTTTTATGTCAATATGAACCTTTGTCTTGAATCTTTTGGATCTGAATATTCATGCCACAATTAAGAAGAATTACATTGAAATTATGCCAAGTAGCACTCCGCATCAAAAATTCTGTTTTTATCATTTACCTACTCGAGGACGAGCAGGAATTAAGCTTGGGGATGCTTGATACGTCTCCAACATATCTATAATTTTTTATTGCTCCATGCTATGTTATCTACTGTTTTGGGCAATATTGGGCTTTATTATCCACTTTTATATTATTTTTGGGACTAACCTATTAACCGGAGGCCCAGCCTAGATTTGTTGTTTTTTTTGCCTATTTTAGTGTTTCGAAGAAAAGGAATATCAAACGGAGTCGAAACAGAACGAAATCAACTGAAGAAGTTATTTTTGGAAGGAAAGCTACCGGATGGACTTGGACCCCACGTCAGGAGCCAAGGGAGGTGATCACGAGGGTGGGGGCACGCCCCCTGCCTCGTGGGGCTCTTGAAGCTCCACCGACGTACTTCCTGCACCCATATATACTCACGTACCCTAAAACTTCCAGAACACACAATAGATTGGGAGTTCCGCCGCTAGAAGCCTCCGTAGCCACCGAAAACCATTCTAGACCCGTTCCGGCACCCTACCGGAGGGGGCAATCCTTCTCCGGTGGCCATCTTCATCATTTTGGTGCTCTCCATGACGAGGAGGGAGTAGTTCTCCCTCGGGGCTGAGGGTATGTACCAGTAGCTATGTGTTTGATCTCTCTCTCTGTCTCTCTCGTGTTCTTGAGGTGGTACGATCTTGATGTATCGTGAGCTTTGCTATTATATTTGGATTCTATGATGTTTTCTCCCCCCTCTACTCTCTTGTAATGAATTGAGTTTTCCCCTTGAAGTAATCTTATCGGATTGAGTCTTTAAAGATTTGAGAACACTTGATGTATGTCTTGCCGTGGATATCTGTGGTGACAATGGGATATCACGTGATTCACTTGATGTATGTTTTGGTGATCAACTTTCAGGTTCCACCCATGAACCTATGCATAGGGGTTGGCACACGTTTTCATCGTGATTCTCCGGTAGAAACTTTGGGGCACTCTTTGAGGTTCTATGTGTTGGTTGAATAGATGAATCTGAGATTGTGTGATGCATATCGTATAATCATGCCCACGGATACTTGAGGTGACATTGGAGTATCTAGGTGACATTAGGGTTTTGGTTGATTTGTGTCTTAAGGTGTTATTCTAGTACGAACTCTAGGGCTGTTTGTGACAGTTATAGGAATAGCCCAATGGATTGATTGGAAATAATAACTTTGAGGTGGTTTCGTACCCTACCATAATCTCTTCGTTTCTTCTCCCTATTAGTGACTTTGGAGTGACTCTTTGTTGCATGTTGAGGGATAGTTATGTGATCCAATTATGTTAGTATTGTTGAGGGAACTTACACTAGCGAAAGTATGAACCCTAGGCCTTATTTCCTATCATTGCAATACCGTTTATGCTCACTTTTATCACTTGCTACCTTGCTGTTTTTATATTTTCAGATTACAAAAACTATTATCTACTATCCATATAACACTTGTTTCACCATCTCTTCGCTTTACTAGTGCACCTATACATTTTACCATTGTATTGAGTGTGTTGGGGACACAAGAGACTCTTTGTTATTTGGTTGCAGGGTTGCTTGAGAGAGACCATCTTCATCCTACGCCTCCTACGGATTGATAAACCTTAGGTCATCCACTTGAGGGAAATTTGCTACTGTCCTACAAACCTCTGCACTTGGAGGCCCAACAACGTCTACAAGAAGAAGGTTGTGTAGTAGACATCAGTGCATACAAACCCCGTGATATGATACGCTCTATCACACATAAGCCTCCTTATATCTTCCTCAAAACAGCCACCATACCTACCTATTATGGCATTTCCATAGCCATTCCGAGATATATTGCCATGCAACTTTCCACCGTTTCGTTTATTATGACACACTTCATCATTGTCATATTGCCTTGCATGATCATGTAGTTGACATCATATTTGTGGCAAGGCCACCATGCATAATTTTTCATCCATGTCACGCTTAATTCATTTCCCATCCTGGTACACCGCCAGAGGCACTCATATAGAGTCATATTTTGTTCTAGTATCGAGTTGTAATCGTTGAGTTGTAAATAAATAGAAGTGTGATGATCATCATTATTAGAGCATTGTCCCATGTGAGGAAAAAAAAGAATGGCCAAATAAAAAAAGAGAAAGGCCAAATAAAAAAAGGAAGGCCCAAAAAATGAGAGAAAAAGAGAGAAGGGACAATGCTACTATCCTTATTCCACACTTGTGCTTCAAATAGCACCATGATCTTCATGATAGAGAGTCTCTTATTTTGTCACTTTCATATACTAGTGGGAATTTTTCATTATAGAACTTGGCTTGTATATTCCAACAACGGGCTTGCTCAAAATGCCCTAGGTCTTCGTGAGCAAGCAAGTTGGATGCACACCCACTTAGTTTCTTTTGTTGAGCTTTCATACATTTATAGCTCTAGTGCATCCGTTGCATGGCAATCCCTACTCCTCGCATTGACATCAATTGATGGGCATCTCCATAGCCCGTTGATTAGCCGCGTCAATGTGATACTTTCTCTCCTTTTGTCTTCTCCACACAACCTCCATCATCATATTCTATTCCACCCATAGTGTTATGTCCATGGCTCGCTGATACGTCTCCAACGTATCTATAATTTTTGATTGTTCCATGCTATATTATATTCTGTTTTGGACATTATTGGGCTTTATTATACACTTTTATATTATTTTTGGGACTAACCTATTTCCTTTTTCACTTAGAGATCGTGCTAAAGCTTGGTTTTCGTCTTTGCCTAAAAATAGTATTGATTCGTGGAACAAGTGCAAAGATGCTTTTACCTCTAAGTATTTTCCTCCCGCTAAGATCATCTCTCTTAGAAATGATATTATGAATTTTAAGCAACTTGATCGTGAACATCTTGCACAAGCTTGGGAGAGGATGAAATTAATGATATGTAATTGCCCTACACATGGTTTGAATTTGTGGATGATTATACAAATTTTTTATGCCGGATTGTATTTTGCTTCTAGAAATCTTTTAGTTTGGCCACGGAGGCACTTTTATGGAAATCACTTTAGGAGAAGCTACTAAACTCCTAGATAATATTATGGTTAATTATTCTCAATGGCACACTGAAAGATCTACTAATAAAAAGGTGCATGCTATAGAAGAAATTAATGTTTTGAGTGGAAAGATGGATGAACTTATGAAACTATTTGCTAATAAGAGTGTTTCTTCTGATCCTAATGATATGCCCTTGTCTACTTTGATTGAGAATAATAACGAATCTATGGATGTGAATTTTTTTGGTAGGAACAATTTTGGTAAAACGCGTATAGAGGAAACTTTAATCCTAGGCCTTATCCTAGCAATCCCTCTAATAATTATGGTAATTCCTACAACAATTCTTATGGAAATTATAATAAGATGCCCTCTGATTTTGAATCTAATATTAAAGAATTTATTACTTTGCAAAAGAATTTCAATGCTTTGATTGAAGAAAAATTGCTTAAGATTGATGAGTTGGCTAGGAACGTTGATAGAATTTCTCTTGATGTTGATTCTTTGAAACTTAGATCTATTCCACCTAAGCATGATATCAATGAGTCTCTCAAAGACATGAGAATTTCCATTGATGAGTGCAAAGAAAGAACCTCTAGGATGCGTGCTAAGAAAGATGCCTTTATAAAAGTGTGTTCTTCTAGTTTTCATGATAATAAAGATGAAGATCTAAAAGTTATTGATGTGTCCCCTATTAAATCTTTGTTTTGCAATATGAATCTTGATAATGATGGGACTGAATATGATCCACCTTTACCTAGACGGCGTTCCAAAAATTCAGAGTCTTTAGATCTTGATGCTAAAATTGTTAAAAGTGGGATTGAAGAAGTCAAAACTTTAAATATTAATGAACCCACTAATTTGGATTTCAAGGAATTTAATTATGATAATTGCTCTTTGATAGATTGTATTTCCTTGTTGCAATCTGTACTAAATTCTCCTCATGCTTATAGTCAAAATAAAGCTTTTACTAAACATATCGTTGATGCCTTGATGCAATCTTATGAAGAAAAACTTGAGTTAGAAGTTTCTATCCCTAGAAAACTTTATGATGAGTGGGAACCTACTATTAAAATTAAAATTAAAGATCATGAATGCTATGCTTTGTGTGATTTGGGTGCTAGTGTTTCCACGATTCCAAAGACTTTGTGTGATTTGCTAGGTTTCCGTGATTTTGATGATTGCTCTTTAAACAATTAAGAAACCTATGGGAAGAATTAATGATATTCATATTGTTCCAAATAGGAATTATGTGCTCGTAGATTTTATTGTTCTTGACATAGATTGCAATCCTGCATGTCCTATTATTCTTGGTAGACCTTTCCTTAGAACGATTGGTGCAATTATTGATATGAAGGAAGGGAATATTAGATTCCAATTTCTGTTAAGGAAAGTGTCGGTGTCAAAACCGGCGGATCTCGGGTAGGGGGTCCCGAACTGTGCATCTAAGGCGGATGGTAACAGGAGGCAGGGGACACGATGTTTATCCAGGTTCGGGCCCTCTCGATGGAGGTAATACCCTATGTCCGGCTTGATTGATCTTGATGATATGAGTATTACAATAGTTGATCTACCACGAGATCGAAGAGGCTAAACCCTAGAAGCTAGCCTATGGTATGATTGTGTGGTGTCCTATGGACTAAACCCTCCGGTTTATATAGACACTGGAGGGGGCTAGGGTTACACAAAGTCGGTTACAAGGGAGGAGATCTACATATCCGTATTGCCAAGCTTGCCTTCCATGCCAAGGAGAGTCCCATCCGGACACGGTACGAAGTCTTCAATCTTGTATCTTCATAGTCCAACAGTCCGGCCAAAGGATATAGTCCGGCTGTCCGGAGACCCCCTAATCCAGGACTTCCTCAGTAGCCCCAGAACCAGGCTTCAATGACGATGAGTCCGGCGCGCAGATTTGTCTTCGGCATTGCAAGGCGGGTTCCTCCTCCGAATACTCCATAGAAGATTTTGAACACAAGGATAGTGTTCGGCTCTGCAAAACAAGTTCCACATACCACCGTGGAGAGAATAATATTTCCACAAATCTAATCTGCTGACACGTTTGGCAGCATGACATCACACCATGGCCCGGTCATTATTCGAACCGCTTTTCTCAACCAGCACTGCACATATCGCGAGGCAGTTTTTCGACACGTCTTGTCGAAGCAGAGATCGTGTCCCCCTTATTATGGGATTCTCATCAATACGAACGTGGGTAACCCAATCGTGTCCATTGGTATGACTCCTCGATTTAGGCAGGTCCCCAACGGCCACGAGGAGGACGCTTGATATTCACCCTCTTTATAAAGAGGCCAAGGCCCGTCCTTTTTTCCCTCTCATACTCAATCGAATCCTTTCCCTGCCTCGAGTTCCAACATCCAAGGTTCAGGTCAGGCACTTTCGGACCTTCAACCATGTCCGGATCCAACCTTCAAGGTCGGTGGATGCCTTCCTCTGTCACAGAGGAAGACATCAAGAAGCTAAGAGAGGCCAGGTATCTGACCGCCGAAATCTCGCACAGGCTGCCTACCTGAGGGCAGGTCATCCCCGCTCCCGAACCCAACGAGAGTGTTGTGTTCATCTCTCACTTCCTCTGAGGGCTAGGCCTCGCTCTGGATCCCTTTGTTAGGGGGTTCATGTTCTAATATGGGCTGGATTTCCATGATCTGGCCCCGGATTCCCTCCTTCACATCTCGTCATTCATCATCGTGTGTGAGGCCTTCCTCTGCATTACCCCACACTTCGGCATGTGGCTCAAGACTTTCAATGTGAAGCCGAAGATGATCGAGGGGCAACACGCAGAGCGCGGAGGTGTCGTAATAAGCAAAAGCGCTGATGTTCCATGGCCAGAGTGTTCCTTCCCTGAGGTGTCCAGTTTATGGCAACGGGAGTGGTTTTATATCACAGCTCCCCGGAGTACCAAGTGGGTAGCCGCCCTAGCCTTTTGCTCGGGCCCCCCACCACAACTGACGTCATGGATCAACAAGGGGCTGGACTGGGGGCCATTAAATGATGTGCCGATATTGCAGAGTCACATCCGAGTTCTCTTAGAGAGAGACATTAGCCTGGCTACGGTAATGCAAGTCATGCTAGTTCATCAAGTTCCGCCTTGCAAACGTCGACCCCTCCGCATGTGGGAATTCAACCCAGAAGGACCGCGAACTATTCAGCACTTCCTCGGCATAACGCTCGAAGAGATGTACACATTGTTCTTCAGACCACAAATAGAGTGTCCGGACACCACCGAGGATGTAGGTCTGAGCTGTAATCGCCCAGATACCCAAGTAAGTAATCCTGTGGTCGAACACGCTGTCTTTTTATTTATCACAACATCATTCTGAAAAGTTGCTCTTTGACCAGAACTGGGTAACAAAGGCAAAGATGATCAGGTGTTCGGCCCCCCTTCCCGAAGGCTCGGCCAATCCAGTACTAGCCAGAATGCTCGAGTCGGCGCCTTATCAGGCGCCCTCAGGGGAAGATAAAGGGGGGAATAAAGAGGCTGAAAGCAGGCCTCCCTCATCATTCATCCAACTCGGGGGAATTAGCGCCTCCGCGAAGGAGGATAACCAGGGAGAGGAATCTGAAATTCCCTCTCCCCAAGGAAGGAAGAGGACCACCTCCGAAGACCCGAAAACAAAGGTTTCCAAACGAGGGAAGAAATCTTCACCAGAGGGTCCTCCCTCGGAGGGTACTCTTGCCGCACAGTGCCTGCAAGGGGGTCAGCCCTCTACCGAGCTGTAAGTAAACAAAAAGTACTTTAATAGTAAAAAAATATCCTGCATTACTTCTGAAGACAATAACCGAAGCATATATCTTGTAGTTCGGATCATAGCCCTTCTCGACAGAGTTTGTCTTCGGGGGATCTTCTTCCGAAGATGATGGAGAGCGAAACACCTCCCCATGCCACCCCGCCTCATGAGGCGGGCGACCCTGAAGTGTCATCGCGGAGGGTTTCTCCTGGTCCGCCAAGGCCAGAGGGTAATCCTTCAGCCACCCGAAGTCCTCAGTATTCGGCTCCTAAAGAGATCAATAGAAAGAGTCCAGAACTGTCCGGTGTGCGATCGGATGCAGTGAAGGATCTTCTGGAGCAAGCGGCCATCTCAGAAGCGCATCGTACGCTAATGGGTACGGTGATTGAGATGATTTCATCCGCCGAAAGCGGGTTGCATGAAGCTTTTATGAGTTTGCTGAAAGGCTTTGAGGTACATGGAATAGTGTATGTTTTTTATAGTACCGCACATGTTAGGTGTGCCCTATGTAGATAGTAGCCCCTGAGACTATGGTTGCCGTCGAGAACAGCGGCGAACAGAGGATCATAGTCCCAGGTAATAATCAGGCTGCCTTTATGTGCAGATGGCTGAAGGTCCAGTGGCTAGCCGGACTGGTGAGTTTGCTGAGCTGAAGCGGTAACTTGATGTGGCAGATGCCGACATCGTGCTTGTCAACAAGCGGCTCGACGAGGCACAGGGTATGTGATTTCTCCGGTGATCAACACATAGTAAGAGGAGCATGATGCTAGTATCCTTAATATGTTGTGACTGCAGATGGAGCCGCCACCATGGAGACCCTTTGGGCGGAACTTGCCCGAGCCAAGGAACAAGCCAGGAATAGTGATGCGGCCGCTCTAAAAGTGATCGAAGAGCTGAGGGCCGAACAGGCTGCGCATTGCCAAAGCAAGGAAAAAATAGCCAAGATGGCCGTTGAGTTGAAAGATGTCGCCGGCCGTTACCAGCTTCTTGAAGAAGAAAGCCGGGCGAAGGCGGTGGACCTGGAGAAGGCCATGGTAGCAGCCAAGGAAGCCCACTCTAAAATCAGAGCGGCAAAGGAGGAGCTGCGTCAAGCTGGGGATATCGCGGCTGGGAAGCCATTTTTGTTGAGGACGAAGTTCAGAGATCCGAAGTATGCCCCTCTTGATCAACTATGGAGTTCTGCAGACGCATATGTGGATTTGGCAGCCAGTGCTGCTGATGCGGCTAAGTACTTCAAATATCAAAAAGATCGTGAAGTGGAAAGGCTATTTTGGTCACAATTCCATGTTCCAGTGCGTCCGCTGCTGTTGAATGAGCGAATGACCGAGTGGGTCGGGCTCCATAGGTTGTCCAGGATTGCCATGAGTTCTGTTGTGGATCATCTGTGGCCGGAGGGGCCAAGGCCGAATAGTTATTTTAGTCTAGTGCAACAGTTCGCTGGTGCTGTAAAGAGGTCAGCGTGCATAGAGTGTAACACCCCGGATATGACTTTCCCAATATGTATTCCAACTCTTGCCATTTCCGGCCTTAAGTTATTTTATTTTCTCGGGTTCGGGTCTTTGTCTCCATGTGTTGTTATCATTTTCATGCATCTCATATCATGTCATCATGTGCATTACATTTGCATACGTGTTCATCTCATGCATTCGAGCATTTTCCCCATTGTCCGTTTTGCATTCCGGCGCTTCGTTCTCCTCCGGTGGTCATGTCTACCTTTCTTTCATGTGTGGGGATTAAACATTTCCGGATTGGACCGAGACTTGCCAAGCTGCCTTGGTTTACTACCGGTAGACCGCCTGTCAAGTTTCGTATCATTTGGACTTCGTTTGATACTCCAACGGTTAACCGAGGGACCGAAAAGGCCTCGTGTGTGTTGCAGCCCAACACCCCTCCAAGTTGGCCCAAAACCCACCTAAACCCTCTCCATCATCTAGAGCGTTCGATCACGATCGCGTGGCCGAAAATCGCACCTCATTTGGACCCCCCTCCTCAAATTCCGGATCAAGCCACCCCTAACCCTAGATCCACTGCTCCTCGCTGCACCGGACACGTCCGGCCCGGCCGGACAGCGTCCGCCACCGCCTCCGGCCAACCGGGGCGCGCCACGTGGCAAGCCCGCGCCCCACTTCCCCGCCGACAACCGCGGCCCGCCGAAGCCCGCAGCCGGCCCGCGCGTCCCCGCGGCCGCCCGAGTCCCCCGCGCCTGGAGCCCGACCCCGCCGCCTCGCTCCGGCGCCGCCGCGCCCGCCATCGACGCCCGACGCCGCCGCCTCGCTCCGGCGCCGCCCCGCCGCGCCGCTCCCGCCGGCCGACGCCGCGGCTCCGTCCGCGCCCCCCTCCGCCGGCCGAATCCGGCGACCCGGTCTTCTCCGGTGTTCCCCATGCTCCGGCCGACTCCTCCTCCGACGAACCCAGCCGGCGAACCTCGGTTCACGCGCCACCCCGATCCGGATCCGGGAGGTTGACTTTTTCCTCGAGATTTCCTAGTTCATATGCTTCTGTTCATCGCATCGTAACTCCTCATCCGTAGCTCCGTTGTGGGCATATAGCATATCAAAATGTTCGCCTCAGAGAGTACATAATTTCATTCCATTGCATCATTTTCATTTGAGTTCATCTTGATGCCCGAAATGCTGTTAGAAGAGTGCTACTTGAGATAATTGTCAGATCTGCTACTTCATTTAGACATTTGTCATTTTTGCCATGATTATTGTGTGCATGATATGTCCGTGAGTTCTACATATGTTTTGTTAATGGTTTTGCCATCTCTCCAAAGGTGCAACCCATGTATTTTTGAGATGTGTGTGGTGACTAGCACAAGCTTGCAAAGTGAGGCACTTGGTAATGCTGATTTCAGGGACTTAGCATTTCCACTAAGTCCTTGATCTATTTATCTCACGTTGCCATATGTTCATATTGTTTCCTAGTGATCCGTGCCTCTTTTGAGGATGATCAGTAAGGATGTTTTGTTAATCTTGTAGTGCTCTATCCATCCATGTCTTTGTTTGCAATTATGGAGCACCCTAGCTTGAGTCAATCGAGCTCTACTTTTGCTACTTCGTGAGTCTGGGCAGATTGTCTACTTGTTAGCGATTTTGCCGAGGATGTTGTAGTTGATCCGTGCATGCTATGCTATTGTTCTTGTCATGTATAGCTTGCATTTTGTGTATTCTTGATGGGTGTATGCTTAGATTGTCATGACTTGCTCCGTAGTGAGTGCATCGAGCTCGCAAACATGCCTACTTGATATCTGTTTCAGCATGCTCCAGTTTTCACTAAGTCTGAGAACTAATTATGTTTTTGCCGTGTTCACATGCTTGCAATTGTATTTTCTGATCCCTTTTGGCTCAAGGTCACTCAGGGACTTTTGTTAAGCTCTTTGAGTAGCTCCATGCCATGTGTTTAATTTTCCATGTTAAGGTCCTGTAGCATATAGTTTTCATGCTCCGAAGAGTGCTATCTGATCTGAAATTCCAGACAAGTGTTAATTTCACTAAGTCTGAAATCTGTTTGTCATATGCATTTTTGCCATGCTTGTTTGAACCTCTTAATGGATAAATTGGCCGTAGCTCAGTGCTAGACTTTTGTTAAGCATCATGAATGCATCCCTTCCATGTATTTTGTTGCCATGTTTGGATGCTGTAGCATGTTCATGTCGTTGCATTTAGATGACTACTTGCTGTAAATCGCAGAACGTGGTCATATTTGAATCGCTTGCCATTTCCAAACCGTAACTCCGATTCCGGCGTTCTTTATATCGCTTTCAAGCGACTTAATCTCATCTCTCCAGTGGCATACTTGGATTTCCAAGTTGAGGCCAGATTCATGCATCCCTTGTCAAATCTTGCATATGCATCCCGCATCGCATCCCGCATAGCATACCATCATTGCATCATATTGTTTGAGCGTTGCACGTGGTTGATTGTGTTCTGTTTGCTTGTTTGTCTTGTTTTGGTAGAGCCGAGAGATGAGTTCGCTAACGAGGAGCCCGTTGAGTTTGCTTTCGAGGATCCAGTCTACTCTAACAACTTTGTAGGCAAGATGATCATACCCTCGAAATCACTACTATCTTTGTTATGCTAGATTGCTCGCTCTTTTGCTATGCCAATGCTACAATGCCTACCACTTGATTTCAAACCTCCCAAATTGCCATGTCAAACCTCTAACCCACCATGTCCTAGCAAACCGTTGATTGGCTATGTTACCGCTTTGCTCAGCCCCTCTTATAGCGTTGCTAGTTGCAGGTGAAGATTGGAGACCGTTCCTTGTTGGAACCTTATTTACTTGTTGGGATATCATTATATTATCTTGTTATCTTAATGCATCTATATACTTGGTAAAGGGTGGAAGGCTCGGCCTCTCGCCTAGTGTTTTGTTCCACCCTTGCCGCCCTAGTTTCCGTCATATCGGTGTTATGTTCCCGGATTTTGCGTTCCTTACGTGGTTGGGTTATAATGGGAACCCCTTGATAGTTCGCCTTGATTAAAGCTTTTCCAGCAATGCCCAACCTTGGTTTTACCTTTTCCCACCTAGCCTCTTTTTCCCTTGGGTTTCCGGAGCCCGAGGGTCATCTTATTTTAAACCCCCCCGGGCCAGTGCTCCTCTGAGTGTTGGTCCAACCGAGCGATGTCCGAGGCTACCAGGGGCAACTCTGGGCTGGCCTACCCGACGTCTGGTTCATCTGTGTGTGCCCTGAGAACAAGATATGTGCAGCTCCTATTGGGATTTGTCGGCACATTCGGGCGGTGTTGCTGGTCTTGTTTTAACCTGTCGAAGTGTCTTGAAGAACCGAGGTACCGAGTCTGATCGGAACGTCTCGGGAGGAGGTCTATTCCTTCGTTGACCGTGAGAGCTTGTCATGGGCTAAGTTGGGACTCCCTTACAGGGATTTGAACTTTCGAAAGCCGTGCCCGCGGTTATGGGCAGATGGGAATTTGTTAATGTCCGGTTGTAGATAACTTGAACCTTAACTTAATTAAAATGAATCAACCGTGTGAGTTACCATGATGGCCTCTTCTCGGCAGAGTCCGGGAAGTGGACACGGTGTTGGAGGAATGTTTGCGCAGGTTGTCCTCTAGTTTCTCGCTCGCGCTTTGCATCCTCTTCTCGCTCTCTTTTGCGAACAAGATAGCCACCATATTTGCTAGTCGCTTGCTGCAGCTCAACCTATTTTACCTTGCCTTACCTATAAGCTTAAATAGTCTTGATCGCGAGGGTGCGAGATTGCTGAGTCCCTGTGGCTCACAGATTACTATTACACCAGATGCAGGGCCTGATGATTCCGCTCCAGGCGACGCGCTTGAGCTCAAGTGGGAGTTCGACGAGGACTCTCAACGATACTATGTTTCCTTTCCTGATGATCAGTAGTGGTGCCCAGTTGGGGGTGATCGGGACCGTGTCGCATGTTGGGTTATCTTTTATTTTGGCGCCGTAGTCGGGCCATGAGTGTTTGGATGATGTAATGTTATTTATGTACTTGATTGGCGTGGCGAGTGTAAGCCAACTATGTTATCTCCCCTTTATTATTTATATTACATGGGATGTTGTGAAGATTGCCTAACTTGCGACATAAGCCTTCAATGCGATTATGCCTCTAAGTCGTGCCTCGACACGTGGGAGATATAGTCGCATCGAGGGTGTTACATAGAGGGTGCACGTATGGCATTTGCCCATGTCAAGACATACTGGGCAGAGATGGAGGCCACCGCTATTGCAACCCAGAGTTCGGCAGTAGGCCGAGTACCTGTCGAGCACTACTTTGAAAAAGTCCTTGAAGGTGCTCGTTCAATAGAGGCTCAGTGCTCGAAGAATATTATGTTCTAGTGGCATGTATTCCCATTGTAAAAACAATGTTTTATTGAGTTATAAAGGTTGTGTTTATACTTTTGCCTGAAAGTATTATGATGCCTCCTGTGCGGCCGTTTATGTATATATGTATATAACCTGGAAGTTTGCAGTCGTCGGCTTCAGCCCCCACGCATATAATGCGGGGGTGTTCGCAAAAACGCGTATTCACACTTGATCCAACGTCTTGGTCCATTAAGAAGGTGGTAGTGCAGCGAACGAGACAATCAGACTATATTGCTTTAACACTTTCACTTAGCCATAGGAGTTTGACGGTGGGGCTACTATATAGCCCCTGGTACCTCCGCGCTCGTCCGAATACGGTGCGCGTACGTACATGACCGGGAAACGGCCCTTCGTTAATGCGGAGGAATCCCGAAGATTCCGCTAAGTCATCGAGTGGTTGACCAGTCTCGCGCTTTATCATGACAGTCACTTTTTGGCTTTCTCTACTGAGGTGCTCATCCGGATGAACCAGGGCACAATCGCAGTAGTTCTCCCAGTGAAGCCTTAGCCGATAGAGCGGAACGTAAGGTAGCAAAACACGAGAGCCAGGCAAACCCAACATTTGACCAAAGACATGATTCGAAGCTGATGCATATAAGGCCAAACTCAAGACGCCGAACACTCCCTAAGCTATTCGGTCTTTATAACATCCGGGCTGAACAATGCCCTTAAAAATAAACCCCGAGTGTCCAGGTACGTGCAATATTTTGACGTGGCGAAATGCCAATAACGTCAGCATCCTTCTCGGTTGTAGTAAGTATTCGGAGAATGTGAACAACAAGAGACAGTAAAAAAAGGTTTATGCAGGGTCTTAATCTAAAAAGAAACCTTTGAGCGGGTCCCTGCTGCATGTCTGCGCCTGTGTCTCCGTTGTGCCGTGTCCTGGACGGGTGTAGCACGATTGTCATCTGTAAAAGAGAAAAACATAGGTGAAAGTTGTCGTGCCAAAAAATGGTTATTTTCGATAAACCATTAAAATTCAAGATAAGTCAGGTTGAGCCGAACTAGCCCTGATTACACGCGGGAAGCCCCTGGTACTGTCTATGAGGGTTTAACCATCAAACCAATCTCAGGTATATCTAGTGATGTGCCGGACTCGTCTAACCGTGTCCGCGGTCTTGACGACCTGTCATTTATTCTGGTTGGTGAGGCCGTCTAGTGGTCGGCTGTTAAAGCCGCCGCACGTTCTTCCGCGCGTAGAGAGCGCTCAATATTTCCACTAACTGTGATGGTGCCCCGTGGACCAGGCATCTTAAGCTTAAGAGAAGCGTAATGTGGTACTGCATTAAAATGAGCGAAAGCCGCTCTTTCGAGTAGTGCTTGATAGCCGCATCGGAATGGAGCGATGTCGAAGGTTATTTTCGCTTCGGAAGTTTTCGGGAGAACCGAATACAAACTCTAGTAATAGAGAGCCCGTACAGCGGGCCTCTCGGCCCGGTATTACTCTCTTGAAGGTATTATTACCGTGGCTTATTTTTGTCAGGTCTATCCCCATTTTGCGGATTGTGTCCTGATATATCAGATTTAGACCACTGCCGCCGTCCATAAGGACTCGTGTGAGATGGTATCTGTTTATTATTGGGTCTAACACCAAGGTAGCCAATCCTTCATGCCGGATGCTAGTCGGGTGATCCCTGCGATCAAAAGTGATCGGGTAGGCCAACCAGGGGTTGAGCTTAGGGATGACGGGCTCTACGGCGCATATGTCTCGGAGTGCATGTTTGCTTCTCCTCTTCGTCACGTGGATCATGTTTACTGTTTTAACCTCTGGTGGGAACTTTTTCTGTTCTCCAGTGCTTTGCTGGCGAGGTTCGTCCTCGTCTTCGCTTGGTGTCTCCCTCCCCTTGTGTTTGGCGTTTAGCTAACCGGCCTGCTTGAAGACCCAGATTCTCTGTGGGTGTGGTTTACAGGTTTATCGGGGGTGCCATGAATCTGACATAGTTTGTCTAGAATCTTGTTTAGGCTGGACGGTCCATCTCTGCTGCCTTTGAAAGGCTTTTTCCACTGACCTGGTTGAGAGCCCCTGAATCCGGCGTTTACCACCGTATTATCCGGGCTCTCTTCTTTATTTCGACGCTTGTTTTTACTGCGTCGTGGTTTTCCATTGCCATCCCTGACTTCGGATGTGCTTGGATCGCTGGTGCTACTGCGGGCTAACCAACTATCTTCACCCGCGCAAAAGCGGGTCATGAGGCTTGTCAGGGCTGCCATTGTTCTCGGTTTTTCTTGGCCGAGGTGTCTGGCGAGCCATTCGTCTCGGACGCAGTGCTTGAAAGCTGCTAAGGCTTAGGCATCCGGGCAGTCGACAATTTGGTTCTACTTAGTGAGAAACCTGTTCCAAAGCTTTCGGGCTGACTCTCCAGGCTGTTGAATTATATGACTTAAATCGTCTGCATCCAGAGGTCGGACATAGGTCCCTTGAAAATTAGCCCGAAAAGCATCCTAGAGCTCCTCCCAACTTCCAATTGAATTTTTTTTGGGGGGGGGGCTTTTCAGCCAGTGCCGAGATGGTCCTTTAAGCTTGAGGGGCAAGTACTTGATGGTGTGGAGATCATCGCCGCGGGCCATATGGATATGGAGGATAAAGTCCTCAATCCAGACCCCAGGGTCTGTGGTCCCGTCGTACACCTCTATGTTCACTGGTTTGAATCCTTCTGGAAATTTGTGGTCCAGCACCTCATCGGTGAAACATAGGGGGTGTACGGCACCCCTGTATTTGGATGTATCATGGCGTTCGGACGGTTGTAGTATTCGGTTTTGATTTTGTGCCGGAGCGCGCTTCCTAGATCCATAGATGGATCTGGTCATGCTGGATTTGTGGCGCAAGTCTTCACATATCGTGTGTTGAATTATGTGCGACCTTGTTAGCCGCTCTATCGTGGCCACAAGGTGGTTGATCCGGCCTGTTGGCCGTTTTATTTTTCTGCTGTGTGGGCTCTAAGGCCTCATCGTCGAATTCAGGTAATAGCTTGCGCTTTGTATAGCTCTTTGTGTGGTAACTTCCATCGTACTTTTCTTCACTATCGAGCACTTTGTTCCACCTGTTGTTGAGCGTATTTTGTGCGGCCTTAAGCCTTTGCTTCTGCTTCTTTAGACTCCTCGCTGTGGCAATAAGCCTTTTGCGGAGGTTCTCTTGTTCCAAGTGCGTTTCCGGGATGATGTGTGCATCTTCGTCCAGACTTTTTTCCTCCCCCGAGGGGGTTTGATGAGGTTTATCCTCGGCGTCGCCGTGTTCGGACATCGGATCCGTACATTTTTTCGCCGTTTGCAGTTTCATCGTGCTCCGCTGCTGGGTCGATGTGGTCGTCGTTTCCTCTGGAGTCGACTGGAGTGTTATTTTCTCTTGCGCTGTTATCGCTGTTTTTCCTATGGCGGGACTTAGAGCGGCGCCGCTGACATCGGCGCTTGGGTTGCTTCTTGGAGGGGCCATCCTCCGCTGTCTCGTCGCCATTGCCTTCTTTGGGGGTGTCTGCCATGTATATATCATTATTAGAGCATTGTCCCATGTGAGGAAAAAAAAGAATGGCCAAATAAAAAAAGAGAAAGGCCAAATAAAAAAAGGAAGGCCCAAAAAATGAGAGAAAAAGAGAGAAGGGACAATGCTACTATCCTTATTCCACACTTGTGCTTCAAATAGCACCATGATCTTCATGATAGAGAGTCTCTTATTTTGTCACTTTCATATACTAGTGGGAATTTTTCATTATAGAACTTGGCTTGTATATTCCAACAACGGGCTTGCTCAAAATGCCCTAGGTCTTCGTGAGCAAGCAAGTTGGATGCACACCCACTTAGTTTCTTTTGTTGAGCTTTCATACATTTATAGCTCTAGTGCATCCGTTGCATGGCAATCCCTACTCCTCGCATTGACATCAATTGATGGGCATCTCCATAGCCCGTTGATTAGCCGCGTCAATGTGAGACTTTCTCTCCTTTTTTTCTTCTCCACACAACCTCCATCATCATATTCTATTCCACCCATAGTGTTATGTCCATGGCTCGCTGATACGTCTCCAACGTATCTATAATTTTTGATTGTTCCATGCTATATTATATTTTGTTTTGGACATTATTGGGCTTTATTATACACTTTTATATTATTTTTGGGACTAACCTATTAACCGGAGGCCCAGCCTAGAATTGCTGTTTTTGCCTATTTTAGGGTTTCGCGGAAAAAGAATATCAAACGGAGTCCAAACGGAATGAAACCTTCGGGAACGTGATTTTCGGAACGAACGTGATCCAGAGGACTTGGACCCTACGTCAAGACATCAACCAAGAGGCCACGAGGTAGGAGGCGCGCCTACCCCCCCCAGGCGCACCCTCCACCCTCGCGGGCCCCATGTTGCTCCACCGACGTACTCCTTCCTCCTATATATACCTACGTACCCCCAAACTACTAGATACGGCGCAAAAACCCTAATTCCACCGCCGTAACTTTCTGTATCCATGAGATCCCATCTTGGGGCCTTTTCCGGAGCTCCGCCGGAGGGGGCTTCTACATCAACACCATAGCCCTTCCGATGAAGTGTGAGTAGTTTACTTCAGACCTTCGGGTCCATAGTTATTAGCTAGATGGCTTCTTCTCTCTTTTTGGATCTCAATACAAAGTTCTCCCCCTCTCTTGTGGAGATCTATTCGATGCAATCTTCTTTTGCGGTGTGTTTGTTGAGACCGATGAATTGTGGGTTTATGATCAAGTTTATCTATGAACAATATTTGAATCTTCTCTGAATTCTTTTATGTATGATTGGTTATCTTTGCAAGTCTCTTTGAATTATCAGTTTGGTTTGGCCTACTAGATTGATCTTTCTTGCAATGGGAGAAGTGCTTAGCTTTGGGTTCAATCTTGCGGTGTCCTTTCCCAGTGACAGTAGGGGCAGCAAGGCACGTATTGTATTGTTGCCATCGAGGATAACAAGATGGGGTTTATATCATATTTCATGAGTTTATCCCTCTACATCATGTCATCTTGCTTAAAGCATTACTCTATTCTCTTGAACTTAATACTCTAGATGCATGCTGGATAGCGGTCGATGTGTGGAGTAATAGTAGTAGATGCAGGCCGATGAATTTCTTCATCGTCCGCATCCCATCCTAGCCAGACATAGTTCGGCCAAGGTTCTCCTGACAAGGAGAAAGACCTTAATGAATTTAGCACGTCACCGAAAGGTGAGTGCTGAAAGATATCTGCGGAGGTGAACTCCATGATCGGCGCCCAATCGGATTCGATAGGCACGGACGCAGGCGACTCGGAGTCCATGGCCGGAGACGAATACAGTGGTTCGGCAACACGGCTCTCGTAAGGGGTGAAGTCAGTATCCGGCTCTACGCCACTAAGAGTGCGGCCTCTATGGCGGGGTCTATCCACCCATCCTCGGACGGCGCAATTTGCTCCGGATTGAAGGCCGGAGTAGTTGCAGGTGTGATCTCCCGAACACTGTCTGACGGCAGAGCTAAAGCATGCCCATCGTGATTGTGCGGCGCACCTGACATGGGCTCGAATCCGTCGAAGATCAAGTCTCCATGGATGTCGGCGGTGTAGTTTAAATTTACAAACCTGACCTGATGGCCAGGGGCGTAGCTCTCGATCTGCTCCAGATGGACAAGCAACTTGGCCCGTAGTGCGAAGCCGCCGAATACGAAGATCTGTCCAGGGAGGAAAACCTCGCCCAGGACCGCATCGTTACCGATGATCGAAGGGGCCATCAAGCCTTACGGTGACGGCACACTGGAACTCTCAATGAAAGCACCAATGTCGGTGTCAAAACCGGCGGATCTCGGGTAGGGGGTCCCAAACTATGCGTCTAAGGAGGATGGTAACAGGAGGTAGGGGACACGATGTTTATCCAGGTTCGGGCCCTCTCGATGGAGGTAATACCCTATGTCCGGCTTGATTGATCTTGATGATATGAGTATTACAATAGTTGATCTACCACGAGATCGAAGAGGCTAAACCCTAGAAGCTAGCCTATGGTATGATTGTGTGGTGTCCTATGGACTAAACCCTCCGGTTTATATAGACACTAGAGGGGGCTAGGGTTACACAAAGTCGGTTACAAGGGAGGAGATCTACATATCCGTATTGCCAAGCTTGCCTTCCACGCCAAGGAGAGTCCCATCCGGACATGGGACGAAGTCTTCAATCTTGTATCTTCATAGTCCAACAGTCAGGCCAAAGGATATAGTCTGGCTGTCCGGAGACCCCCTAATCGAGGACTCCCTCAGAAAGGCATGGAACACTTCCCTAGAAAGAAAATTAAATTACCTTATGAATCTATTATGAGAGCCACTTATGGATTGCCTACCAAAGATGGGAATACCTAGATCTATCCTTACTTTTATGCCTAGCTAGGTGTTAGGGAACGTAGCAGAAATTCAAAATTTTCCTACGTGTCACCAAGATCTATCTATGGAGAGACCAGCAACGAGGGGAAGGAGAGTGCATCTACATACCCTTGTAGATCGCTACGCGGAAGCGTTCAAGAGAACGGGGTTGAAGGAGTCGTACTCGCCGTGATCCAAATCACCGGAGATCCTAGTGCCGAACGGACGGCACCTCCGTGTTCAACACACGTACAGCCCGGTGACGTCTCCTACGCCTTGATCCAGCAAGGGGAGAAGGAGAGGTTGGGGAAGACTCCATCCATCAGCAGCACAGCGGCGTGGTGGTGGTGGAGGAGCGTCGTACTCCAGCAGGGCTTCGCCAAGCACCGCAAGAGACGAGGAGGGAGAGGGGTAGGACTGCGCCAACTGGGAGAGAATTCACATGTGTTGGGCAGCCCCAAACCTCAAGTATATATAGGGGAGGGGAGGGGCTGAGCCCCCACCTAGGGTTCCCTCCCTAGGGGTGGCGGCAGCCCCCTAGATCCCATCTAGGGGCGGCCAAGGGGAGGGGAGAGGGGGAGGCGCACCAGGGTGGGCCTTAGGGCCCATCTGCCCTAGGGTTTGCCCCCTTCCCCTCTTGGAGGCGCCTTGGGCCTTGGTGGGGGGCGCACCAGCCCACCTGGGGCTGGTCCCCTCCCACACTTGGCCCATGTAGCCCTCCGGGGCTTGTGGCCCCACTTGGTGGACCCCCGGGACCCTACCGGTGGTCCCGGTACGTTACCGATAAACCCCGAAACTTTTCTGGTGACCAAAACAGGACATCCCATATATAAATCTTTACCTACGGACCATTCCGGAACTCCTCGTGACATCCGAGATCTCATCCGGGACTCCGAACAACATTCGGTAACCACGTATATCTATTCCCTATAACCCTAGCGTCATCGAACCTTAAGTGTGTAGACCCTACGGGTTCGGGAACCATGCAGACATGACCGAGATAACTCTCTGGTCAATAACCAACAGCGGGATCTGGATACCCATGTTGGCTCCCACATGTTCCACGATGATCTCATCGGATGAACCACGATGTCAAGGACTTAATCAATCCCGTATATAATTCCCTTTGTCTAGCGGTACGATACTTGCCCGAGATTCGATCGTCGGTATCCCGATACCTTGTTCAATCTCGTTACCAGAAAGTCTCTTTACTCGTTCCGTAACACATCATCCCATGATCAACTCCTTGATCACATTGTGCACATTATGATGATGTCCTACCGAGTGGGCCCAGAGATACCTCTCCGTTTACACGGAGTGACAAATCCCAGTCTCGATTTGTGCCAACCCAACAGACACTTTCGGAGATACCTATAGTGTACCTTTATAGCCACCCAGTTACGTTGTGACGTTTGGCACACCCAAAGCACTCCTACGGTATCCGGGAGTTGCACAATCTCATGGTCTAAGGAAATGATAGTTGACATTAGAAAAGCTTTAGCATACGAACTACATGATCTTGTGCTAGGCTTAGGATTGGGTCTTGTCCATCACATCATTCTCCTAATGATGTGATCCCGTTATCAATGACATCCAATGTCCATGGTCAGGAAACCGTAACCATCTATTGATCAACGAGCTAGTCAACTAGAGGCTTACTAGGGACATGGTGTTGTCTATGTATCCACACATGTATCTGAGTTTCCTATCAATACAATTCTAGCATGGATAATAAACGATTATCATGAACAAGGAAATACAATAATAACCAATTTATTATTGCCTCTAGGGCATATTTCTAACAGTCTCCCACTTGCACTAGAGTCAATAATCCAGTTCACATCGATATGTGATTAACACTCAAGGTCACATCCCCATGTGACTAACACCCAAAGAGTTTACTAGAGTCAATAATCTAGTTCACATTACCATATGATTAACACTCGATGAGTTCTGGGTTTGATCATGTTATGCTTGTGGGAGATGTTATAGTCAACGGGTCTGAATCTTTCAGATCCGTGTGTGCTTTACAAATCTCTATGTCATCTCCTAGATGCAGCTACCACGTTCTATTTGGAGCTATTCCAAATAACTGTTCTACTATACGAATCCAGTTTACTACTCAGAATAATCTGGATTAGTGTCAAAGTTTGCATCGGCGTAACCCTTTACGACGAACTCTTTTACCACCTCCATAATCGAGAAAATTCCTTAGTCCACTAGTTACTAAGGATAAATTTGACCGTTGTCCTGTGATCCATTCTTGGATCACTCTTGTACCCCTTGACTGACTCATGGCAAGGCACACTTCAGGTGCGGCACACAGCATAGCATACTGTAGAGAGCCTATGACAAAAGCATAGGGGACGACCTTCGTCCTTCCTCTTACTTCTGCCGTGGTCGAGCTTTAAGTCTTAACTTCATACCTTACAACTCAGGCAAGAACTCCTTCTTTGACTGATCCATCTTGAACACCTTCAAGATCATGTCAAGGTATGTGCTCATTTGAAAGTACCATTAAGTGTTTTGATCTATCCTTATAGATCTTGATGCTCAATGTTCAAGTAGCTTAATCCAGGTTTTCCATTGAAAAACACTTTTCAAATAACTCTGCATGCTTTCCAGAAATTCTACATCATTTCCGATCAACAATATGTTAACAACATATACTCATCAGAAATTCTATAGTGCTCCCACTCACTTCTTTGGAAATACAAGTTTCTCATAAACTTTGTATACACCCAAAACTTTGATCATCTCATCAAAGCATATATTCCAACTCCGAGATGCTTACTCCAATCCTTAGAAGGATTGCTGGAGCTTTGCATACTTGTTAGCATCTTTCAGGATTGACAAAACCTTCCGGTTGTATCACATACAACCTTTCCTCAAGAAAATCGTTGAGGAAACAATGTTTTGGCATCCTGTCTGCATGATTTCATAAATAATGCAGTAACTGCTAACATAATTCCAACAAACTTTTAGCATCGCTACGTGTGAGAAAGTCTCATCGTAGTCAACTCCTTGAACTTGTCGGGAAACATCTTAACGACAAGTCGAGCTTTCTCAATGGTGACACTTACCATCATTGTCTGTCTTCCTTTTAAAATCCATATGTACCTAACAGCCTTACGACCATCAAGTAGCTCTTCCAAAGTCTTCACTTTGTTTTCATACATGGATCCTCTCTCGGATTATATGGCCTCGAGCCATTTTGGAATCCAGGCCCACCATCGCTTCTCCATAGCTCGTAAGTTCATTGTTGTCTAGCAACATGACTTTCAAGACAGGATTACGTACCACTCTGAAGTAGTACGCATCCTTTTCATCCCACAAGGTTTGGTAGTGACTTGATCTGAAGTTTCATGATCACTATCATAAGCTTCCACTTCAATTGGTGTAGGTGCCACAGGAACAACTCCCTGTGCCCTGCCACACACTAGTTGAAGAGACGGTTCAATAACCTCATCAAGTCTCCACCATCCTCCCACTCAATTCTTTCGAGAGAAACTTTTCCTCGAGAAAGGACCCGATTCTAGAAACAATCCCTTATTGCTTTCGGATCTGAGACATGAGGTATACCCAACTGTTTTTGGGTGTCCTATGAAGATGCATTTATCCGCTTTGGGTTCGAGCTTATCTGTCTGAAACTTTTTCACATAAGCGTTGCAGCCCCAAACTTTTAAGAAATGACAACTTAGGTTTCCCTAAACCATAGTTCATACGGTGTCATCTCATCAGAATTACGTGGTGCCCTATTTAAAGTGAATGTGGTTGTCTCTAATGCCTAACCCATAAACTATCATGGTAATCCGATAAGAGACATCATGGTATGCATCATATCCAATAGGGTGCAGTTATGATGTTCGGACACACCATCACACTATGGTGTTCCAGGCTGTATCGGTTGTGAAACAATTTCCACAATGTCTTAATTCTGTGCCAAACTCGTAATTCAGATATTCATCTCTATGATCATATCATAGATCTTTTATCCTCTTGTCACGACGATCTTTCAACTTCACCCTGAAATTACTTGAACCTTTCAATAATTCAGACTCGTGATTCATCAAGTAAATGTACTCAATATCTACTCAAATCATCTGTGAAGTAAGAACATAACGATATCCACTACATGCCTCATCACTCATTGGACTGCGCACATCAAGATGTATTACTTCCAACAAGTTGCTTTCTTGTTCCATTTTACTGAAAACGAGGCTTTCAGTCATCTTGCCCATGTGGTATGATTTGCATGTCTCAAGTGATTCAAAATCAAGTGAGTCCAAACGATCCATCTGTATAGAGTTTCTTCATGCATATCTACCAACAAACATGGTTCGCATGTCTCAATCCTTTCAAAAATGAGTGAGTCCAAAGATCCATCAACATGGAGCTTCTTCATGCGTTTTATACCGATATGACTTAAGTGGCAGTGCCACAAGTAGGTGGTACTATCATTACTATCTTATATCTTTTGGCATGAACATGTGTATCACTACGATCGAGATTCAATAAACCATTCATTTTAGGTGTAAGACCATTGAAGGTATTATTCAAATAAACAGAGTAACCATTATTCTCCTTAAATGAATAATCGTATTGCGATAGACATAATCCAATCATGTCTATGCTCAACGCAAACACCAAACTCGATGGTAGAGGGAGCGTGCGATGCTTGATCACATCAAGCTTGGAAAAACTTCCAACACATATTGCCAGCTCACCTTCAGCTAGTCTCCGTTTACTCCGTAGCCTTTTATTTCGAGTTTACTAACATTTAGCAACCGAACCGGTATCTAATACCATGGTGCTACTAGGAGTACTAGTAAAGTACACATTAACACAATGTATATCCAATATACTTCTATTGACCTTGCCAGCCTTCTCATCTACCAAGTATCTAGGGTAATTCTGCTCCAGTGGCTGTTCCCCTTATTACAGAAGCACTTAGTCTCGGGTTTGGGTTCAACCTTGGGTTTCTTCACTAGAGCAGCAGCTGATTTGCCGTTTCATGAAGTATCCCTTCTTTCCCTTGCCCTTCTTGAAACTAGTGGTTTCACCAACCATCAACAATTGATGCTCCTTCTTGATTTCTACTTTTGTGGTGTCAAACATCGCGAATATCTCAAGGATCATCATATATGTCCCTGATATATTATAGTTCATCACGAAGCTCTAGCAGCTTGGTGGTAATGACTTCGGAGAAACATCACTATCTCATCTGGAAGATCAACTCCCACTTGATTCAAATGATTGTTGTACTCAGACAATCTGAGCACAAGCTCAACAATTGAGCTTTTCTCCCTTAGTTTGCAGGCTAAGAAAAATCGTCGGAGGTCTTATACCTCTTGACGTGGGCACGAGCCTGAAATCCCAATTTCATCCCTCGAAACATCTCATATGTTTCGCGACATTTTAAAACCTCTTCGGTGCCTCAACTCTAAACTGTTTAACTGAACTATCACGTAGTTATCAAAATGTGTATGTCAGATGTTCGCAACAGCCACAGACGACGTTCGAGGTTCAGCACACTGAGCGGTGCATTAAGGACATAAGCCTTCTATGAAGCAATGAGGACAATCCTCAGTTTACGGACCTAGTCCGCATAATTGCTACTATCAACTTTTAACTAATTTTTTCTCTAGGAACATATCTAAACAGTAGAACTAAAGCGCGAGCTACGACATAATTTGCAAAATCCTTTTGACTATGTTGAGGATAAACAAGTTCATCTTATGAACTCCCACTCAGATAGACATCCCTCTAGTCATCTAAGTGATTACATGATCCGAGTCAACTAGGCCGTGTCCGATCATCACGTGAGACGGACTAGTCAACATCGGTGAACATCTTCATGTTGATCGTATCTACCATACGACTCATGCTCGACCTTTCGGTCTCTTGTGTTCCGAGGCCATGTCTGTACATGCTAGGCTCTTCAAGTCAACCTAAGTGTTTCGCGTGTGTAAATCTGGCTTACACCCATTGTATGTGAACGTAAGAATCTAACACCCGATCATCACGTGGTGCTTCGAAACGACGAACTTTCGCAACGGTGCACAGTTAGGGGGAACACTTTCTTGAAATTTTAATGAGGGATCATCTTATTTACTACCGTCGTTCTAAGCAAATAAGATGTATAAACATGATAAACATCACATGCAATCAAATAGTGACATGATATGGCCAATATCATATTGCTCCTTTTGATCTCCATCTTCGGGGCTCCATGATCATCATCGTCACCGGCATGACACCATGATCTCCATCATCATGATCTCCATCATTGTGTCTCCATGAAGTTGTCTCACCAACTTATTACTTCTACTACTATGACTACCGGTTAGCAATAAAGTAAAGTAATTATATGGCGTTGTTCAATGACACGCAGGTCATACAATAAATAAAGACAACTCCTATGGCTCCTGCCGGTTGTCATACTCATCGACATGCAAGTCGTGATTCCTATTACAAGAACATGATCAATCTCATACATCACATATCATTCATCACATTCTTTTTGGCCATATCACATCACATAGCATACCCTGCAAAAACAAGTTAGACGTCCTCTAATTGTTGTTTGCATGTTTTACGTGGCTGCTATGGGTTTCTAGCAAGAACGTTTCTTACATACGCAAAAACCACAACGTGATATGCCAATTGCTATTTACCCTTCATAAGGACCCTGTTCATCGAATCCGATCCAACTAAAGTGGGAGAGACAGACACCCGCTAGCCACCTTATGCAACTAGTGCATGTCAGTCGGTGGAACCAGTCTCACGTAAGAGTACGTGTAAGGTCGGTCCGGGCCGCTTCATCCCACGATGCCGCCGAATCAAGATTGGACTAGTAACGGTAAGCATATTGAACAAAATCAACGCCCACAACTACTTTGTGTTCTACTCGTGCATAGAAACTACGCATAAACCTGGCTTTGATACCACTGTTAGGGAACATAGCAGAAATTCAAAATTTTCCTACGTGTCACCAAGATCTATCTATGGAGAGACCAGCAACGAGGGGAAGGAGAGTGCATCTACATACCCTTGTAGATCACTAAGCGGAAGCGTTCTAGAGAACGGGGTTGAAGGAGTCGTACTCGTCGTGATCCAAATCACCAGAGATCCTAGTGCCGAACAGACGGCACCTCCGTGTTCAACACACGTACAGCCCGGTGACGTCTCCTACGCCTTGATCCAGCAAGGGGAGAAGGAGAGGTTGGGGAAGACTCCATCCATCAGCAGCACAACGGCGTGGTGGTGGTGGAGGAGCGTCGTACTCCAGCAGGGCTTCGCCAAGCACCGCAAGAGACGAGGAGGGAGAGGGGTAGGACTGCGCCAACTGGGAGAGAATTCACATGTGTTGGGCAGCCCCAAACCTCAAGTATATATAGGGGGAGGGGAGGGGCTGCGCCCCCACCTAGGGTTCCCTCCCTAGGGGTGGCGGCAGCCCCCTAGATCCCATCTAGGGGCGGCCAAGGGGAGGGGAGAGAGGGAGGCGCACCAGTGTGGGCCTTAGGGCCCATCTGCCCTAGGGTTTGCCCCCTTCCCCTCTTGGAGGCGCCTTGGGCCTTGGTGGGGGGCGCACCAGCCCACCTGGGGCTGGTCCCCTCCCACACTTGGCCCATGTAGCCCTCCGGGGCTTGTGGCCCCACTTGGTGGACCCCCGGGACCCTACCGGTGGTCCCGGTACGTTACCGATAAACCCCGAAACTTTTCCGGTGACCAAAACAGGACTTCCCATATATAAATCTTTACCTCCGGACCATTCCGGAACTCCTCGTGACGTCCGAGATCTCATCCGGGACTCCGAACAACATTCGGTAACCACGTATATCTATTCCCTATAACCCTAGCGTCATCGAACCTTAAGTGTGTAGACCCTACGGGTTCGGGAACCATGCAGACATGACTGAGATAACTCTCTGGCCAATAACCAACAGCGGGATCTGGATACCCATGTTGGCTCCCACATGTTCCACGATGATCTCATCGGATGAACCACGATGTCAAGGACTTAATCAATCCCGTATACAATTCCCTTTGTCTAGCGGTACGATACTTGCCCGAGATTCGATCGTCGGTATCCCGATACCTTGTTCAATCTCGTTACCGGCAAGTCTCTTTACTCGTTCCGTAACACATCATCCCGTGATCAACTCCTTGATCACATTGTGCACATTATGATGATGTCCTACCGAGTGGGCCCAGAGATACCTCTCCGTTTACACGGAGTGACAAATCCCAGTCTCGATTCGTGCCAACCCAACAGACACTTTCGGAGATACCTGTAGTGTGCCTTTATAGCCACCCAGTTACGTTGTGACGTTTGGCACACCCAAAGCACTCCTACGGTATCCGGGAGTTTCACAATCTCATGGTCTAAGGAAATGATACTTGACATTAGAAAAGCTTTAGCATACGAACTACATGATCTTGTGCTAGGCTTAGGATTGGGTCTTGTCCATCACATCATTCTCCAAATGATGTGATCCCGTTATCCATGACATCCAATGTCCATGGTCAGGAAACCGTAACCATCTATTGATCAACGAGCTAGTCAACTAGAGGCTTACTAGGGACATGGTGTTGTCTATGTATCCACACATGTATCTGAGTTTCCTATCAATACAATTCTAGCATGGATAATAAACGATTATCATGAACAAGGAAATATAATAATAACCAATTTATTATTGCCTCTAGGGCATATTTCTAACACTAGGGGCGTTAAACGATAGCGCTTGTTGGGAGGCAACCCAATTTTATTTTTATTCCTTGCTTTTTTCTCCTGTTTAGTAATAAATAATTGATCTAGCCTCTGTTTTTGTTGTGTTTATTGTGTTTAATTAGTGTTTGTGCCAAGTAGAACCGTTGGGAAGACTTGGGGAAAGTCTTTTTAATCTTGCTGTAAAAAACAGAAACTTTAGCGCTCACGAGAATTGCTGCCATTTTTATTTGGAAATTGATACTTAGTTAGTTCTTTTTGAAGATGATTAATAGATAAATTCCTCACGTCCAGCAAGTTATTTTAGAATTTTTGGGGTTCCAGATCTTGCGTTAGCTACAGATTACTACAGACTGTTCTGTTTTTGACAGATTCTATTTTTCGTGTATTGTTTGCTTATTTTGATGAATCTGTGGCTAGTAAAATAGTTTATAAACTATAGAGAAGTTGGAATACAGTATGTTACAGTAACTTTAAGTGGTGTTTTGTTTTCTTTCGCTAACGGAGCTCACGAGATTTTCTACTTTAAGTTTTGTGTTGTGAAGTTTTCAAGTTTTGGGTAAAAGATTTGATGGATTATGGAACATGGAGTGGAAAGAGCCTAAGCTTGGGGATGCCCATGGCACCCCAAGATAATCTAAGTGCACCTAAAAGCCAAAGCTTGGGGATGCCCCGGAAGGTATCCCCTCTTTCGTCTACTTCCATCGGTAACTTTACTTGGAGCTATATTTTTATTTACCACATGATATGTGTTTTGCTTGGAGCGTCTTGTATTATTTGAGTCTTTATTTGTTAGTTTTCCACAATCATCCTTGCTGTACACACCTTTTGAGAGAGAGAGAGACACATGATTCGGAAATTGTTAGAATACTCTATGTGCTTCACTTATATCTTTTGAGTTATATAGTTTTTGCTCTAATGCTTCACTTATATCTTTTAGAGCACGTTGGTGGATTTGTTTTATAGAAACTATTGTTCTCTCATGCTTCACTTAGATTATTTTGAGAGTCCTAGAAAACAGCAGGGTAATTTGCTTTAATTATGCTAGGCATTCAAGATTAATAAATTTTTTCTTATGAGTGTGTTGAATACTATGAGAAGTTTGATACTTGATAATTGTTTTGAGATATGGAGATGGTAATATTAGAGTCATGCTAGTCGAGTAGTTGTGAATTTGAGAAATACTTGTGTTAAATTTTGTGATTCCCGTAGCATGCACGTATGGTGAACCGTTATGTGATGAAGTCGGAGAATGATTTATTTATTGATTGTCTTCCTTATGAGTGGCGGTCGGGGACGAGCGATGGTATTTTCCTACCAATCTATCCCCCTAGGAGCATGTGCGTAATACTTTGCTTTGATAACTTGTAGATTTTTGCAATAAGTATATGAGATCTTTATGACTAAGGTTGAGTCCATGGATCATACGCACTTTTCTTCCTTCCACCATTGCTAGCCTCTCTAATACCGCGCACCTTTTGCCGGTATCATACACCCACCATATACCTTCCTCAAAACAGCCACCATACCTACCTATCATGGAATTTCCATAGCCATTCCAAGATATATTGCCATGCAACTTCCCACCGTTCCATTTACTATGACACGCTCCATCATTGTCATATTGCTTTGCATGATCATGTAGTTGACATTGTATTTGTGGCAAAGCCACCGTTCATAATTCTTTCATACATGTCACTCTTGATTCATTGCATATCCCGGTACACCACCGGAGGCATTCACATAGAGTCATATTTTGTTCTAAGTATTGAGTTGTAATTTTTGAGTTGTAAGTAAATAAAAGTGTGATGATCATCATTTTTAGAGCATTGTCCCAAGTGAGGAAAGGATGATGGAGACTATGATTCCCCCACAAGTCGGGATGAGACTCTGGACGAAAAATAAAATTAAAAAAAAGAGGCCATAAAAAAGAGGAAAGGCCCAAATAAAAAAATATGAGAGAAAAAGAGAGAAGGGACAATGCTACTATCCTTTTACCACACTTGTGCTTCAAAGTAGCACCACGATCTTCATAGTAGAGAGTCTCTCATGTTATCACTTTCATATACTAGTGGGAATTTTTCATTATAGAACTTGGCTTGTATATTCCAATGATGGGCTTCCTCAAAATACCCTAGGTCTTCATGAGCAAGCGAGTTGGATGCGCACCCACTTAGTTCCTTTTGTTGAGCTTTCATATACTTATAGCTCTAGTGCATCCGTTGCATAGCAATCCCTACTCACTCACATTGATATCTATTGATGGGCATCTCCATAGCCTGTTGATACGCCTAGTTGATGTGAGACTATCTTTCCACTTTTTTGTCTCCTCCACAACCACCGTTCTATTCCACCTAAAGTGTTATGTCCATGGCTCACACTCATGTATTGCGTGAAGATTGAAAAAGTTTGAGAACACCAAAAGTATGAAACAATTGCTTGGCTTGTCATCGGGGTTGTGCATGATTTAAATACTTTGTGTGGTGAAGATAGAGCATAGCCAGACTATATGATTTTGTAGGGATAACTTTCTTTGGCCATGTTATTTTAAAGAGACATAATTGCTTAGTTAGTATGCTTGAAGTATTATTATTTCTATGTCAATATTGAACTTTTGTCTTGAATCTTTCAGATCTGAATATTCATACCACCATTAAGAAAAATTACATTGAAATTATGCCAAGTAGCATTCCACATCAAAAATTCTGTTTTTATCATTTACCTGCTCGAGGACGAGCAGGAATTAAGCTTGGGGATGCTTGATACGTCTCCAACGTATCTATAATTTTTGATTGTTCCATGCTATATTATATTCTGTTTTGGACATTATTGGGCTTTATTATACACTTTTATATTATTTTTGGGACTAACCTATTAACCAGAGGCCCAGCCCAGAATTGTTGTTTTTTGCCTATTTTAGGGTTTCGTGGAAAAAGAATATCAAACGGAGTCCAAACGGAATGAAACCTTCAGGAACGTGATTTTCAGAACTAATGTGATCCAGAGGATTTGGACCCTACGTCAAGACATCAACCAGGAGGCCATGAGGTAGGGGCGTGCCTACCCCCCCCGGCACACCCTTCACCCTCGTGGGCCCCATGTTGCTCCACCGTCATACTCCTTCCTCCTATATATACCTATGTACCCCCAAACTACCAGATACGGAGCCAAAACCCTAATTCCACCGCCGTAACTTTCTGTATCCACGAGATCCCATCTTGGGGCCTTTTCTGGAGCTCCGCCGGAGGGGGCATCAATCACGGAGGGCTTCTACATCAACACCATAGCCCTTCCAATGAAGTGTGAGTAGTTTACTTCAGACCTTTGGGTCCATAGTTATTAGCTAGATGGCTTCTTCTCTCTTTTGGATCTCAATACAAAGTTCTCCCCCTCTCTTGTGGAGATCCATTCGATGTAATCTTCTTTTGCGGTGTGTTCGTTGAGACCGATGAATTGTGGTTTATGATCAAGTTTATCTATGAACAATATTTGAATCTTCTCTGAATTCTTTTATGTATGATTGGTTATCTTTGCAAGTCTCTTCGAATTATCAGTTTGGTTTGGCCTACTAGATTGGTCTTTCTTGCAATGGGAGAAGTTCTTAGCTTTGGGTTCAATCTTGCGGTGTCCTTTCCCAGTGACAGTAGGGGCAGCAACGCACGTATTGTATTGTTGCCATCGAGGATAACAACATGGGGTTTATATCATATTGCACGAGTTTATCCCTCTACATCATGTCATCTTGCTTAAAGCGTTACTCTGTTCTCTTGAACTTAATACTCTAGATGCATGCTGGATAGCGGTCGATGTGTGGAGTAATAGTAGTAGATGGGGGCAGGAGTCGGTCTACTTGTCTCAGACGTGATGCCTATATACATGATCATACCTAGATATTCTCATAACTATGCTCAATTCTGTCGATTGCTCAACAGTAATTTGTTCACCCACCGTAAAATACTTATGCTCTTGAGAGAAGCCACTAGTGAAACCTATGGCCCCCGGGTCTATCTTCCATCATATTAATCTTCCAATACTTACTTATTTCCTTTTCCATTTATTTTACTTGCATATTTTATTTCTCTTTATCATAAAAATACCGAAAATATTATCTTATCATATCTACCAGATCTCACTCTCGTAAGTGACCGTGTAGGGATTGACAACGCCTTATCGCGTTGGTTGCGAGGGTTTATTTGTTTGTGTAGGCGCGAGGGACTTGTGCGCGGCCTCCTACTGGATTGATACCTTGGTTCTCAAAAACTGAGGGAAATACTTATGCTACTTTGCTGCATCACCCTTTCCTCTTCAAGGGAAAACCAACGCAGTGCTCAAGAGGTAGCACTCGTGCTCATGTATTGCGTGAATGTTGAAAAGGTTTGAGAATACTAAAGTATGAAACAATTTCTTGGCTTGTCATCGGGGTTGTGCATGATGAGAGCATTTTGTGTGACGAAGATGGAGCATGGCCAAACTATATGATTTTGTAGGGATGAGCTTTCTTTGGCTATGTTATTTTGAGAAGACATAATTGCTTGATTAGTATGCTTGAAGTATTCTTATTTTTATGTCAATATTGAAAATTATGTTAGGTAGCATTCCACATCAAAAATTCTGTTATTATCATTTACCTACTCGAGGACGAAGATGAATTAAGCTTGGGGATGCTGATACGTCTCCAACGTATCTATAATTTTTGATTGTTCCATGTTATTATATTATCTGTTTTGGATGTTTAATGGGCTTTAATATGCTATTTTATATTATTTTTTGGGGACTAACCTATTAACCGAAGGCCCAGTGCCGGTTGCTGTTTTTTTTGCCTACTTCAGTGTTTCACAGAAAAGGAATATCAAACGGAATCCAAACAGAATGAAACCTTCACGAGGATCTTTCTTGGAACAAACGCAATCCACGAGACTTGGAGTGGAAGTCTGAGACGCAACGAGGCGGCCATGAGGCAAGAGGGCGCGCCCAGGGGGTAGGCGCGCCCCCACGCTCGTGGGCCCCTCGTAGCTCCACCGACCTACTTCTTTCGCTTATATATACTCTTATACCCTGAAAACATCCATGGGAGTCATGAAACCACTTTTCCACTGCCGCAACCTTCTGTACCCGTGAGATCCCATCTTGGGGCCTTTTCCAGCGATCTGCGACGGGGAATCGATCACGGAGGGCTTCTACATCAACACCATAGCCTCTCCGATGATGTGTGAGTAGTTTACCACAGACCTTCGGGTCCATAGTTATTAGCTAGATGGCTTCTTCTCTCTCTTTCGTTCTCAATACAAAGTTCTCCTCGATGTTCTTGGAGATCTATTCGATGTAATACTTTTTGCGGTGTGTTTGCCGAGATCTGATGAATTGTGGGTTTATGATCAAGATTATCTATGAACAATATTTGATTCTTCTCTGAATTCTTATATGCATGATTTGATATCTTTGCAAGTATCTTTGAATTATCGGTTTAGTTTGGCCTACTAGATTGATCTTTCTTGCAATGGGAGAAGTGCTTAGCTTTGGGTTCAATCTTGCAGTGCTCGATCCCAGTGACAGAAAGGGAACCGACACGTATTGTCTTGTTGCCATCGAGGATAAACAGATGGGGTTTATATCATATTGCTTGAGTTTATCCCTCTACATCATGTCATCTTGCCTAATGCGTTACTCTGTTCTTATGAACTTAATACTTAGATGCATGCTGGATAGCGGTCGATGTGTGGAGTAATAGTAGTAGATGCAGAACTGTTTTGATCTACTTGACATGGATGTGATGCCTATGTTCATGATCATGCCTAGATATTCTCATAACTATGCGTTTTTCTATCAATTGCTCGGCAGTAATTTGTTCACCCACCGTAATATATGCTATCATGAGAGAAGCCACTAGTGAAACCTATGGCCACCGGGTCTACTTTACATCATAAAAGTTTCTGATCTATAATTCTAGTTTACTATTTATTTTGCAATCTTTACTTTTCAATCTATACAACAAAAATACCAAAAAATATTTATCTTATTATCTTTATCAGATCTCACTTTTTTGCAAGTGGCCGTGAGGGATTGACAACCCCTTTATCGTGTTGGTTGCAAGGTTCTTGATTGTTTGTGCAGGTACTAGGCGATTTGTGTGTAGTCTCCTACTCGATTGCTACCTTGGTTCTCAAAAACTGAGGGAAATACTTACGCTACTTTGCTGCATCACCCTTTCCTCTTCAAGGGAAAACCAATGCATGCTCAAGAGGTAGCAATATGAAGGACATAAATGGTAATAAATTAGTGGTCGGTGGGGATTCGAAGTCGTGAGACCTCTAGTTGGCAGTCGCCGGCGGTGCGGGGCGCGGTGATTGGGCGGTGGCGTGGGGATCGCAGGAGAAAAAGCTCGGCGCGAGGGGGCCTAGAGGAATGGCCGGGGCGGCGGCGGACCAGCGGTGAGGAGTGATTTCGGGGCGGGCGGGGTAGTGTGGCGGCGCGGGCCGGCCGCGGGTGGCGGCGGCCGATGGTTCGGTCGGTGGTGGCTAGCGCTCAGGGGGGTGGAGGTTGAAGATAAACTGCAGGCCCTTGATTTCGTATCCAACGGCTGGAAAATCTACTGACTAGAGATGAAAAAGTCAGTCGACTGACGTGTAGCCTCACCCCGCACGTACACATGCACGCATGCAACACTCGCACAAACACACGCATGCATGCAGGCATGCAACACTAACACATACACATAACAAACACACGCACACATGAAGGCGTGCAACACTGACACATACACATGCACTCACGAACACACGCACGTACGCACACATGCATGCAACACTGAAACGTACACATGCACGCGTGCAACACTCGCACGCGTGCATGCACACGATGCAAGACACACATTCAACCTATACTTCCATGCATCCTTTGTTAAGGACATGGATTGTTACGGGTATTAATCAATCTTATCTATGATAAGCAGAACATTGATGTTTGTAACGATCTTTATGAATCACAACACATCGAACGGGCTATCAACATATATATATATATATATATATATGAAAATTTTAAAATTCTCTTACATTATATAGTAGGCTTATCTACATGAAATAGATGACGTCACACTCAATGAACAATTATCGGTTTATGAAATGCCCGCTTCTGACCGCCATGGCCCACCAAAAGTTCCTCTGTCGTGCGCTGCCTGCGTTGGGTCACTGACATGTAGGCCATGTACCCAAAGAGCCCACACGTCAGTGGAAGAACGGCGCGGTGTCGTACGTCAGAGTCGAGGGTGCCACTCGTTGCACGTCCGGCTGAACACGCCTCCTTGCCGCATTCAAACGCCTCCATGAAACCCGTGTGGGAGCCGAGAAACCCACTCTAGACACACATCCGTTCATGATCGGGCCGGCATTAAACACAACGCCGGCCGAGCTCCTCCCATCCGCCGTATATTTAATCTCCTATTTAAACGAGGCCAAACACCGGCCAAGAATCGCACACCTCCGCCGCTCCCCTATCTCCTCCTTCACCATTCTGTCCACTCTTACAATGGCTTATGAAGAGTAGTTATCCCGCATCCAAGCCAGATACGAGCTATGCAGCTCGCTGATCCGCCCCCCTCCCCTCGCCCGACGGATCCAGTTGCCGCCCTAAGCCGGCGCGCGGTTCAGCAACTCCCCGCTCCAGGCCAGCTCGACGAGGAGTGGCGCATGGGCGTTGTTGCTGTCGTCCATGCTGCCGCCTCGTATCACGCCTCCCGTGTCTGCGACCGCGTCTCCTGTTTCTGTGGCCAAGACTCCCATGCCGGCGGCCACGCCATGCAAGCAGAGACAGAAGCCGGATGCGCGGAGAGCGACGAGTCAGTGGCCAGCACCTCCGCGTCCGCCGCCATCATCAAGGAGAAGTAGAACACAGGAGGCCGCCGCCGCTTGGGTCCCATGAAGGCCACCGCGGAGGTGACGCTGGCGTACACAGCACGTGTCTTTCCGGATCCTTTTGTTGCGAGGACCTTCGTCGACCCCGCATGGGCTCCACGAAAGCGGAGAAGCCCCCTTCCACCATCATCTTCGGCATCAGCCAACCATATCAGTTGGGAAGTGGGTAAGCAAGCCATCCTTTGTGCTGAAGCATATACCTCCGGGGCTCCCGGCAGTCCGGTGATCATGCTGCCAGACATGTGGAACACAAATGGATCGGCGGGAGACCATTTAGGCCAGGTATTATATACATGTGCTGTCCAGAACTAGCACCGCTTAGTTGATTTGAATGTAATGAAATTCGTCATGTTTGTATGAAAATCTGGTATTTTATATGAATTTCGTCATTGTTTATATGAAATATCGTCGTGTTTGCATGAATTTTGTCCGGTTGGTTGAGTTGCTGTCAAAATGTGTGCGGCTACGGTTGGATGGCGTAATTTGCGGGTCGCCGGTCAGTTTGCGGCCAGCTCGGGCGGCATGGTGGGACAAAAAAAAGCAAAGCTCGTGCGAGCTCGTCTCCAACATGCGTGCTGGAGGATGCATGAGCACCCAAGCCATTCCTTATTCATAGGTGGCAAAGGCACCGGTGGACAAAAGGGTCGCCAATATTTTGGCTACTCCGGGCAAGATCCAAATAGCCCCTCCCAGCAGATTCAAATCCCTCGTTCGCCGTGAAATTTTGCCATGTGTTGTTTTCATGGACTAGCAAGATGCCCGTGCATTGCACGGAACATCAAGATGCATTTTTTGTACAAAACACCTATTGTGATTGACCCATGCAAGAGTAATCCCATGTGTAAAAACTAATGATATCTCGATAATTTTATCGGAAAAATGGTATCTCAAGAATTTCATTGAAATATGATATCTCGAGAAAGATGAGAGATAAGGCGAGGAGGAGTGAGGCATGGTGGTGACTGGTGGTCGGACTAGGCGGAGGCATGGGGATGGACGGCACATTATGTCTAGGTTTATATCTCTCTCACATAGACCCATGTAGGTGGGGGACGTGCACGAAGAGAACAGGTCCACGCATGGTGCACGTACTCCCGTCTCTTTCCCAGCCACACCCGCGTGGGTACACGGTGGAGCTCATTTCTTTACGAAAAGGCAGCCCACGTGGTAATTTGACACGTGTACTGGTTGTCCACTTGATGGAGGATCGTCTACCACGGTTGAACAAACAAATTGCGACTTGACGCGTTATGTTAAAAAAGAGGCAAACCATGTGGGGCCTACCTTAGAGGCAAGGCTCTATACACTCGAGATGCTCTGTACGTATTACTATTTAAGCTTATGGGTAGGATAGGGTAATGAGCTGGAGCTACAGCAAACACTAAGCAAATATGGTGGCTAACACACGCAAATAAGAGTGAGAAGAGAAGCAACGCAATGGTCGTGAAGCTAGAAGTGATCAAGAAGTGATCCTGAAACTACTTACGCACAATCATAACACAAGAACCGTGTTCACTTCCCGGACTCCGCCGAAAAGAGACCATCACGGCTACACACGCGGTTGATGCATTTTAATTAAGTCAAGTGTCAAGTTCTCTACAACCTGACATTAACAAATTCCCATCTGCAACATAAGCGCGGGCACGACTTTTGAAAGTTTAAACCCTGCAGGGGTGTCCTAACTTAGCCCATCACAAGCTCACATGGTCAATGAAGGATATTCCTTCTCCCGGAAAGACTCAATCAGTCTCGGAATCTCGGTTACAAGACCTTTCGACAATGGTAAAACAAGACCAGCAAAGCCACTCGATGTGCCGACAATCCCGATAGGAGCTGCACATATCTTGTTCTCAGGGCACACTGGATGAGACATCCTACGAGTAAAACCAGCCCTCAAGTTTCCCCGAGGTGGCCCCGTAGTCTACTCAGTTCGGACCAACACTTAGAGAAGCACTGGCCCGGGGGGGTTAAAATAAAGATGACCCTCGGGTTGGCCGACCCAAGGGAAAGGTAATAGGTTGTTAGGCAAATGTAAAACCAAGGTTGGGCCTTGCTGGAGGAGTTTTATTCAAAGCCAACTGTCAAGGGGGTCCCATAAATCCCCAACCGCGTAAGGAACGCAAAATCAAGGAACATAACACTGGTATGACGGAAACTAGGGCGGCAAGAGTGGAACAAAACACCAGGCAAAAGGCCGAGCCTTCCACCCTTTACCAAGTATATAGATGCATTAATTAAATAAAATATATTGTGATATCTCAATATATCCATGTTCCACCCTTTACCTGCAACTAACAACGCTATAAAAGGGGCTGAGCAAAAGCGGTAACTTAGCCAAACAATGGTTTGCTAGGTAGGAGGGTTATAGGCTTGACATGGTGTCGGGTGGTAGGTGCGACATATGCCAACGGGTGGCTTATCATTGTGGGAGCCAATAAGACGTCGCCGGTGCCTGGAAGCGGGATGAGGCGAAGACATGCACGCCGGCGAATCTTACCCAGCTTCGGGGCTCTCCGAGGAGATAACACCCCTACTGCTGCTCTGCGGGGTCTCCGCCTGATCACTAGATGAACAAGTAGCTACACGATGCTCCGTGGGCTGTTTGGTGAGAGGAGGAAGAAGGGCACTGCTCGCTCTCTTCTCCTCCCTATGTGGTGTCTAAAACTAGCAGGGATCAACCCTTTGCATGGGTGTCCCGGGGGGTTTATATAGGCCTACCCCCCGGGGATACAATGGTAATCCGGCTGGGCGTGGGGCCCAGCCGTCTGTGTCTACACTCGCCGGCTTCTGCGCCGGCTGTTGGGGCCCGCCGGCTGGTGGGTCCCGCCGGCTGCCGGCTCCTTGGTCGACAGGCAGGCCCCACTGTCCAGGGCCTTGTCAGCGGCTGGTTACTGTTGCTCAATCCTAGTGACGAGGGCTTCGCCGAGGTGGGCGTGGCTACAGTGCCGCCGTCCGGTGGGTGATCGTTGTAGCCTCACCGCGTCTTGTCTCCTTAATGGGGCGTCTCCTTCAAGGGAGGTGGCAAGCCGGCTGTGGGGAGCCGGCTCTGTCTTGGGCCGACTGGGGGAGGCCTGGCCGCCTTCGGGTGTCTCTCTGCCCGAAGGGGCCCACCGCCCGTGGGCCGCGCTGGCAGCCCTTCGTGGATGACATCAGGGTCAACGTGGCAACAGTGCCGCGCCGGACGGGTCATGGCCACCCGTACGGCGCACTGTGCCAGGCGTGCTCCGGGATTCGGGGGAGGCAGGCTTTACTGTAGCCACGCCCCGTCACATCGCCGTTATGTGGATGCAGACTTCGAGGGTACGATCTTGACCGCTTTGTGGGAGTCGGCTTCTTGGAGTCGGCCTTCTCGCGTTCGGCTTCTCGGAGCCGGCCCTCCCGCGGCTTTCTTCATGAGGGCTAAAGTCGGGTTGCCTTCCGATAGCCGGCCTGGGAGACAGCCGGCAAGGGGAAGGCGGCCCCATGTCTTGGATTCTTGAGGGCCGGATCGGCTCGTAATTTTTTCAGAAGGGCCAGGGGGAGCCGGCTAGGCTACCCATGGTTATTTACTCCGACAGTAGTCCCCGAAGCTGATCAAGCTTCGAGGCTGAAAAAAGGACGAAAAGCTCGATCAGCTTCCTATCCTGAGGGGCCGGCTATGCTTGTGCGCGTCGTCTTTGGGAAGCCCCGTTTCTCGTTGGCGGGAACGCGGGTCGGCCTGCGAGCTAACCGCACGCCATCCCGCGGGCCACGTGGCAAGGAGATCTTGCCAGTGCACGCGCGTGATGGGACGCCGCCATAGGCCCGGGCCCGCCACTCCTAGGCCTCGGCCCGAGCGTGGATCTTCTGGGGCCCACGCGGACCGCTTGCCTTCCCGCGGCGGTTTTATTACGCCATCAGGGCGCAATAATCGCGGGACATGGGGGAGTGGGCGCAGTTGATCCCCACGTTCCCCCACGCCACGCCTCCTCGGCTCCGCCGCGCGGGTCTATAAGTAGGGGGAGGACGGGGAGTGGCAGAGGCTCGCACGCTCTCCCTCGCTCCGCCCCTTCTCGCCTTCCTTCTTCTTCTTTCCGCCGCCGCAACAACCCTTTGCCGCGCCATTCCGCCGTCGGACCTCTCAGTTCCTTTGGTCCTGCCGTAGCGGGGTCGTGCGCGTCTCCGCTGTCGCATCATCTTGCTCCTCGCCGCGTCGCTCCCATGGCGCTTCGAGCTCGTGGGATGGCTCCAACGTCCACGAGGACCACGTCGAGTTCCTTCGCCGGACGCGGCGCCTGCCGGGCGAGAACTTCGTGCGGGCTCATCAAGCGCCGGTGAGGGAGATTTCGCCGGCACCGGAGGAGGGCGAGCGGGTGATCTTCCGCTCGCACTGCTTGCGTGGCTTCGGCCTCCCGGCGAGCGGATTCCTTCGAGCCTTTCTTGAATTCTACCACCTCCAGCCACATCACCTCACGCCCAATGCGGTGATGCTGCTGTCGGCTTTCGTCACCCTGTGCGAGGGCTTTCTTGGGGTTCTCCCCACGCTCGAGCTCTGGGGGGAATTCTTCCAGAGCAAGCTCGACACCGTCGTCGCGGGCATGCCCGCCCCCTGCGGAGCCTTCATTGCCATGGGGCGGACGGGCGAGAACAATCCGTTCCCGCCCATCCCGCTGATCCAGTCGGTGAAGCTCTGGTAGAAGTCCTACTTTTACGTGAAGAACGTCGCCCAGCAAGGCGACTATGTCAACCTGCCGGCTTACGAAGCTGGCCCGCCGGCTGGGAGGCAACCTTCGTGGAGCTACCAGGCCAGGTCGTTGTCCCAGGCCGGGAACGCAGCCGTCTCCCGGCTTCGGTTGATGATCCAGTCGGAAGGCCTGACCGGAGCCGACTTGGTGGCCGCCTTCATGGAGCGCCGGGTACTTCCGCTCCAAGGCCGGCCTCACATGATTTGCCAGATGAGCAGCCGCTTCGACCCGTGTCGGCTAAGCACCAGGGAGATGCCTCATGCAGAGGTGTCTTACATGGTGAACTACATCTCCAACTGCAAGCTCGCCGAGGATTGGCGATACGGCAAGGAGCCGTATTCCCGCGCCAACCCTCCGCCTGCCGTAAGTTTTTTCTTCTTTTCTTCCTTTTTGTAGCCGGCCTCATGATAGCCGACCTCTGATCAGTTGGTTTGCCTTTAGCAGAACCCTCTTCTTCCACCGACGGCCGGGGCCGCAGGGGTAGAGCGCCGACTCCTCCCCGACCGCACGGTGGACGACGCCGACGATCCGGACCTGGGAGCGGCCACCATGGAAGACACCATCGTGGGGGAAGGCGACGAGGCTGGAGGCGCGGGGCTCGGGGCCGGCTTCGAAGACTGGCCGGACGACGACGAGGTCGAAGCCGCCCCGCACCGCCAGCTGGCGCTTGATCATTAAGGCACGGGCCCGTCTGCCGCGTCGGCTGCCCGTGGCGGCGCAGAAGCGTCGGGCCGCGTCGACCTTCTTCGGCAGCCGGCCGAAGAAATCCAAGGCTTCTACGGCGGCGACCAAGCGGGATGAGGCGGCCGTGAAGGCGACCCGCTTTCGCAAGGCGGTGAAACAGCCGCAGGCGATCTCGGCGTAAGTCGTCGAATGTCTTGCATATATTTTTTTGTTGTCTTTTTCGACCGAAGCTCTTCTAAACCTTTCTTTATTCGCCGGACAGGGCACCGCTTTCCCTTGAGCGGGGTCCTGGCGGCTCCGTAGTCGGGCCGACTGGAGGGTCTTCATGCTCCCATCGCGTGGATCACCGCGCCGACCTTAGGGTGGCCACGGAGCGGAACGCACGGGAGGCGCGGGAGGAGCAGGAGGCGGCGAAGCGAAGGACCGCCCAAGCGACGAAGGAGCAGGCCGACGCGGCGGCCAAGGCCCGGGCGGAGGCGGCGGCCGCGGAGACGGAGGCGGAGGCCTCGCACAACCAGCCTCCGCTGCTCGTCGTTCCCCTCCGCTGCTCGTCGTTCCCCTCCGCGCCGTGGCCCCCGACATTCCCGTGCCCCCGTCGGAGGAGGTCGACCAAGGCCTGCCGGTGATGGAGAGGAGGGAGGACCACATGATCTTCGTGGAGGGGGCGCCGCAGACGGCACCGACTGGAGCAGGCCAAAGTGGCCAATCAGCTGCAGCGCCAGAGCAGCCGTCCGGGGGCGAGCCGGAGGCAGGGGCCGGCCTCGAGGTGCAGCCGGCATTGCGCCGGCGCGCAGGGGGTGGCGCCTCCGCGCCAGAACCGCACCGAGCTGCGGGCGCTAGCCAGACGGCGGAGACCCTAGAGGCGGCCAGCGCCAGCACGTCCGAGTGGACTCCCAGCGGGGGGACGGGCGAGCTAAACGCGGCGGCCCGGGAGGTTCGGAACCGGCTTCAAGCTCAGGCCTGACAACTTACTAGGTCCTGACAACTTAACTTATCCTCGCCTCCTGTATAATCTTCCAGGAGTATCATAACCTCCGCGCAGCCGCCTTCAACTCCCAGGCTCAGGAGCTGGGTCGGAGAACCGAGGACCTGACCAGCAGCCGGAGTGCGTGCTTTGTCTCGTTCATCTCCTGTGGGGGCGCGTCAGCGCACCCACTGGGTGTAGTCCCCGAGATTCGGGCCGACTGCTGAGCAGCCGGGTCGGATCTTCCTTGACAACTTCTTCCTTATTAATTTTCCCTTTGTCTTCATGCTTGCAGGAGCCAATGCCGACTTGAGGGGGCAGCTCAGCGGGGCCCAGGCCACCCTTCGCGCCAAGGAAGCCGAGTACAACGCCTTGGTCCTGGAGCATGACCGCCTGGCCAAGAAGTTGGCCGACCAGCAGGAGAGCCACAAGGCGGCCCTGAAGAAGGCGCAGGACAGTGAGGACGCCCTGAAGGCCGAGTTCGAGACCGAAGCGGTGGGCTGGGCTGAAGCGAAGCAGGCACTGAGCGAGGGCTTCAGTCGTATCGAGGATCTGATCGATGGTAAGCCGCCTTCTTCACTCCTTGCCTGCCCCTTGATCCCTGATTTGTGTTCTGACTTGTGCTGCTTCTTGTTCTCTGTGCAGACTACTTTCCCGGCTACTCCGTCTTCGCCACCCAAACCATCTAGGCCCATCGCGAGGCGCGCCGGCAGGCGGGGGCTGAAGTCGCGCCGGACGCGAGCCGGACGCTTGAGGAGCAACTCTTGGCGGTCCAAGCCCGGCTGCAGCCGGCTCACCGTATGCTCCGCCGCCTGCAGCGTGCCGGGGCGCAGGTGTTGGCCGCCCTCTGGCCAAGCAAGACGATTCCCCGCACCCCGAGTCGGACTGCCGACTGGCTGGAGGTTGCGGTTGGCCGCTTCGAGGCCTGGAAGGCATCGGCAGCCCGGCTTGGAGCTGGGCGGGCGCTGGAGTTCGTCCGAGCCTGGTATCCGGGGCTGAACCTGGACCAGCTGCGCACCTGGCGGCTGGAGGCCGACAAAGAGATGGAGGAGGTGCAGCCGGCTATCGCTCAGCGCACTTCGACGATCACCGAGTGTACTGACATCAGCGTCTTCGCTCCTGAAATTAATGACGACGGCATTGCCCAGCCGGAGGAGTGGTTCGGGCTGGACCCGGCAGCGGGTGAAGACTCGGCAGAGGAGATCGCCTCCAGCGATGAAGGCGAAGACGACGAAGGAGAGGAAGGCGAAGACGTTGAGCCGACCGGTGAAGCGGCCAGCCAGCCTCAGCCTGATCGTGCCTCCAGCAGCAAGGCGCGTGCTAGCGCGCCCTCTGCAGGAGGTGGTGATCATGCCGAGGTTCGCCAGCCGGCCACTCCTCCAGCCGGCACTGCCGTCTCCACCGACCTGCCCGACTCGCCAGTCGCTCCCTTGGCTTAATCTGCCGTCCTTGTTTTTTCCTGCTTGTTGCCTTTTGAACAATTTTATTGAACTTGCGCAGTTCCACCCACTGGGGGTGTATTTGAACTATGTTGAATGCTGGCCTTTTGAAGGTCTTTTATGTAAATATTATTGTGTGCGTGTTTGGTTTCCATTCGTGTACGCTTTTTATCCTTAGGCTGTTTCCTTTGCCGCCTTCCCCTTTTGGGAAGGCAAGTACTCGAGCTTTCTTAGATTGAAGCGAGGTGAATGGAAGCCGGCCGGCCGGCTACTCTGGTAGTCGGTCGGTGATGGGAGAAAAACCGGCTTTTGTTATATTAGTCCGTTAGTCCCTAGCCGTTTTTTGTGTGGGCGTCCTTTCCTGCCTTTAACTCTTGCCAGCCGGACAGCCGGTTCTTCGATCTGCGACTTTTGGCAAGAGAAGTCTTGGGAGCCGGCACACTACTTGTCTGACTGCGGGTAGGACTTCTAATATAACTCCAGGCGGCCAGTCCCCGGGCCGACTAGTCGAACTCGGTGCCGGACGGAAAAAGTGAATGTAATGACAAGGTCATAAGCATGATACTCTTCATCCATAGATAAAAGATGGCAGTCCCCGAGGTTGTCTCGTACTTATTACAAAAGTTAGCGTGATACATACTGTATTTCAACTGTAAAATCTTCGGAGGAGGTTGGCGTTCCATGGTCGTTCCGACTCCTTGCCGGAGTCGTCTCTCTTTCGTGCCTTCGGCTTCTGCGCGTCGATCAGGTAGTAGGAGTCGTTGCCTAAAGCTCTGCTGATGACGAAGGGGCCCTCCCAAGGGGCCGAGAGCTTGTGCTGGCCGGCTGTTCGCTGGATTAGCCGGAGCACAAGATCGCCCTCTTGGAAGGATCTTGGCTTGACCTTCCGGCTGTGGTAGCGGCGCAGGCCCTGCTAATAGATGGCGGACCGGCTGAGGGCTAACAGCCGGCCTTCTTCCAGCAGGTCGACACCGTCTTCCCGTGCTTCCTTGGCCTCCGCTTCCGTGTACATGGTTACCCGAGGCGAGTCGAACTCGATGTCAGTTGGGATGACCGCCTCGGCACCATACACAAGGAAGAAAGGAGTGAAGCCGGTTGACTTGTTTGGGGTAGTGCGCAGACTCCAGAGGACGGCCGGCAGCTCATCGAGCCAACAGCCGGCTGAACGCTCCAGTGGTACGACCAGTCGGGGCTTGATGCCGGAAAGGATGAGGCCGTTGGCTTGCTCGACCTAGCCGTTTGACTGCAGGTGGGCAACGGACGCTAAGTCCAACCGGATGCCTTCCGTCGCGCAGAAACGTGCCAAGGCTCCCTTGGCGAAATTCGTGCCATTGTCGGTGATGATGTTGTGTGGCACGCCGTACCGAGTTCTTATATCTGTGATAAATGTCATGGCAGTCGGCCCATTCAGCTTCTTGATCGGCTTTGCCTCAATCCATTTGGTGAATTTGTCCACGGCGACAAGAAGATGTGTCATGCCGCCGCGCGCCGTCTTGAATGGGCCCACCATGTCCAGTCCCCAAACGGCGAAGGGCCAAGTGAGGGGAATGGTCTTGAGTGCTGAAGCCGGCATGTGTTGCTTGGAGCTGAAGAGTTGGCATCCTTTGCAATGTTTAGCTAACCCCTTGGCGTCATCCAAAGCAGTCGGCCAAAAGAAACCATGGCGGAAGGCTTTGGTGACGAGTGATCTTGAGGCCGCATGGTGGCCGCATTCTCCTTGGTGGATGTCTCTGAGGATTGCAATGCCCTTCTCTTGCTCGACGCATCGCTGGAGGACTCCAATGACACTGTGCTTGACGAGCTCTCTATTGACGATTGTGTATGCTCCGGCTCGGCGTTGGACTTGTCTTGCCTCTATTTCGTCAGCCGGCAGATCTTGGTTTATTAGGAAGTTGAGGATGGACTGAGCCCATGATGGAGCTGCGACTTCTTTTATTGCCAATGCGGCTACTGCGACCAGGGCGGGCGGGCTGGGTGGTGAAATGTTGGAGTCGGCCGCCGCCTGTTGTGTTGGTGCAGTCTCCGGGCCGACTACCGCAGTTCCCGAGCCGGGTGTGGCAGTCCCCGGGTCGGGCATAACTACGGAAGTCCCCGAGCCTCCTGCTGATGTCCCCTGGCCGACTATCGAAGTCCCCGGGTCACCTTCTTGGTTCTTCGAGCCGGGCCTGGCTGTATCGGGGCCAGGCGGTACGAAGATGGAATCGGACTCTGGAGACGGCTTGATAGACGGCTTGGGGAGGCGTTGTAGAGAGACACTGGTTGGTATTGCTTGCCGAGTGGAGCCTATTCGAGCCAGGGCATCAGCTGGCTCGTTGTCGGCTCGTGGTACATGGAGGAACTCGCATCCTTCAAAATACCCACTGATCTGCTGAACGAGGAAGCGGTAGCTTGCCATATTTGCATCCTTGGCATCCCAGTCGCCGGATGATTGCTAGACCACCAAGTCCGAGTCGCCATAACATAGGATCCGGCGAATGCCGAGCTCTTTGGCAAGCCGGAGCTCGTGTATGAGCGCCTCGTACTCGGCCACGTTGTTGGAGGCGGCAAAGTGAATTTGCAGCGTGTATCTGAGCTTGTCGCCTTTGGGAGAGGTGAGGATGACGCCGGCTCCCAAGCCGGTGCGCATCTTGGACCCATCGAAGTGCATGCGCCAATGAGTGGAGTCGGGAGCTGGCGGCAGGTACTGGGTCTCGGCCCAGTCGACGAGGAAGTCGGTCAATGCTTGGGACTTGATGGCGGTGCGAGGCTGGTAGAAGATCGTGTAAGGGGCCATCTCGATGGCCCATTTCGCCACCCGGCCGGATGCATCCCGGCTGCCTATGATCTCGGCCAGCGGGGCGGTGCATACGACCGTGATGGGATGCTCTTGGAAGGAGGGCTTCAGCTTCTTGGTGGCGAAGTACATGCCATAGCACATCTTCTGGTAGTGCGGGTAGTCCTGCTTCGAGGTAGACAGCACCTCGCTCAAATAGTGCACCGGCCTCTGGACTGGCTGGGCTCGGTCCTCTTCTGGGCGTTGGACTACGATGACGGTGCTGACCACCCGGCTAGTTGCGGCAATGTAGAGGAGCATGGGCTCTTTCTCAGTCGGCGCCGCCAGGACAGGCGGCGTGGCCAGCATCTTCTTCAGCTCGTGAAAAGCTTGGTCGGCTTGGTCATTCCACTCGAAGTGAGTGGTCTTCTTCATGAGGCGGTAGAGGGGGAGTGCTTTCTCTCCGAGCCGGCTGATGAAGCGGTTCAGGGAGGCCAAGCATCCGGTGAACTTCTGGACGTCTCGAAGTTTGGTGGGAATCGCCATTCTCTCAATGGCCTTGATCTTTACTGGGTTGCATTCGATGCCGCGTTCGGAGACCAGGAAGCCTAGGAGCTGGCCGGCTGGCACTCCGAACACGCATTTCTCGGGGTTGAGCTTGATTTGGAACCGGCGTAGGTTCTCAAATGTTTCCTTGAGGTCTTCCAGCAAGGTGTCGCGCTTCTCCGTCTTCACCACAATGTCGTCTACGTAGACGTGGGCGTTTCTGCCGAGCTGCTTGAGGAGGCACTTCTGCATGCAACGCTGAAAAGTGGCACCGGCATTTCTCAAGCCGAATGTCATAGTCAGGTAGCAAAAGGCTCCGAATGGCGTGATGAAGGCGGTCTTCAGGCGGTCTGCCGGATCTAGCTTTATCTGGTGGTACCCTGAGTAAGCATCCAAGAAACTCAACAGCTCGCATCCGGCTGTGAAGTCTATCACTTGATCAATCCTTGGCAGGGCAAAGGGATCTTTGGGGCAGGCCTTGTTGAGGCTCGTGTAGTCTATGCACATGCGCCACTTGTTATTCTTCTTTAACACGAGGACAGGGTTAGCGAGCCATTCTGGAAAGAAAACTTCCATAATGAAGCCGGCCGCCAGAAGCCGGGCTATCTCTTCTCCTACAATCCTTCTCTTCTCCTCCGACAGTCGGCGGAGGGGTTGTTTGACTGGTTTTGTGTCTTCTCGGACGTGTAGTTTGTGCTCGGCGAATTCCTTCGGAATACCCGGCATGTCCTTGGGGGACCATGCAAAGATGTCCCGATTCTCACGGAGGAAATCGGCGAGCTCGCCTTCCTATTTGCTGTTTAGGTTCGCCCCGATGACGGCAAACCTCTCTGGGTGCTTGGGGTCAAGAGGTATCTTCTTCGTCTCCTTGGCCGGCTGGAAAGATCCTTGAGCATCATACTCCTTGGGATCGGGGGACAAGGCTGACTGTTTGCCGGCCATGGCCACGACTCGGTCCAACATCTTCTTTTCTTCGGCAATCACAAGGGACTCGGCCAGCCGGCTGCTGGCTGCTGCGCACTCGGAAGATTTCTTGTAATCGCCGGCTATGGTGATGACGCCCTTGGTGCTCGGCATCTTCATCTTGAGGTAAGCATAGTGGGGAACTGCCATGAACCTGGCCAAGGCAGGTCGGCCAAGCAATGCATGGTAGGGGCTCTCCAGGTCCACCACTTCAAACCAGATCGCTTCTCGGCGGAAATGCTCCTTGTCCCCAAAGAGTACATCAATCTTGATCTTGCCAATGGGGGCGCATGACAGGCCGGGTACAATGCCATGGAACACAGTCCGAGTAGGCATGAGTTGCTTTGCCTTGACCTTCAGCTTCTCCAGGGTGTCAGGTACAGGATGTTGATGCTGCTCCCGCCGTCTATCAGCACGCGGGAGAAACGGGCGGCGCGTCTGTCCATTGCAAGGGTGGCATCCAGAACCAACGCATAAGAGCCGGGAGATGGCATCATCTCTGGGTGGTCGTCCCTGCTCCAGCTGATAGGTTTTTCTGACCAGTGCATGTGCTCGGCGGGGTTGGCAGCGACCATGCTGACTTCCTGGTGCTCTTGGCGTTTGCTGCACCGGTCTTCGGGCTGGCTTGTAAAGATGACATAGGCGGCATGCTCGTCGGGGAACTCATCGTGCACGGCTCCGACTGCGGGCCGAGCGGTCGGCGGCTGCGGAGCCGGAGGCGGCGGACCGGCAGGCGGAGGCGGCGCAAGCCCTTCGCCTTTGGAGATTCGGGTGAGCCAGTGGCACTTCCGGGTCATGTGGTTGGACGGCTTCGCGCCGCTGTGGAACTTGCACGGGGCGTCGAGAGTTTGCTCGTAGGAGAAGGCCGGCTGCCAAGCCGGCCTGCCGCCCTTGGGTTTCTTGGGCGTGGGCCACCCTTCGGGCTGCTCGTCTTCGACTGTGGCCACCTGCCGACTGGCGGAAGGCGGCATGGGGCCCTTGCGCCTGTGGTCGTTCTGGTGTGGGCGTCGGCCGGAGTCCCCAACCGGCGTCTTGGGCGCCGGGTTGAGTACCTTCCCGGACGCGTCTACCCGGAGTTCGGTCTTCATTGAGGATTCGGCGGTGGCGTACTTGTCCGCTATGACCAGAAGCTCGTCGAGGGTAGTCGGCTCATCGCAAAGGAGCTTGTGCTTGAGGAGGGTGCCTTCTCGGCACCCGGCAATGAAGTATTCTATGGCTTGCACCTCATGCACCCCTTCGCAAGAGTTGCGGAGCTCGGCCCAACGCGTGAGGTAGTTGCGAGTAGACTCGGCGGGGCCTTGTACACACAAGGAGAGCTGTCTGGGCTTGGGAGCCCGCTTGTAGGTGCTGGTGAAGTTGCGGACGAAGGCTTCTGTGAAATCTAGCCAGTTGTTGATGCTGTATGGCTTGAGGCTGTTGAGCCAGGTCCGCACCGTGCCTTGCAGCATGAGGGGCACGTACTTCATGGCAACGCGCCTGTTGCCGTTTGCTATGCTAACCACCGTGGAGTAGTCGATTAACCAATCTTTCGGCCTCACAGAGCCGTTGTACTTGGGTGTGTCTCTTGGGAGCGAGAACCCTTTGGGGAAAGGCTCGTCGCGGATGCGGGGGCCGAAGCAAGGCGGGCCAACATCGTCTTCTTCTTCCAGCGCCAGGGATCGCTCCAGGTGGTCGATCCGATGGCGGGCGTCGTTCTTGCCAACTCCTTCGCGACGACCTAGCCGGCCGCTGAGAGTCGGATGCGCAACAGGCGGTGGGGTGGGATATCTCTCTCCACGGGGCCGAGGAGGAGGCGGGTTGCCCCGCCACTCCACGGCCCGGGGGTGGCCTTCTGCGTCTCACTCGATGGAGATTCGGGTTCGGCTTCGGCAGGCAGCCGGCTCTTTCTCGCGCCGCGCGCGGGTTTTACCCGTAGTCGGCTTCCGGGACGTCATGCCGTGATCTCGGTGCAGGGGAGGGCTTTCCGCACGGGCGTCGGCTTTGTGCCGCTGCGCGGCTGCATCGATTAGCTGCTGGATGCGTCAGGTCATGTGGGGGAGTTCTTCGGCCCCCAGTCCGTATAGCTCGTCTACGGCCGCCTGGGCGGCGTGCAGGTTCTCGAGTGGAGTGGCGTAGACTGGGCGGTCGACTCCTAACGTGTCGGCGACGACAGCGCCGCGCTGTCTGACAGCGCCGGCCCGGCTGGGCCCGCCTGGGGGCGGCGTGCCAAAGGCGGCACGGTCGGCTTCGCGTCAGTGGGCCTCAGCGAGGCGTCTCACGGAAACCAACTTCCGGCCCTCCGCGAGGAGGGCGAGGCGGCGAGCCTCCAGTACTTCAGCGTCGGCATCGGCCGGGAGGGGGATGGACAAGTCGTGGATCGCCGTCTGCGGGGCATCGCGGGCGCTCTCGTCAGAAGCGCCGCCGTAGCCGATGTCCATCACCTCGATGGTGACAGCGTCGCCGCCATCGGCCCGGGGAAGCGGGTCATTGTAGATCGTGACGTCGGTGGGGAAAGTGTCGAGTGAGGCCGTGTCGGAGTCGACAAGCATTGGGTCGGTGGAGCCAACCGACTCCAAGTCCACAACAGGCTCGTCGGAGACGTGGAGCTGGCCGAGGAGGTTGACGAGGTGGTCAGTGCCCGCGTCGGAGGCGAGCTCGTCGGAGATGAGGGTCTTGTCAAGGAGATCGGCGAGGCCGCTCGCTGCGCAGACGTTGGTGACGCCTTGCAGCGCGTCGTGGCAAGCGCCGTCGGGCGTGCCGGGCTAGCTACGCTCACGGGGGAGGAAGAGGCCTCCCGTCCAGAACAAGTCTCCGGACGACGGTGCACCTGGCCCCACGGTGGGCGCCAAATGTCGGGTGGTAGGTGCGACATATGCCAACGGGTGGCTTATCATTGTGGGAGCCAATAAGACGTCGCCGGTGCCTGGAAGCAGGATGAGGCGAAGACATGCACGCCGGCGAATCTTACCCAGCTTCGGGGCTCTCCGAGGAGATAACACCCCTACTGCTGCTCTGCGGGGTCTCCGCATGATCACTAGATGAACAAGTAGCTACACGATGCTCCGTGAGCTGTTTGGCGAGAGGAGGAAGAAGGGCACTGCTCGCTCTCTTCTCCTCCCTATGTGGTGTCTAAAACTAGCAGGGATCAACCCTTTGCATGGGTGTCCCGGGGGGTTTATATAGGCCTACCCCCCGGGGATACAATGGTAATCCGGCTGGGCGTGGGGCCCAGCCGTCTATGTCTACACTCGCCGGCTTCTGCGCCGGCTGGTGGGTCCCGCCGGCTGCCGGCTCCTTGGTCGACAGGCAGGCCCCACTGTCCAGGGCTTTGTCGGCGGCTGGTTACTGTTGCTCAATCCTGGTGACGAGGGCTTCGCCGAGGTGGGCGTGGCTATAGTGCCGCCGTCCAGCGGGTGATCGCTGTAGCCTCACCGCGTCTTGTCTCCTTAATGGGGCGTCTCCTTCGAGGGAGGTGGCAATCCGGCTGTGGGGAGCCGGCTCTGTCTTGGGCCGACTGGGGGAGGCCTGGCCGCCTTTGGGTGTGTCTCGTGGATGACATCAGGGTCAACATGGCAACAGTGCCGCGCCGGACGGGTCATGGCCACCCATACGGCGCACTGTGCCAGGCGTGCTCCGGGATTCGGGGGTGGTAGGCTTTACTGTAGCCACGCCCCATCACATCGCCGTTATGTGGATGCAGACTTCGAGGGTACGATCTTGACCGCTTTGTGGGAGCTGGCTTCTTGGAGTCGGCCTTCTCGCGGCCGGCTTCTCGGAGCCGGCCCTCCCGCGGCTTTCTTCATGAGGGCTAAAGTCGGGTTGCCTTCCGATAGCCGGCCTGGGAGACAGCCGGCAAGGGGAAGGCGGCCCCATGTCTTGGATTCTTGAGGGCCGGATCGGCTCGTAATTTTTTCAGAAGGGCCAAGGGGAGCCGGCTAGGCTACCCATGGTTATTTACTCCGACACATGGCAATATGGGAGGCATGATATAACAAGTGGTAGGTAGCGCGACATAGCGATAGAACGAACAACTAGCAAGCAAAGATAGAAGTGATTTCGAGGGTATGATCATCTTGCCTGAGATCCCGCAAGGAAGAAGAACGAGTCCAAGAAGTAGACAAACGGACGTAGTCGAATGAATCCTCACAACTCCTGAACGAAACCGAAGCTAACGAGAGAAGAAAACTGGAAAGAAGCAAGTAACATTGTAAATCATATAAACATGGCATGATGCACAACCAAGGATGTTGCATGTCCGGTTTAAAGAGTCATGGCATGGCAAAGTGCAACAAACAATACTACAAATTAAGTGGAGCTCAATATGCAACGAGTTGCATATTGATGAAACACCACATCAATTATTTAGTTCTCTCTCGTTTATGTACCCAACAATACTAAATGTTATTAAACATGGCAGGGGGTGAAGCATATGAAAACTACCTATCGAGGCAAGTTTAAATGAGGCCGGAACAACAAACAACAAATCCGAAAAATCCTCATATGTAAATTTTAGAGTTGGTACTGTTCTGCCCTAAACCATATTTTAGAGTTGTTAAACATGCAAGATAAGTGCACCATGTTAAACTAGGCATTTTTCTACCCCATTTACATATAAAGTTTATTAAATTTGGAACTACAGTTATTAAGTTATGAAATAAATCATATTAACATCGCATTTAAGCAAATTAATGCAAACAGCAATTTAAACATTTTAAACATAAATGAAAGTAGCATATTATCCAACTAGATGAAATTCTAAGCATTTTACATATATAATTAATTTAGATCCGATGCACGGTTGGTGAGTTATGATAAGTATGAAGTATGAGGGCTTTTTTGTAAAACAAATTTCTCTGGAATAAACAGGAAAATTCGTTCGTGAAAAAAAACAGTCTCGGGCCGAATCTGGAGGGGCTGGTGGCTGCTCACATTGAGCTCCAAGGAGCTGGGCCTTGGCGCCTTGGAGCGGGTTGTGGTCAACGCTCGAACAGAACGAGCGTAGCGAGAGCAGGGGAAGTCAGCAGCGGCGCGGGATGCAGCCGACGTGAGGTCCAGGACGGCAGCAGGCGGTGGATTCGGGCGGCGGCTGCGCGACGAGCTCCTACAGGACACGGGCGCGAGAAAGGGTCAGGGAGGAAGAGAGGGAAAGAGAAGGAGCAGCAGGGGCACGCGACGACCTGTAGGACTTCACCGGCGACTGGGCTCGCTGACACTTAGCGACCGGACGTGGGGAAGGCATCGAGGACGACCCGCAGCGGCGGCTTGTGCGGGATTCCGGCGAGGAGGAGGTCGAGACTGGCGCACGGGGAGACCTACTGGTGGTGGGGAGCTCCGGTGACGACGAACAGCAGGAGGTCGGCCTTGGAGCGTTGGTGCTCGAGGCGAGGAGCATCTCCTCGAGGAGGAGGATGACGCCATGGGAGAAGAGCCCTGGGTAGAGGAGGCCATCGGCGCGGGTGCAGAGGCGATGCGCTCGAGGCTTGGCTCCACGGAGGTGCTCGAGGCAGGGATCCAGGGCGTGGGGATCGATCCAGGAGTGAGCGGGGGCTCCTCCTCGAGCGGGCGTGCTCGAGCAGAAGAGGGAGGCGGCACTGAGCGTCGGGTGGCTAGCTCGGAAGACTAGGAGAAGGTTGGTGGCGGCGGATCTGGAAGCTGTGGGTGATTGGTGGGTTTGGATCGGGGGCAATCTCGAGGTGGAAGAGGACTGGTGGCGGTAGCTGGGAGGATGGGACAAGGTTCCTATTTTCTAGGGTTGAACCTCGTGTATATATAGCTGGGGATTAGGGTAGGGGTTACATGGACCCTCTGATCGTAATCGGACAGTCGAGAAAAAAATAGGTAGAGAGCCCAAGTAAGAAAACGAAGATGTTTTGTAGATGTTTGGGGATGATCCGGACCCATCGGTCATGACCGTGCGGTTTGGGTTCGGGACAACTTTCGGACACGCACGAGAGGGTCCTATGCACTGCGCAAAGAGGAGTAGGCTGGGCCTAGGTGGACTGTGAAGAAGAGTTGGGCTGAGAGGAGAGAAGAGAAGGAGAGGCCCGACAGCAGTTTTCGGAGACCGAAAACGTCCGACGTTAGACCGGCAGCAGTGCCGCTATAGTTATCCGTTGGGGCATCAAATGGATTCCGAATGCGATGAAACTTGGTAGGCGGTCTACCTACACTAAAATAAGACCGCTCGACAACTATCAACCCATTCCGAGAACATTTTCCGGCCACTTATAAAATAATAATTCAGAGGTGCCGCGGGCGCATGCGAGTGTGGACGGGCTCATAACGGACAACAGAAAGAACTGGGAGACCCAGACGAATGGAAGTTTTGAAAACATGAAGATGCAATGCGGATGATGACAAGGCAAAATGCAACACACAAGCGAATGACAAGGCAACAACAGCGAAGAACTGGAAGACACCTGGCGTAACGGTCTCGGGGTGTTACAACACTCCACCACTACAAGAGGATCTTGTCCCGAGATCTGGGATGGCACCGGGGGAAAACGGAAGAGGAAGGGGAAGAGGTAAAACTAAGTTGCTTCTTTGACAAACGGGTGAAACCAAAGAACCTTGAGAGGTTAAAAAATTTCGAGAAAAGAATGCAACGGAGATGAACGAAGTTGAAAACACTCCGTTAGAAAAGAGGAACAAGGAACATTGCGAAAACCTTGAGGTTGCAAGACATGAAAGAAGAGCTCCAGCGAAAAGGAAGGACAAGTAACCACTCCGGTTTAAACGGAATAAGCAAGGGACAATAGAAGATAGATCATTGGAATAAAAGAATGGAGAGGAAAATGCCAACTTATGCCACAAATGAGCTTGGAAAGCACCCTTCCAAGAAGGTTATAACGGAGTTGTTGGAAAAAAACCCAACAATGAAACGAATAAGCTTGTAGTGGGCTTACGGAAAACTTCTCAAAATTATGAGGTGAAATTCTGCCACTAAAGGAAACAATAGATTGGATTGATATCAACAAGGAGACGAGAAACTTATTTCATTGGGAGGATAAATGAAGAACTTGGGTCATTTATGGGCACCATAAATAGCAACAATCCTTAGGGAAAGCTTTAGGTGAAATATAACCCAAGATAACTCCAATGAAGAGGTTGATTGGTTGAAAAGATGTCTTGAGCGAAGAGAAAATGATGGATTTAGATATGTCACTGTTGAAAACTTATGAATCATGAAACACGAAGGGAAATTATCAACAATGACATAACACCACCTCAAAAGATGAGATATGAAAGAATTGCACTTCGGAATGCAAGATGAAGAATGCTTGAACTCCTCAAAACAAGACATGTGTTGCACACCATGTTTAATTTAGAGTATAGCTTGGTGGATCATAACTTCGAGAGAAATCTTGAAGAACAATTGAAGAATTAAAAGAATCCTTGACGAACCACCATGTTGAGTCTTCGTGAGAACTCCGGTAATAATAGGATGATAAAAAGAAAGAGAAGATGAGAACACAAGGTGAAGCCTTTAGATGATTTAGATGGAGCTCCGCGACGAGATAATGCGAAAAACTTGGAACTCCGGAAAAGAAAAGATGAAGCATCTTAAACTGAGAAATGTGACATGAAGAACACCTCTGAAAGAAGAAACTAGAACACTTTGATGAAACAATAATAAGAATTACGTTATGCGTATCCTTCACCAATTTAAATTGATGACAAGAAACAGATTTGGCATACTACTTATTCTCGTAGAAAGGATTAAGATAGATATAGCACAAACTTGAGAAGGTCTTCAAAGAATCACCGGTCGGGTTTGGGAAGAACAAATGAATTAGTGTGAGAACATAGAAGGAGGAATCTTGAACAAACTGCCGTAAGAATTGAAAATGAACGAAGAGAGAGAATAAATCGCCGAGAAGAATTTGAAAACGAATGAAGATACTTGAGGGAACTAGATATAGAGAACGAAGAGATCATGAGCTAGCTAGATAATACTTGAACGATGCACCGATAAGATTTGGAGAACGATAGTTGAAAGCTGGAATGAATAATTCTGAGATGATGGGCTCCGGAGAATCAAATTGAAAAGACTCCTGAATTTCTCCGGATGGGTGAAAAGAATTCTCACAATTGAAAACAATTATGAGAGGATGGCAACAAGCTTGAACTACGCATCTTTGGAAGAACGGGTAAGGATTTAAGAGAAAATCTTCTTCGGTCTTCAAGATCCGAGAATGACGATGAGATACGGCAGCATGAATTATTGAGGCACTCCAGAATGAAGAATAGAAAGGTTGAGCCAACGATGAAAAGAATTTGAAAGATCTTGAAGAAAGACATATGACTGATGACAATCCATTCTTACATCAAACTTGGAAAAGAATTTAAGAGTAACTCCGAAAAAATAGAAGAGTCGGGTAAGATCCTGGGAAAAGACTTGTGGGTTAGGGCCCACTCAAGAGAAACACCGTTGAACGATTTAAAAGAGAGAATGTGCCGGTTGAATTAAATGTCTTGAATGAGATAACAACCTCGAAATAACTTGAATGGATCGAGAATGGAAACGTGAATCTTCTGAGATATCTTCGGCACTCTGGAACAATTGAATAGCGAGAAGTGGATGATTAAGAGATGCACCGGCATGAGAAGACATTTGAAACGAGGAAAGGATATGATCGACAAAGCTTGACTTGAATCCACCAGAGAAGAAAGAGAACGAATAATGATGAACTTGAGGCTCCGTTAGTATCTTCCTGAGAATCACTGGATAAGAACATTGACGGAAAAGAATGGGGAGGATTCCCATCAATAAGTTAAACATACATCATCTAGAGTACAATCAAAGGTCCGACTACGAAACCAAAATAAAGGAAGACAACCCCAAATGCTAGATCCCCGATCGTCCCAACTGGGCTCCACTACTGATCAACCGGAAAAGAGACATAACAATGATCAAGATCTTCATCGAGCTCCCACTTGAGCTCGGTTGCGTCACCTGCACTGGTATCATCGGCACCTGCAACTGTTTGGAAGTATCCGTGAGTCACGAGGACTCAGCAATCTCACTCCCACGAGATCAAGACTATTCAGGCTTATGGGTAGGATAGGGTAATGAGGTGGAGCTGCAGCAAACACTAAACAAATATAGTGGCTAACATATGCAAATAAGAGTGAGAAGAGAAGAAACGCAACGGCCGTGAAGCTAGAAGTGATCAAAAAGTGATCCTAAAACTACTTACACACAATCATAACACAAGAACCATGTTCACTTCCCGGATTCCGCCGAAAAGAGACCATCACGGCTACACACGCGGTTGATGCATTTTAATTAAGTCAAGTGTCAAGTTCTCTACAACCGGACATTAACAAATTCCCATCTGCCACATAACCACGGGCACGGCTTTTGGAAGTTTAAACCCTGTAGGGGTGTCCCAACTTAGCCCATCACAAGCTCTCATGGTCAACGAAGGATATTCCTTCTCCCGGAATATGACGCCCCGAGACCGTTGCGCCAGGTGTCTTCCAGTTATTCGCCGTCGTTGCCATGTCATTTGCTTGCGTGTTGCATCTTGCCATGTCATCATGTGCATTGCATCATCATGTTTTCAAAACCTGCATTCGTCTGGGTTCCCCCAGTTCCTTCTGTTGTCCGTTCTGAGCCCAGACACACTTGCACGCGCCCGCGGCATGTCCGAAATATTATTTTATAAGTGGCCAGAGAATGTTCTCGGAATGGGATGAAAGTTGGCGTGTGGTCTTATTATAGTGTAGATAGACCGCCTGTCAAGTTTCATCACATTCGGAGTTCGTTTGACGCCCCAACGATTAACTATAGCGACAATATAGTCGGTCAAACGTCGGACGTTTTCTGTCTCCGGAAACAGTCGCCGGGTCTCCATCTCCTCTCTTCTCTCAGATCGAGACCATCTACACAACCCACTACCTACCGCCAGGTCCAACCTAACCTCTCTCGTCAGCACGCAGCCCCCCCTCGCGCGCGTCCGAAAGTTGTCCCGAACCCGACCCGGACTGTCGTCACCGTTGTGTCCGGATCATCCCCAAACGTCTACAAAACATCTCTGTTTTGTTTATTGGACTCCCTAACCAATTTATTCTCGACCGCCTGATTACGATCAGACAGACCGAGTTAACCCCTCCCCTAATCCCCTACCTATATAAACTCTAGCCTAACCCTAAAATCTAGCCCGCGTGTCCCATCAGTCCATCCGCGCCGCCACCTGATGCCTTTCTCCTCCTTGCATTCCGTGCCAAGCCAATCAGATCCACCTTCTCCTACACTCCTCTCGATCCCCACCAATCAGAGCCCCCATGGCCCTTCTCGACCAACAGAGCTCACCCGCCTCCTCTGCCTTGACCCCGACGCCCTCCGGCTTCGCCGTAGCACCGCTGGACCAGCAGCCCTCGCCGCCCTTCTCCTTTTTCCTCCGTCCTTCTTCCACCTCCCTATTTTCTGTCTAGTTGCTGCAGGGAGTTGGAGCAGGCATGACGCCCGAGCGCCTCAAGTTCGTCACCCGCCGCCGGCCTGCTACCTCCACCGCCCGGAGCCGTGCCTTCGTCCGCCGCCATGTCCTTCCTGGAGCCCCGCTGCAGCCGCTCCTTGACGCCCGCACCATCCGCTCACGTAGGCCACGACCAGACCCACCGCTTCCCGCGCCTCCATTGACCCTGGATCCGCTGCGCCGCCTGCAGCTGCGCCAAGACGCTGTCGCTGCTCTGCTTCCGATGAGCAAAGGACGAGGCGCCCGTTCGCCCAGCGCCGCTGGTCGCTTTCGCCAAGTCCCCTGTGCTGCCGGAGCCCCATGACCCCGCGCCAAGCCTCCCGCCCGCGCCAAGTGTCTGGTTGCCTCCGCCTGATTCCACTCCTCGTCTTATCCTCGTCACCAGGAGCCCCGCCATCTCCAGCGTCGCGCCCAAGTCCCACATCGCCGGCAATCGTTCCTATCGTTCGTTGCCCTGAACTTGTTGCAGATGTCTTCGTTCTTCAGTTACGAGAAGGAGCAGCTCGCTCGCCTCGTGTTGACATCCCAGATCTAGTCGGCCCAACGCTGCAGTATCCGCCCCGCCAGCCCAGGAGCCGCGCACCCCTGCCAGGCCTCTCCATCAACTGGGCCAGGCCCACGGGGTGAGCAGCCCCCCAGCGCCCCTCTGGTTTTTTTCCCGCCGATTGGGCCAACCAGATTCAGCCCGTAGTGTTTTTTTCCACTGCTGCAAATTTGTCTATTTATCCAGAGGTTTACAGTTTTACAGAAAAACCCTCATGCTTCATGCATTTAATAACTTCACAACTGTGCATCGGATTAAAATGTTTTATATATGAAACTTGCTTAGAATTTTGTCTAGATTCATAATATGCAACTTTCATGCATGTTTGAAATGTTTAGAATGTTGTTTGTTTAAATTTGCTTAAATAACTTGTTAAAATGCTTTAATTCATAACTAAATAACCGTAGCTCGGTTTTAAATAAACTTTATATGTAAATGGGGTAGAAAATGCCTAGATTATCATGATGGCTTTACTTTGCATGTTTAACAACTCTAAAATTATGTTTAGGGCAGAATAGTACCAAACCTAATATATGCATATCAGGAGTTTCCGGACTTGTTGTTTGTCGTTCCGGCCTCATTTAAACTTGCCTAGATAGGTAGTTTTCATTTGCTTCACCCTCTTGCCATGTTTAACAACATTTAATATTGTTGGGTACATAAATGAGATCGAACTAAATAACTTGTCGTGGTGTTTCGTCAATATGCACCTTTGCATATTGAGCTCCACTTAATTTGTAGGATCGCGTGTGCACTTTGCCATGCCATTCCCTCTTTAAACCGGACATGCATCATACTTGGTTGTGCATCTTGCCATGTTTATGTGGTGGTTGTTTACTATGTTGTTTGCTTCTTTCCGGTATGCTTCTTCGGGTTGGTACCGATAACGTCGTGTTGTGAGGATTCTTTTGACTACGTCCGTTTATCTTCTTTATGGACTCGTTCTTCTTCTTTGCGAGATTTCAGGCAAGATGACCATACCCTCGAAATCACTTCTATCTTTGCTTGCTAGTTTGCTCGCTCTTTTGCTATGCCTATGCTGCGATACCTAGCACTTGCTTATCATGCCTCCTATATTGTTGAACCAAGCCTCTAACCCACCTTGTCCTAGCAAACCGTTGATTGGCTATGTTACCGCTTTGCTCAGCCCCTCTTATAGCGTTGTTAGTTGCAGGTGAAGATTGAAGTTTGTTCCTTGTTGGAACATGGATATGTTGTTCCTTGTTGGAACATGTCTATTTGGTTGGGATATCACAATATCTCTTATTTAATTAATGCATCTATATACTTGGTAAAGGGTGGAAGGCTCGGCCGTATGCCTGGTGTTTTGTTCCACTCTTGCCGCCCTAGTTTCCATCATATCGGTGTTATGTTCCCAGATTTTGCGTTCCTTACGCGGTTGGGTAATAATGGGAACCCCTTGACAGTTCGCCTTGAATAAAACTCTTCCAGCAATGCCCAATTTTGGTTTTACCATTCGCCACCTAGCCTTTTCTTTTCCCTTGGGAGTCGCGCTCCTGAGGGTCATCATTATTTTAACCCCCCCCCCCCCTTGGGGCCAGTGCTCCTCTGAGTGTTGGTCCAACCTGTCAGCTGCCGGTGGCCACCAGGGGCAACTCTGGGCTGGCCTACCCGTACCTTGGACAATCCGGTGTGCCCTGAGAACGAGATATGTGCAGCTCCTATCGGGATTTGTCGGCACATTCGGGCGGTGTTGCTGGTTTAGTTTTACCATTGTCGAAATGTCTTGTAACCGGGATTCCGAGTCTGATCGGGTCTTCCCGCTAGAAGGAATATCCTTCGTTGACCGTGAGAGCTTGTGATGGGCTAAGTTGGGACACCCCTGCAAGGATTTGAACTTTCGAAAGTCGTTCCCGCGGTTATGGGCAGATGGGAATTTGTTAATGTCCGGTTGTAGAAAACCTGAAGTTGACCTTAATTAAAATACATCAACCGCGTGTGTAACCGTGATGGTCTCTTTCCGGCGGAGTCCGGGAAGTGAACATGGTGTTGGAGTAATGCTTGACGTAGGTTGTTCTAGGATCACTTCTTGATCATAGTTGTTCAACCGTGCTTTTGCCTTCTCTTCTCGCTCTCATTTGCGTATGTTAGCCACCATATATGCTAGTCGCTTGCTGCAGCTCCTCATATTACCTTGCCTTACCTATAAGCTTAAATAGTCTTGACCGCGAGGGTGTGAGATTGCTGAGTCCCCGTGGCTCACAGATACTTCCAAAACCAGTTTGCAGGTGCCGATGAGTCCGTGCATATGACGCAACCAAGCTCAGGAGGAGCTCGACGAAGATCTTGTTCTTTATGTTGTTTCGTTCTAGTCGATCAGTAGTGGAGCCCAGTTGGGGTCGATCGGGGATCTGTGTAGCTTTTGGGGTAGTCTTCTTTTATTTTGGCTCCGTACTCTGGCCCTGATTGTATCTGGATGATGTAATGCTTTATTCATGTAATTGTGTGAAGTGGCGATTGTAAGTCAACTATGTATCTCTTTCTCTTATGTATTACATGGGTTGTGTGAAGATTACCTCACTTGCGACATTGCTTTCAATGCGGTTATGCCTCTAAGTCGTGCTTCGACACGTGGGAGATATAGTCGCATTGAGGGCGTTACACGGAAAGACCTGATCAGTCTCAGAATCCCGGTTACAAGACATTTCGACAATGGTAAAACAAGACCAGCAAAGCCGCCCGATGTGCCAACAATCCCGATAGGAGCTGCACATATGTCATTCTCAGGGCACATCGGATGAGACATCCTACGAGTAAAACTAGCCCTCAAGTTTCCGTGAGGTGGCCCCACAGTCTAGTCAGTTCGGACCAACACTTAGAGAAGCACTGGCCCGGGGAGGTTAAAATAAAGATGACCCTCGGGTTTGTCGACCAAAGGCAAAGGTAATAGGTTGTTAGGCAAATGTAAAACCAAGGCCGGGCCTTGCTGGAGGAGTTTTATTCAAAGCGAACTGTCATGGGGGTCCCAAAAATCCCCAACCGCGTAAGGAATGCAAAATCAAGGAACATAACACCGGTATGACGAAACTAGGGCGGCAAGAGTGGAAGAAAACACCAAGCAAAAGGCCGAGCCTTCCACCCTTTACCAAGTATATAGATGCATTAATTAAATAAAATATATTGTGATATCTCAACATATCCATGTTCCAACATGGAACAAACTTCAACTTCACCTGCAACTAACAACGCTATAAGAGGGGCTGAGCAAAAGCGGTAACTTAGCCAAACAACGGTTTGCTAGGAAGGAGGGTTAGAGGCTTGACATGGCAATATGGGAGACATGATATAACAAGTGGTAGGTAGCGCGACATAGCGATAGAACGAACAACTAGCAAGCAAAGATAGAAGTGATTTCGAGGGTATGACCATCTTTCCTGAGATCCCGCAAGAAAGAAGAACGAGTCTAAGAAGTAGACAAACGGACGTAGTCGAACGAATCCACACAACTCCAGAACGAAACCGAAGCTAACGAGAGAAGCAAACCGTAAAGAAGCAAGCAACATGGTAAATCACATAAACATGGCATGATGCACAACCAAGGATGATGCATGTCCGGTTTAAAGAGTCATGGCATGGCAAAGTGCAACAAACAATACTACAAATTAAGTGGAGCTCAATATGCAACGAGTTGCATATTGACGAAACACCACATCAATTATTTAGTTCTCTCTCATTTATGTACCCAACAATATTAAATGTGATTAAACATGGCAAGGGGTGAAGCATATGAAAACTACCTATCGAGGCAAGTTTAAATGAGGCCGGAACAACAAACGACAAATCCGGAAAATCCTCATATGTAAATTTTAGAGTTGGTACTATTTTGCCCTAAACCATATTTTAGAGTTGTTAAACATGCAAGATAAGTGCACCATGTTAAACTAGGCATTTTTCTACCCCATTTACATATAAAGTTTATTAAATTTGGAGCTAAAGTTATTAAGTTATGAAATAAATCATATTAACATGGCATTTAAGCAAATTAATGCAAACAACAATTTAAACATTTTAAACATCAATGAAAGTAGCATATTATGCAACTAGATGAAATTCTAAGCATTTTACATATATAATTTATTTAGATCCGATGCACGGTTGGTGAGTTATGATAAGTATGAAGTATGAGGGCTTTTTTATAAAATAGGCTTCTCTAGAATAAATAGGCAAATTCGTTCGCGAAAAAAAAACAGCCTCGGGTGATTCTGGAGGGGCTGGTGGCTACTCACATTGGGCTCCAAGGAGCTGGGCCTTGGCGCCTTGGAGCGGGCTGTGGTCAACGCTCGAACAGAACGAGCGTAGCGAGAGCAGGGGAAGTCAGCGGCGGCGCGGGATGCAGCCGACGTGAGGTCCAGGACGGCAGCATGCGATGGATTCGGGCGGCGGCTGCGCGACGAGCTCCTGCAGGACACGGGCGCGAGAAAGGGTCAGGGAGGAAGAGAGGGAAAGAGAAGGAGGAGCAGGGGCACACGACAACCTGCGGGGCTTCACCGGCGACTGGGCTCGCCGGCACTTAGCGACCGGAGATGGGGAAGGCATCGAGGACAACCCGCAGCGGCGGCTTGTGCGGGACTCCGGCGAGGAGGAGGTCGAGACTGGCGCACGGGGAGACCTACTGGTGGTGGGGAGCTACGGTGACGACGAACAGCAGGAGGTCGGCCTTGGAGCGCTGGTGCTCGAGGTGAGGAGCATCTCCTCGAGGAGAAAGATGACACCATGGGAGAAGAGCCCGGGGTAGAGGAGGCCATCAGCGCGGGTGCAGAGGCGATGCGCTCGGGGCTTGGCTCCACGGAGGTGCTTGAGGCAAGGATCCAGGGCACGGAGATCGATCCAGGAGTGAGTGGGGGCTCCTCCTCGAGCGGGCGTGCTCGAGCAGAAGAGGGAGGCGGAGCTGAGCGTCGGGTGGCTAGCTCGGAGGACTAGGATAAGGTTGGTGGCAGCGGATCTGGAAGTTGTGGGTGATTGGTGGGTTTGGATCGAGGGCAATCCCGAGGTGGAAGAGGACTGGCGGCGGCGGCTGGGAGGATGGGACAAGGTTCCTATTTTCTAGGGTTGAACCTTGTGTATATATAGCAGGGGATTAGGGTAGGGGTTACATGGACGCACCGATCGTAATCGTACGGTCGAGAAGAAAATAGGTAGAGAGCCCAAATAAGAAAATGAAGATGTTTTGTAGATGTTTGTGGATGATCCGGACCCATCGGTCATGACCGTGCGGTTTGGGTTCGGGACAACTTTCGGACGCGCACGAGAGGGTTCTATGCATTGCGCAAAGAGGGGTAGGCTGGGCCTAGGTGGACTGTGGAGAAGAGTTGGGCTGAGAGGAGAGAAGAGAAGGTGAGGCCCGACAGCAGTTTTCGGAGACCGAAAACGTCCGACGTTAGACCGGCAGCAGTGTCGCTATAGTTATCCATTGGGGCATCAAATGGATTCCGAATGCGATGAAACTTGGTAGGCGGTCTAGCTACACTAAAATAAGACCACACGCCTACTTTCAACCCATTCCGAGAACATTTTCCAGCCACTTATAAAATAATAATTCAGAGGTGCCGCGGGCGCGTGCGAGTGTGGACGGGCTCAGAACGGACAACAGAAAGAACTGGGAGACCCGGGCGGATGCAAGTTTTGAAAAGATGAAGATGCAATGCGGATGATGACAAGGAAAAATTCAACACGTAAGCAAATGGCAAGGCAACAACATCGAATAGCTGGAAAAGACACCTGGCACAACGGTCTTGGGGCGTTACATGTCCATCCCCCCATATTGGTTGCTTGATCCATATGGTTACAATCAATAAGAATTTCTCCTTTGGATTCATTTGTACTAGTTTTCTTAGGGAACTTTTCATCCACTCCAACCTCTCGTGAAGAAGGCTACATTTTTCTAGAATGTAATCAAATGCCCATGTTAATCATGTCAGATCGAAGATGGCATGTTAGTGCATTCTACAAATCCTGCAAACCAAATAGGCATGTAGTAATGTTCAAAACTGCATGTAGGCACTAACACGTTTTCTTCTTTTGCAGATAAGATTAGGCCCAGTGGTGGATAATGTGCTACAATATAACAATCACGTCGAATGCCTATATCTGCATCTCTCAGAAATTACTTTGAACTCATACTGAGGGACCTTACCGGAGATTATATTCGCCAGGTTCTTTGTTCTCAGAGCAAGGGTGCTAAAGGAAATGAGGTTTTCCCTACATTTATTTCGCAAAAATGAATGGTTTGTTGATCCGTGCCGGCGCCTGCGGCAGAATGGAGTAGGCTCCAAAAATGCTGAATTTCGTTTTGGAACTTCAGATGACAGAGTAATCGGAAGTCATCGTGTCAACCCCTTACATGACTTCTTAGTGGCTGACCCCTTTTGCAAAAATTGTGAGGTTTTGAAACCAGACTTAGAAGCGGTGATATTAGTTTGAACCTCTCTGATATCCATGTTGAGCGGATCTGCGCGAGCGTTTGCAGCTGATGAGCTGAATTTCATTTCTAATATCAGTTTGAACCTTGTAATATTCAAATTTAAGCCATATAACTCTGGAATTTGAACCTTGTAACATTTCAAGCTTTTGTGGTACAATCGTTGAAATGGCATCGTATGAGACTCGTATATTGCTAGCACTATTTTGACCTTAATATGCAATGGTCTTAGATTTTATTAACCATTCTCGAATCAGTTTACCTTGTCAATCTCACAGCACACGATCTGTATAGCTAACTCGACTGCGATCTTCGACATTATTGCACACAGTTGGTTTCTTCCACCGTGTGCACTGTAGAGCGCATAATTAATTATCGCACTCGAGTGTCCATCATCACCCTTCTGTGTAACTTTGACCTCATCACCCATAGGTAAACTTATGATCGAAGTCATTCCACACACTTAGTTTTTACAAAGCTTTTTGTCAATAAACGCCCACGATTTGTCCCTCTTCTAGCCGGCGCGTGGCCAAACTAGACGGGCGGGAAGCTTGCGCGGTAGCGTGGGAATAGGCTCACCGATGATACATTTGGCGCCTCTTCGAGCCCACGCGTGTGGTGCAGTGTTGTCAAGCGTGCACTGGAATCCTCCGCTATGAACGTCGTGACAAGACGTGACGATTACAGGCCGGCTGACCCCCATTTATTACAGCGTCCATTTAACCCTTATGTCTCTTCCACCTTTCGATTGCGCCCCACCATTGCAAGAAGCACACCCACCACGAGAAATTCTTAGAGGGTATCTTGCGCGGCTCCAATGGCGCTCCGAGCGGCTGCTGACGACGAGCAGCAGTTCACCATGCATGCCATGGTGGACACCCACAGAAGGTTCATGAACCTCTCGGTGGTGCACACCAACGACCCGGTCTGGGTGGAGCACTCCATCCACATCACGGAGTTGTTGCTTGCTGCAGAGAAGTACAAGGTGGTCGGGTTCAACCTCGAGTACACCCGCGCTCGTGTCGGGTCTCGTCCCAAGGTCGCCGTCGCCCAGATGTGCGTGCGCCACCACGTCCTCGTCTGCCACTACTGCCTGGCCATAAGGCCTTGCGAGCGTTTTGCCAGGTTTGTCAACAGCCCCCACTACATGTTCACTACGGTGGACATCACCAACGATGTAAAGGTGCTCGAGAATTCGGGCATCGCCTACCAGAATTTTGTCGACATCCAGGGCCAATACAAGATCTGGGGCAGCAAGGAGCATGAGAAGGACTCACTGGTTCACCTCGCCGAGGCCATCATCGATCCCTACTACAGAAACATGAAGGATTTGTGCAACAAGGACAAGCATGCCTGCACTCGGCCTGGATGGAGAAACTCGACAAAGCTCATGTCGTGTACGCGGCCAAGGAGGCGTACATGAGCTACGACATGTACAGGAGGATCGTTGACACGAGGAAGTGCCTCCTTCCCCAAAACGGCCAGGGATCCAACCGGAAGCAGAGCATTGGCAGGCGTCGTCGCAACAATAAGTAGATGATTAGATCCTTATTTCTCCTAATTTAGTATGCATGTAATTGCTTACTTTGGTGTGTGGAAATGTTATGTGTGTAGTCACTTGTTTAATTGTATGATTAATTTGGTTATGCAATGATGTCTTTTTAAGTATATATGTTGATGCTCTATAGACAGAGCGTAGATGTTGTGCGGACAAACAAAATCACATCGCACACGGACTAAACAATGGAACACGTCGGTGATGTTTTCATCAATCACTCACAATTGTACACCAGCAATCGTTTGCTCACAACACACATGGCTTGTTAGCAATAATCGTCTATGTTGTTATCGGTCTTCGCACATGTTTCCGATTACAGACCTGTTTGCCTCCTATCACACACATCTTGTTCATTTGAACCGTTTCTGTTCTCATGTCTCAACGCAAACAGTTCATCCGAGTGAACCGCATGCCGTATATCGCACACACCTTTGATCTGGCTGGCCGTTTCTTTTGTGTTTCCTGATCACAAACAGTTCATCCGAGTGAACCGTATGCTGTACATCGCACACACCTTTGTCTGGCTGCCCGTTTCTTTTGTTCCTCCTCATCGCAAATAGTTAATTGAGCTGAATTGTATGCCCTGCATCGCACATGCAACTAAAATCTAAACCGTGTTTGATGCATCCTCCATCGCAAACATTTTGCACCTTTTTTGACGATTTTTACACCACCGTTTGCGATTATGGCATCGTACACAGTTTCGTCGAAGGGTCTCTGATTGTAGTGTCGCGTTAGCAGCATCCTGCAGTAGTGTATGGTCGGTAAAAATTCATTATATAATCTCCTGAAGGTTTTGACCACCGTACCACACACATATCTCATGTTATTGTTTCGAGCTATTTTCTGCCAGAGTTTTCAAGGCCAGGCATCATGTCGTCCCCCTCCTCCAACAACGCGGGCGACGATGCTTGGGTAATGAACATGGAGACGAAAAGAGAAGAACTTGGGGAGATCAATAAGGGTGATAGGATCAAGAAGGCCGCGGAGGACCAAGCTCCAGCAGTAGGAGAAGAAGACAACTTTCAACCTCACTACAATCTTCTTACCCCTACTGAAATTGAAGCTTTCAAGATGATTGAAATAGTTCGGGTGCAGAACAAGTATCTAACTCGTGAAAATATTCTGTTGCAAGAGCATATCACCGCACTCAAGGGCATTATTCGTAAGTTGGAGCACCTCCTATGTTCTATGTTGGACGACAAGCCTACTTCATCAACAACTCCTTCATCACCGCCTCCGCAGAAAGAGATCTAAATATATGGGAATGGGCACTCCCCTTGGCAACTGCCAAGCTTGGGGGAGTGCCCCGGTATCGTATCACCATCACATCTTTATCTTTATTGCTTTTCTTAGTTCGATCCTTTTGGTTATATCTTGATCTAGTAGAATAAAGTTTTTAGTATGATCTAGCTTTGAGTTTTGCTTTATGTTCCCTCTATGTAATCGAATCCGTGAGATATATAATAAAGAGTAGTTTTGAGATAAGGGCTTTGCTTTCTTGCTATGATCTTGAGGGAATTAAATAAAAGAAAGAATAAAAAGAAATAGAGGGATCATATATTGATCTTATGGAGAGTAATGACTTCACATATAAAGAGTATGATGAATAAAAGTTGTTGAGAGTTGACAAACATAGTTTGGTCATTGTTGCAATTAATAGGAAGTAATAAAGAAAGAGAGTTTTCACATATAAATATACTATCTTGGACATCTTTTGTAATTGTGAGCACTCATTAAAATATGACATGCTAAAAAGATGATGTTGGACAAGGAAGACAACATAATGGGTTATGTTTTCTTATATCCGAATGGAAGTTATATTGTTTTGGATCATCCAACATGTTGAGCTTGCCTTTCCCCCTCATGCTAGCCAAATTCTTTGCACCAAGTAGAGATACTACTTGTGCTTCCAAAAATCCCTAAACCCAGTTTTGCCATGAGAGTCCATCGTACCTACCTATGGATTGAGTAAGATCCTTCAAGTAAGTTGTCATCGGTGCAAGCAATAAAAATTGCTCTCTTTAAATATGTATGATCTATTAGTGTGAAGAAAATAAGCTTTATATGAACTTGTGATAAGGAAGAAATAAAAGCGACAGATTGCATAATAAAGGTCTTTCATCACAAGTGGCAATATAAAGTGACGTTTTTTGCATTAAGATTTTGTGCATCCAACCATAAAAGCGCATGACAAGCTCTGCTTCCCTCTGCGAAGGGCCTATCTTTTACTTTTATCTTCTACCCTTATGCAAGAGTCACGTTGATCATCACCTTTCCTTTTTATACTTTTTCTTTTGAAAATCCCTATGTGTTGGAGAGATCTGGATATATATCCACTCGGATGTAGGTTTTCAAAAGTATTATTGTTGACAGTACCCTTGAGGTAAAAGGTTGGGAGGCGAAACTATAAGCCCATATCTTTCTCTTTGTCTGATTGAAACTTTGAACCCATAAGTATCACGTGAGTGTTAGCAATTGTGAATGATTATATATATATAATAGTTGAGTATGTGGACTTGCTGAAAAGCTCTTATATTGACTTTTTCCGATGTTATGATAAATTGCAATTGCTTCAATGATTGAGATCATAGTTTATTAGTTTTCAATGAAGTTTCTGATTCATACTTTACCTTGTGAACGAATTGTTACTTTAGCATAAGAAATTGTATGACAATATATGTTGCTGTTCTAAAGATGATCATGATGCCCTCATGTCCATATTTTTAGTTTTATCGACACCTCTATCTCTAAACATGTGGACATATTTATCGATTTCGGCTTTCGCTTGAGGACAAGCGAGGTCTAAGCTTGGGGGAGTTGATATGTCCATTTTACATCATGATTTTATATTGATATTTATTGCATTAGGGGCTATTATTACGCATTATATCACAATACTTATGCCTATTCTCTCTTATTTTACAAGGTTTACATGAAGAGGGAGAATGCCTGCAGCTGGAATTCTGGACTAGAAAAGGAGCAAATATTATAGACCTATTCTGCACAACTCCAAAAGTCCTAAAACTTCACGGAGCTTATTTTTGGGATATATAAAAAATATTGGGCGAAGAAAGAACCAGAGGGGGGCCACCAGCCAGCCACATGAGTGGAGGGCGCGCCCTACCCCCTGGGCGCGCCCCCCGGCCTTGTGGGCCCCCTGGCAGGCCTCCAGTGCCCATATTTGGCTATATGATGTCTTTCACCCTGGAAAAAAATCAAGAAGAAGCTTTCGGGATGAAGCGCCACCATCTTGAGGCGGAACCTGGGCAGAACCAATCTAGGCTTCCGGTGGAGCTGTTCTACCGGGGAAACATCCCTCCGGAAGGGGGAAATCGCCGCCATCGTCATCACCATCGATCCTCTCACTGAGAGGGGGTCAATCTCCATCAACATTTTCACCAGCACCATCTCCTCTAAAACCCTTGTTCATCTCTTGTATTCGATCTTGGTCCCAAAACCTCAATTGGTACCTGTGGGTTGCTAGTAATGTTGATTACTCCTTGTAGTTGATGCTAGTTGGTTTATTCGGTGGAAGCTCATATGTTCAGATCATTAATGATAATTAATACTCCTCAGATTATGATTATGAATATGCTTTGCGAGTAGTTACGTTGGTTCCTGAGGACATGGGAGAAGTCTTGTTATAAGTAATCATGTGAATTTGGTATTCGTTCGATATTTTGATGAGATGTATGTTGTCTCTCCTCTATTGGTGTTATGTGAACATCAACTACATGATACTTCACCATCTTTTGGGCCTAGGGGAAGGCATTGGAAAGTAATAAGTAGATGATGGGTTGCTAGATTGACAGGAGTTTTAACCCTAGTTTATGCGTTGCTTCGTAAGGGGCTGATTTGGATCCATATGTTTAATGCTATGGTTAGGTTTACCTTAATACTTTTTTCATAGTTGCGGATGCTTGCGAGAGGGGTTAATCATAAGTGGGAGGCTTGTCCAAGGAAGGACGGTACCCAAGCACCGGTCCACCCACATATCAAATTATCAAAGTACCGAACGCGAATCATATGAGCATGATGAAAACTAGCTTGACAACAATTCTCATGTGTCCTCGGGAGCGCTTTGCTTTACATAAGAGTTTGTCCAGGCTTGTCCTTTGCTGCAAAAAGGATTGAGCCACCTTGTTGCACCTTAGTTATTTTATTTACTTGTTATCCATTACGAATTATCTTATCACAAAACTGTGTGTTACCGATAATTTCAGTGCTTGCAAAGAATACCTTACTGAAAACTGCTTGCCGTTTCCTTCTGCTCCTCGTTGGGTTCGACACTCTTACTTATCGAAAGGACTATGATAGATTCCCTGTATAAAAAAACAAAAATATAGGTTATAAGACCAGAAAAATCACATTTTATGTATGTTTTACACTATGCTTTTACATTCGTAATTTTACATAATATAACTTTTTTTACATCGAGTACATATTTTCTTATGTTCTTTTTTATGTATTAAATATGATAAAATTTACGAAATGTAAAAATACAATGCATTGATGTCAAAATAGAGAGATGGTGAAGCATAACTATTCTTCACCCAGGATGACGAATAGCGCGACCCTATATATATATTGTTACTACTAAATATAATAAAAAGGAAGTGGGGGAGAGAACACAAACAACACTGGATGCGAGAGGTGAGAGAAGGAGAGAGGTAGAAAACAAGCGCTTCAACAGATAAGCTAAGGGTAGGAAGACACCCGACTTTGAAGGGAAGAGCGGTGCATGGTCCCCACCACAGCACGTGGCATCTAAGCGACGCGGATGATTTCTTTCAGGACATCACCGGTTGTTTTACGACGCTTTACTTCTTTGAATGGTACGAAATATATTTTTAAAAACTTATGCAAATATATTTTACACTGTATGAACATTTCGTAAAATACCAAAAACATTTTTTTAAACACATGAACACTTTTTTAGTGGTAGGAAACATTTTGTCTAAATTACCCCAACATTCTTCTACACTGTATTAACAAAAATAACTGAGATGTCACCAACATATTTTGAATGTGCGAACATTTTTTATGTCACAAATCTTTTTTAATGCTATCAACAATTTCAAACATTGTGCAAAAATTATTTTAATACTGCATGCACATATTTTATATGTGCGATGAACACTTAAAATTTGTAGTAAATGAATTTAATATATATATATATATATAGTGTTACTAGTAAATATAATAAAAAGGAAATAAATAAATAAAACAAATAAAATCAACCAACGAACAAAACGATAAGTCATACTGCACCATGATATATATCACCTTGCATGTGATTTTCCCCATATTATTTTTGAGCATGCTCCTAGAGAGACTAATTATGCTGCCCATGATTTAGTCAAATTAGTTAGAACTAAGGTGTGTGGGGTGGATGAAAAATCCATCCCTAAAGATTTTTTATACTCTTATAAAGGTCATATGGTGACCATCTAGAAATAAAGAGTACTAGAGACTGCGCTGAGGCGAGTGCATGCAGCATTTCCTATTAGCCGCCTTATGCGCCGGTTAAATCACTCTTTGCAAATTGGCGCACGGCTTGTACAGCACTGTCTATACCCACGGCCCTGCCAGTTAGGTCTTTTTCTTCCCTTGTTTTTTTGAGACTTTGCCATGAATGTTGTGACGATTTTATCTGGGGACGGGTTTCTTCTGGTTTTTACCAAACACAGCTTTCTCGCTTTCTTTTCCTTTTCTTTTTACGTTTTAGTTTCTTTTATATTTTTTATTTTTAATCTAACTCGTGAACTTTTTCCATAAATCCATGAACTTCATTCAATATATTTTATCTTCTTCCAAACCTCTATGAACTTTTTTTCCAAGTTTCGTGATTTGTTTTTCAAATCTCATGAACTTTTGTCAAATTCAATGAACTTTTTTCAATGTTGATATTTTTCTCGAAATGGATGAATTTTTTTAAAATTTTAGACTTTCTTTCAGAATTGATGTACTTTTTGTAAAATTTGTGAATTTTAAAATTCATGAACTTTTTTAAAATTCATTTATTTTCTTTCCAGGTTTGAATTTTTTGATGTTTGTGAACTTTATAAAAATCTACAAAGATTTTTTTGCAAATTTTTAAATTCTGTTTCGGAAATTTATAAATTTCTTTGTATTTTGTTTAAAAAGTCAACCATTGACCACTCGACTAGTCTATCCTCGACCGGTCAACCATTGAGCGACGGACCAAATGAGCTTGACGAAGGGACTGCATCGCGAGTGGTCAATCGGCTGGCCCATTTTGTGCAGGCTAGTGGGTGCTAGAACTCCTAACCAGCGCATTAGACACCGATTAGGACGTCCTAGTGCAGGGAGCTTCTAGTCGGCAAAATCACTAGTTGAGGAGCGCTCCCCGCAATGTTTAGTCGGGGAGCGCTCCGCGCGCGACAAGTGTCAGTGCGGAGCACTCGTGAGACCTTTTCGGGGCGCTCCGCGCGTGACACTTGTAGCGCGGAGGGGCACTCCCGTGATTTCCGATTTCTGGTTTTCCTTTTCACTTTACTCCTTGAACTTTTAGTGTTTTATAATAGAGTTTTGATATGTTTCTCTCTGGTGTTGCCGACAAATTGCTGTCGACTAGGCTTTCATTGCCGTCCTCGCCGCGTGTCGCAGCCTCCGCTCTTATCGCCTGCTTACGGCGGCCCTTCTTTACCGTTCACGGCGTTTCGTCGTTCGCTCCATCGCGGTTGCCTACCACCTTCATTTGTTGGTTCCCTGTTTCCGATTTGTTTCCCTTATTGTTCCCATTATATTCCCAAGCAATGGAGATTTATGGGGTGATTATGAGTGGGGGCTCCCAACACTACAAGATGTCAACTTTCAACTCGGTTTGTAGAATTAGTTCTTAATATTCATTGTTTTCTTTGCAGGTATGGCTTGTCCTTTTTGTTGTATGTCGGGTGGCCCTTGTTCCTCTTTTGATTCTTCTAGAGATGTGTTCACTGTGGTGCTGGATCGGCGTTGTTCGAATCGTGTTGCAACGAGAGGGGAGAGTGTGTCTACGTACCCTCGTAGACCAAAAGCGGAAGCGTTAAGTAACACGGTTGATGTAGTCGAACGTCTTCACGATCCAACCGATCAAGTATCGAACGCACGACACCTCCGTGATCTGCACACGTTCAACTCGGTGACGTCCCTCGAACTCTAGATCCAACTGAGGCCGAGGGACAATTTTGTCAGCACAACGGCGTGGTGACGGTGATGATGAAGTTACCGATGCAGGGCTTCGCCTAAGCACTATGACAATATGACCGAGGTGTGTTTCTGTGGAGGGGGGCACCACACACGGCTAAAACAATTGTCAACTTGTGTGTTCTAGGGTGCCCCTGCCCCCGTATATAAAGGAGCAAGGGGGAGGCCGGCTGGCCCTATAGGGCGCGCCCAAGGGGGGCAATCCTACTCCTAGTAGGAGTTGGACCCCCCTTTCCTAGTCCTACTAGGAGAAGAAGGAAGGAGAGGGGACGGAGAAGGAAGGAGGGGGCGCCGCCCCTCCCCTTAGTCCAATTAGGACAAGGCCCATGGGGGGCGCACGGCCAGCCCTTGGCTGCTCCCTCTCTCTCCCTTAAGTCCCAAGGCCCATAACTTCCCCGGTGGTTCCGATAACCCTTTCGGCACTCCGATAAATACCCGATACACCTCGGAACCATTCCGGTGTCCGAATATAGTCATCCGATATATCAATATTTATGTCTCGACCATTTCAAGACTCCTCACCATGTTCCTGATCTCATCCGGGACTCCAAACTACCTTCCGTACATCAAAACACATAAACTCATAATGTCGATCGTCATCGAACATTAAGCGTGCGGATCATACGGGTTCGAGAACTATGTAGACATGACCGAGACTCATCTCCGGTCAATAACCAATAGCGAAACCTAGATGCTCATATTGGTTCCTACATATTCTATGATGCTCTTTATCGATCAAACCGCATAACAACATACATTGTTCCCTTTGTAATCGGTACATTACTTGCCCGAGATTCGATCATCGGTATCATCATACCTAGTTCAATCTCATTACCGGCAAGTCTCTTTACTCGTTCCGTAATGCAACATCCCGCAACTAAATCATTAGTCACATTGCTTGCAAGGCTTATGGCAATGTGCATTACCGAGAGGGCCCAGAGACACCTCTCCGGCAATCGGAGTGACAAATCCTAATCTCAATCTATGCCAACTCAACAAACACCATCAGAGACACCTGTAGAGCATATTTATAATCACCCAGTTACGTTGTGACGTTTGATAGCACACAAAGTGTCCCTCCGGTATTCGGGAGTTACATAATCTCATAGTCATAGGAACATTTATAAGTTATGAAGAAAGCTATAGCAATAAACTAAATGATCATAGTGCTAAGCTAACGGATGGGTCATGTCAATCACATCATTCTCTAATGATGTGATCTCGTTTATAAAATGACAACTCATGTCTATGGTTAGGAAATTTAACCATCTTTGATTAACGAGCTAGTCAAGTAGATGCATGCTAGTGACACTCTGTTTGTCTATGTATTCACACATGTACTAAGTTTCCGGCTAATACAATTCTAGCATGAATAATAAACATTCATCATGATATAAGGAAATATAAAGTAACAACTTTATTATTGCCTCTAGGGCATATTTCCTTCAGTCTCCCACTTGCACTATAGTAAATAATCTAGATTACATTGTAATGATTCTAACACCCATGGAGTCTTTGTGTTGATCATGTTTTTCTCGTGAGAGAGGCTTAGTCAACGGGTCTGCAACATTCAGATCCGTACGTATCTTGCAAATCTCTATGTCTCCCTTCTTGACTTGATCGCGGATGGAATTGAAGCGTCTCTTGATGTGCTTGGTTCTCTTGTGAAATCTGGATTCCTTTACCAAAGCAATTGCACTAGTATTGTCACAAAAGATTTTCATTGGACCCGATGCACTAGGTATGACACCTAGATCGTATATGAACTCCTTCATCCAGACTCCTTCACTTGCTGCTTCTAAAGCAGCTATGTACTCTGCTTCGCACGTAGATCCCGCCACGACGCTTTGCTTACAGTTGCACCAACTGACAGCTCCACCATTCAATAAAAATATGTATCCGTTTTGTGACTTAGAGTCATCCGGATCAGTGTCAAAGATTGCATCGACGTAACCGTTTACGACGAGCTCTTTGTCATCTCCATAAGCGAGAAACATATCCTTAGTCCTTTTCAGGTATTTCAGGATGTTCTTGACCGCTGTCCAGTGATCCACTCCTGGATTACTTTGGTACCTCCCTGCTAAACTAATAGCGAGGCACACATCAGGTCTGGTACACAACATTGCATACATGATAGAACCTATGGTCGAAGCATAGGGAATGACTTTCATTTTCTCTCCAACTTCTGCAGTGGTCGGGCATTGAGTCTGACTCAACTTCACACCTTGTAACACAGGCAAGAACCTTTCTTTGCTTGATCCATTTTGAACTTATTCAAAACTTTATCAAGGTATGTGCTTTGTGAAAGTCCAATTAAGCGTCTTGATCTATCTCTATAGATCTTGATGCCCAATATATAAGCAGCTTCACTAAGGTCTTTCATTGAAAAAAAATCTTATTCAAGTATCCTTTTATGCTATTCAGAAATTCAGTATCATTTCCAATCAACAATATGTCGTCCACATATAATATTAGAAATGCTACAGAGCTCCCACTCACTTTCTTGTAAATACAGGCTTCTCCAAAAGTCTGTATAAAACCATATGCTTTGATCACACTATCAAAGCGTATATTCCAACTCTAAGCTGCTTGCACCAGTCCATAAATGGATCGCTGGAACTTACACGCTTTGTTACCATCTTTTGGATCGACAAAACATTCTGGTTGCATCATATACAACTCTTCTTTAAGATATCCATTAAGGAATGCAGTTTTGACATCCATTTGCCAAATTTCATAATCATAAAACGCGACAATTGCTAACATGATTCAGACAGACTTAAGCATCGCTACGGGTGAGAAGGTCTCATCGTAGTCAACTCCTTGAACTTGTCGAAAACCTTTTGCAACAAGTCGAGCTTTGTAGACAGTAACATTACCGTCAGCGACAGTCTTCTTATTGAAGATCCATTTATTCTCTATGGCTTGCCGATCATCGGAGAAGTCAACCAAAGTCCACACTTTATTCTCATACATGGATCCCATCTCAGATTTCATGGCCTCAAGCCATTTTGCGGAAGCTGGGCTCATCATCGCTTGCTCATAGTTCGTAGGTTCGTCATGGTCTAGTAACATGACTTCCAGAACGGGATTACCATACCACTCTTGTGCGGATCTTATTCTGATTGACCTACGAGGTTCAGTAGTAACTTGATCAGAAGTTTCATGATCGTCATCATTAGCTTCCTCACTAATTGGTGTAGAAATCACTGGAACTGATTTCTGTGATGAACTACTTTCCAATAAGGGGGCAGGTACAATTACCTCATCAAGTTCTACTTTCCTCCCACTCACTTTTTTCGAGAGAAACTCCTTCTCTAGAAAGTATCCATTCTTAGAAACGAATATCTTGCCTTCGGATCTGTGATAGAAGGTGTACCCAACAGTCTCCTTGGGTATCCTATGAAGACACATTTTTCCGATTTGGGTTCGAGCTTATCAGGTTGAAGATTTTTCACATAAGCATCGCAACCCCAAACTTTAAGAAACGACAACTTGGGTTTCTTACCAAACCACAGTTCATATGGTGTCATCTCAACGGATTTCGATGGTGCCCTATTTAACGTGAATGCAGCCATCTCTAAAGCATAACCCCAAAACGATAGCGGTAAATCAGTAAGAGACATCATAGATCGCACCATATCTAATAAAGTGCGGTTACGACATTTGGACACACCATTACGCTATGGTGTTCCAGGTGGCATGAGTTGCGAAACTATTCCGCATTGTTTTAAATGAAGACCAAACTCACAACTCAAATATTCACCTCCACGATCAGATCGTAGAAACTTAATTTTCTTGTTACGATGATTTTCCACTTCACTCTGAAATTCTTTGAACTTTTCAAATGTTCCAGACTTATGTTTCATCAAGTAGACATACCCATATATGCTCAAATCATCAGTGAAGGTCAGAAAATAATGATACCCACCACAAGCATCAACACTCATCGGACCGCATACATCAGTATGTATTATTTCCAATAAGTCTATTGCTCGTTCGATTGTTCCGGAAAATGGTGTTTTAGTCATCTTGCCCATGAGGCATGGTTCGCAAGCATCAAGTGATTCATAATCAAGTGATTCCAAAAGCCCATCGGCATGGAGTTTCTTCATGCGCTTTACACCAATATGACCTAAACGGCAGTGCCATAAATAAGTTGCACTATCATTATTAAACTTATATCTGTTGGCTTCAATACTATGAATATGTGTATCACTACTATCAAGATTTAGTAAAAATAGACCACTCATCAAGGGTGCATGACCATAAAAGATACTACTCATATAAATAGAGCAACCATTATTCTCTGATTTAAATGAATAACCATCTTGCATCAAACAAGATCCAGATATAATGTTCATGCTTAACGATGACACCAAATAACAATTATTCAGGTCTAAAACTAATCCCGAAGGTAGATGTAGAGGTAGCGTGCCGACGGCGATCACATCGACTTTGAAACCATTTCCCACGCGCATCGTCACCTTGTCCTTAGCCAATCTTCGCTTACTCTGTAGCCCCTGTTTTGAGTTGCAAATATTAGCAACAGAACCAGTATCAAATACCCAGGCACTACTGCGAGCATTAGTAAGGTACACATCAATAACATGTATATCAAATATACCTTTAACTTTGCCATCCTTCTTATCCGCCAAATAATTGGGGCAGTTCCACTTCTAGTGACCAGTCCCTTTACAGTAGAAGCACTCAGTCTCAGGCTTAGGTCCAGACTTGGGCTTCTTCACTTGAGCAACAACTTGCTTGCCGTTCTTCTTGAAGTTCCCCTTCTTCCCTTTGCCCTTCTTTTTGAAACTGGTGGTCTTGTTGACCATCAACACTTGACGCTCCTTATTGATTTCTACCTCCGCAGCCTTTAGCATCACGAAGAGCTCGGGAATTGTCTTATCCATCCCTTGCATATTATAGTTCATCATGAAGCTTTTGTAGCTTGGTGGTAGTGATTGAAGAACTCTGTCAATGACACTATCAACTGGAAGATTAACTCCCAGCCGAGTCAAGTGATTGTGGTACCCAGACTTTCTGAGTATATGTTCACTGACAGAACTATTCTCCTCCATCTTGCAGCTATAGAACTTATTGGAGACTTCATATCTCTCAATCCGGGCATTTACTTGAAATATTAACTTCAACTCCTGGAACATCTCATATGCTCCATGACGTTCAAAACGTCGTTGAAGTCCCGGCTCTAAGTCATAAAGCATGGCACACTAAACTATTGAGTAGTCATCAGCTTTGCTCTGCCAGACATTCTTAACGTCATCAGTAGCATCTGCAGCAGGCCTAGCACCTAGCGGTGCTTCGGGGACATAATTGTTCTGTGCAGCAATGAGGATAATCCTCAAGTTACGGACCCAGTCTGTGTAGTTGCTACCATCATCTTTCAACTTAGCTTTCTCTAGGAACGCATTAAAATTCGATGGAACAATAGCACGGGCCATTTATCTACAATAACATAGACATGCAAAAATACTATCAGGCACTAATTTCATGATAAATTAAAGTTCAATTAATCATATTACTTAAGAACTCCCACTTAGATAGACATCCCTCTAATCATCTAAGTGATCACGTGATCCATATCAACTAAACCATGTCCGATCATCACATGAGATGGAGAAGTTCTCAATGGTGAACATCACTATGTTGATCATATCTACTATATGATTCACGCTCGACCTTTCGGTCTCAGTGTTCCAATGCCATATCTGCATATGCTAGGCTCGTCAAGTTTAACCTGGGTATTCTGCTTATGCAAAACTGGCTTGCACCCGTTGTATGTGAACGTAGAGCTTATCACACCCGATCATCACGTGGTGTCTCAGCATGACGAACTGTAGCAACGGTGCATACTCAGGGAGAACACTTATACCTTAGTGAGAGATCATCTTATAATGCTATCGTCGTACTAAGCAAAATAAGATACATAAAGGATAGACATCACATGCAATCAATATTAGTGATATGATATGGCCATCATCATCTTGTGCCTTTGATCTCCATCTCCAAAGCACCGTCATGATCATCATTGTCACCGGCTTGACAACTTGATCTCCATCGTAGCATCGTTGTCGTCTTGCCAACTATTGCTTCTACGACTATCGCTACCGCTTAGTGATAAAGTAAAGCAATAACATGGCGTTTGCATTTCATACAATAAAGCGACAACCATATGGCTCCTGCCAGTTGCCGATAAATGTGTTACAAAACATGATCGTCTCATACAATAATTTATATAATCACGCCTTGACCATATCACATCACAACATGCCCTCAAAAAAAGTTAGACGTCCTCTACTTTGTTGTTGTAAGTTTTACGTGGCTGCTACGGGCTTAGCAAGAACCGTTCTTACCTACACATCAAAAACCACAACGCGGTATAGTGATTGCTTTTTGATCTTCAGAAAGAACCCCGTTCATTGAATCCGATTCAACTAAAGTTGGAGAAACTGACACCCGCCAGCCACCTATGTGCAAAGCACGTCGGTAGAACCAGTCTCATGAACGCGGTCATGTAATGTCGGTCCGGACCGGTTCATCCAACAATACCGCCGAATCAAGAAACAACTAGTGACGACAAGCAATATGTATATACCCACGCCCACAACTCCTTTGTGTTCTACTCGTGCATATAACATCTACACATAGACCTGGCTCTGATACCACTGTTGGGTAACGCAGTATTTCACAAAAATTCCCATGATCATGCAAGATCTATCTAGGAGATGCATAGCAATGAGAGGGGAGAGTGTGTCTACGTACCCTCGTAGACCGAAAGCGGAAGCGTTAAGTAACGCGGTTGATGTAGTCGAACGTCTTCGCGATCCAACCGATCAAGTACCGAACGCACGGCACCTCCGTGATCTGCACATGTTCAGATCAGCCGAGGGACAGTTTCGTCAGCATGACGGCGTGGTGACGGTGATGATGAAGTTACCGATGTAGGGCTTCGCCTAGGCACTACGACAATATGACCGGGGTGTGTTTTTATGGAGGGAGGCACCACACACGGCTAAAACAATTGTCAACTTGTGTGTTCTAGGGTGCCCCTTCCCCCGTATATAAAGGAGCAAGGGGGAGACCGGCCGGCCCTATAGGGCGCGCCCAAGGGGGGCAATCCTAGTCCTAGTAGGAGTTGGACCCCCCCTTTCCTAATCCTACTAGGAGAATAAGGAAGGAGAGGGGACGGAGAAGGAAGGAGGGGGTGTCGTCCCTCCCCTTAGTCCAATTAGGACAAGGCCCATGTGGGGGCGCACGGCCAGCCCTTGGCTGCTCCCTCTCTCTCCCTTAAGGCCCAAGGCCCATAACTTCCCCGGTGGTTCCGATAACCCTTCCGGCACTTCGATAAATACCAGATACACCTCGGAACCATTCCGATGTCCGAATATAGTCATCCAATATATCAATATTTATGCCTCGACCATTTCGAGACTCCTCGTCATGTTCGCGATCTCATCGAGACTCCAAACTACCTTCGGTACATCAAAACACATAAACTCATAATACCGATCGTCATCGAACGTTAAGCGTGCGGATCCTACGGGTTCGAGAACTATGTAGACATGACTGAGACTCATCTCCGGTCAATAACCAATAGCGGAACATGGATGCTCATATTGGTTCCTACATATTCTACGAAGATCTTTACCGGTCAAACCGCATAACAACATACGTTGTTCCCTTTGTCATCGGTATGTTACTTGCCCGATATTCAATTTGTGGTATCATCATACCTAGTTCAATCTCATTACTAGCGAGTCTCTTTACTCATTCCGTAATGCAACATCCTGCAACTAAATCATTAGTCACATTGCTTGCAAGGCTTATAGTGATGTGCATTACCGAGAGGGCCCAGAGACACCTCTTCGGCAATCGGAGTGACAAATTCTAATCTCGACCTATGCCAACTCAACAAACACCATTGGAGACACCTGTAGAGCATCTTTATAATCACCCAGTTATGTTGTGAAGTTTGATAGCACACAAAGTGTTCCTCCGGTATTCGGGAGTTACATAATCTCATAGTCATAGGAACATGTATAAGTTATGAAGAAAGCAATAGCAATAATCTAAATGATCATAGTGTTAAGCTAACGGATGGGTCATGTGAATCACATCCTTCTCTAATGATGTGATCCCATTTATAAAATGATAACTCATGTCTATGGTTAGGAAACTTAACCATCTTTGATTAACGAGCTAGTCAAGTAGAGGCATACTAGTGACACTCTGTTTGTCTATGTATTCACACATGTACTAAGTTTCCGGTTAATACAATTCTAGCATGAGTAATAAACATTCATCACGATATAAGTAAATATAAATAACAACTTTGTTATTGCCTCTAGGGCATATTTCCTTCAATACTTATTTCTTTTGGTGATGCTGATGTTGTTTTGAATTCTAGGTCTTCTTTTTCTGGTTATGATGATTGTTTTGATTCATTTTGCAGTATGTTCCGTGCAGTGTTAGAGCTCATCTTGCTCGTTACATTCAGGAGTGTAGGGCTTTAGCCATAAGGAGGGGTGACAAAAATACTGATCTCGCTCTTCACTCCATTGAGGGTGATTTGTATGGTGTTATGTTTAGTCATGGTCGGGTGAGCAGAAAATTCCATGGTTCTTCCTAGGAATGATTGGTCACTGATTATGGTCTTCGTCATCGTGATATAATGACCATTAGGCTTGAGCACTATGGAACGTTGATTGGTTTTGATTTTTATCGGGGTGGAGATATGTTTTCCCCTTTACTTTCTGTTGGTAAGGTTTATTTTTAATGAAGTATTAAGCTTGTTTCATTTCAGATGATTTTCTGTTCCCTTGAACCTGTGAAATTTTATTTTGTAGCTCTTGAGAATTTGAGCGATTCTGAGAAGGAACTTGTTGGCAATTGTTTTTTACAATCATGGTGTCGATCTCAATTATTAGCAAATGTATTTCATGTCACGACAACTCTTTGATGACAACTACATACTCTGTTGTCCTTTTGTTCACAGGATTAATTCCATGAATGTTAATGGTCATCATATGGTCAGCTTTATTTTCCACTGTTTTTCTTAGTTTCTATTTATTTATTTATTATTATTATTTCATCTTTTTATAGTTTTTAATTTGTGTTTTTATTTCTAATAGCTTGATGTTTTTGTCGGGTTATTTCTGGTATAGTTGTGACGAGTTTGAAGGGATTTGTGTCATTTCCTAGGACTGGCTTTTTAAATCTTGAAGTTACTCTGGAATCTCACGATGATGATATATATGTGAGCACTCCTTGTCCATACTTCATTGGCTTGGGTGATAGAATGGTGTTCAAAAAGCAAGGGTTCAGTGATTTTCTTCAGGCATCGTCTATTGAAGTCACCAGCTTGGTGCTCATAACTTCAAAGAGCGTGATGGGAGGCTTGTTGTTATCTCTAGTCTTCTGCCGCGGTGATGTTAGTTATAGCCTTTTAAGAGAATATATGTTGTTTAAAAATCAATGCCAGAGTATAATGTTATTTAGCTATATAAAACCGATATGAACCTAACTGTTCATTGTTGTACTTTGGATGTAGAAGAGGCAGGGTTGTGCATCTCTTTTTTAGATGTTTTTTGGGACGTGTGTCAGTTCGTGAGATGCATAGTTATACATAAATTAGAGGCACATGTGTGCCTTTATTTTTTCTATGTTTCCTCTGACATGGGCAGTCAGCGGTACTTAGGCGTGTAGGTAAAGGAGGCACTATTATGCATAAATTAGAAGCATTGGTGTGCTTGTTTGTTTTCAAATGTTTCCGTTTGGTACATACAGACAGAGAGAATCAGGGTCATGAAGATACTATAGGCGCGTTTATCATAGATTGGAGGCATGATCATGCTTTTGTGTTCGAAAAATGTATACGCTGAGTATTTTGTTTATTGTTGTTGCTTGACCCTTGCCTCTGTGTTATGAATGTTTTTTTCCGACAACATCTCTCTTGAGAGATGCACTGTTGTGATGCTGGAGGAGGCACGGTTTTATACTATGAAGAGTTATGTCTGCGTGTCTGTCGTCTCAATGTTTGTGCGCTAAACAAGTTTAGTCGGAGAGGCACGATTTGTCAACAAAGTAGATTCACGTTTCTATATTACCTAGAGGCACAGTTGTGCCTCTGTGTTCTAGTTATTTTGGTCGACACGTTTACTGAGAGTGGCACGGCCCTAAACCTAGCCAAGGCACGGTGGTAGATGCAACATAGTGGCGGTCGTGGATGTAGTATAGTCACGGTGGTAGTTTCAGAAGAGTCACGGTTTTATATGCATTAGAGTCACAACGGTAGATGTAGAAGAGTCACGGTCTTGCCTCTGTCTTGTAGTTGAGGCGTGGTCCCATATTCAGACAGTGTTTGATGTCAAATGGTGGTTTTGTGTTTTTAATTTATTTTTAGTGCGCTAAGACTCTCAAAATGCCTGTCACTTGCCTATGTGTTACGAATGTTTTTTTGTCAACATCTCTGTTTAAGGAGGCATAGTTGTGATGCTGGAGGAGGCATGGTGTTATACTATGAAGAGTCACGTCCGTGTGTTTGTCGTCTCACTATTTGTGTGCTAAATAGGTTTAATAGGAGAGGTACGATTCGTCAGCGAAGTGGATGCACGTTCCTATATTACATAGATGCACGGTTGTGCCTCTGTGCTTCAGTTATTTTCGTTGACACATTTACTGAGAGTGGCACGACCCCAAACCTATCCGTGGCATGGTGGTAGGTGCAGTAGAGTTGTGGTCGTGCATGCAACATAGTCACGGTGGTAGTTTCAGAAGAATCACGGTTTTATATGCATTAGAGTCACAACGGTAGATGTAGAAGAGTCACGGTCTTGCCTCTGTCTTGTAGTTGAGGCATGGTCCTATATTTAGACAGTGTTTGATGTGAAATGGGGGTTGTGTGATTTTAATTTGTTTTCAATGCGCTAAGACACTCAAAGTGCTTCTCCTTTGCCTCTGTGTTCCGAATGTTTTTTCTGTCAACATCTCTCTTTAGGGAGGCATTGTTGTGATGCTGGAGGAGGCACAATGTTATACTATGAAGAGTCACATCTGTGTGTTTTTCGTCTCAATGTTTGTGGGCAAAAAAGGTTTAGTTGGAGAGGCACGATTCGTCAGTGAAGTGGATGCACGTTCCTATATTACCTAGAGGCACGGTTGTGCCTCTGTGTTCCAGTTATTTCAGTTGACACGTTTACTGAGAGTGGCACAGCCCCGAACCTAGCCGAGGCACGGTGGTAGATGCAGCAGAGTGGCGGTCGTGGATGCATATAGTCACGATGGTAGTTTCAGAAGAGTCACGGCTTTATATGCATTAGAGTCACAACGGTAGATGTAGAAGAGTCACGGTCTTGCCTCTATCTTGTAGTTGAGGCGTGGTCCTATATTTAGACAATTTTGATGTCAAATGGTGGTTGTGTGATTTTAATTTGTTTTCAATGCGCTAAGACACTCAAAGTGCTTGTCCCTTGCCTCTGTGTTCCGAATGTGTTTTCCGTCAACATTTCTGTGTAGACAGGCACTGTTGTGATGCTGGAGGAGGCATGATGTTATACTATGAAGAGTCACATTCGTGTGTTTGTCGTCTTGATGTTTGTGCGCTAAAAAGGTTTAGTCGGAGAGGCACGATTTGTCGGCGAAGTGGATGCATGTTCCTATATTACCTAGAGGCACGGTTGTGCCTCTGTGTTCTGGTTATTTCGGTTGACACGTTTACTGAGAGTGGCACGGCCCTAAACCTAGCCGATGCATGGTGGTAGATGCAGCAGAGTGGCGGTCGTGGATGCAGTATAGTCATGGTGGTAGTTCCAGAAGAGTCACGGTTTTATATGCATTAGAGTCACAGCGGTAGATGTAGAAGAGTCACGGTCTTGCCCCTATCTTGTAGTTGAGGCGTCGTCCTATATTTAGACAGTGTTTGATGTCAAATGATGGTTGTGTGATTTAAATTTGTTTTCAATGCGCTAATACTCTCAAAGTGCTTGTCCCTTGCCTCTGTGTTCCGAATGTTTTTTCTGTCAACATCTCTTTTTAGGGAGGCACTTTTGTGATGTCGGAGGAGGCACGGTGTTATACTATGAAGAGTCACGTTTGTCTGTTTGTCGTCTCAATGTTTGTGCTCTAAACAGGTTTAGTCGGAGAGGCACGATTCATCAACGAAGTGGATGCACGTTCCTATATTACCTAGAGGCACGATTGTGCCTCTGTGTTTCAGTTATTTCGGTTGACACATTTGATGAGAGTGGCACGACCCCGAACCTAGCCGAGGCACGGTGGTAGATGCATCAGAGTGGCGGTCGTGGATATAGTATAGTCACGGTGGTAGTTTCAAAAGAGTCATAGTTTTATATGCATTAGAGTCACAGTGGTAGGTGTAGAAGAGTCACGGTCTTGCCTCTATCTTGTAGTAGAGGTGTGGTCCTATATTTAGACAGTGTTTGATGTCAAATGATGGTTGTCTGATTTTAATTTTTTTCAATGCGCTAAGACTCTCAAAGTGCTCTCTGTGTTTACTGCAATGGAATATAAAATTTGTTTAAGATCTCACACTGTTGCAGAAAACCTGGACATGGATATATTGAAGTTTCTCAGAAATATTTATGAATTATTCACGTCGATCTTGAATAAGCATTTTACAGAAAGTTAACAACCATATAATCACATATTCTTGCATTTTGTACAAAGTAAGTATGAAAATTATAATACAATAACGTGTGACATCTTTGTCCTTCTATAATCATAGTTACAACATATGTTCGCTCAATAGAAGATAACTTACTAATTGCATTTAGACATGTAAAAGGTACTATCCATTTGTACATCAGCATACCACTATTTTCAACATAAATCAGTAATACAGTACACACAATATCTTTGTCCAACAACAATCATAGTTACAATATATGTTCATTCAATCTAAATTATCATACTACTAGATACTACTAGTTTAATTTAGAAATCCCTAGTTTAATGTAGACATCCAATTTCTAGCAATTTACCACCCGTTGTTTCCCTTCCAGCGCTTCCAGACGCTCGAAGATCCCTCATCTTTGTTCTTACGGGCGCGGAGCCTTTCCTTCAATGGTTGTTGGAGGAGGTGATGTAGCCCATCCTTGATGATTAGGATTCTATGGTACAATTCGTAGCTAACATACCCGTCTTTTGCTGCATACTCAAGGTGTAGCAGGGAAAGCGGCTCCCACTCCCAGTATTGTTGCTTCTCCTTTGGGAATGATTTCTCCATGTTCTTGTATGAGGGGTCGATGATGGCCGCTGCAGGGTCACCCATGGAGTCCCTTTCTCCATGATGTCTACTACACAACCTTCTTCTTGTAGACGTTGTTGGGCCTCCAAGTGCAGAGGTTTGTAGGACAGTAACAAATTTCCCTCAAGTGGATGACCTAAGGTTTATCAATCCGTAGGAGGCGTAGGATGAAGATGGTCTCTCTCAAGCAACCCTGCAACCAAATAACAAAGAGTCTCTTGTGTCCCCAACACACCCAATACAATGGTAAATTGTATAGGTGCACTAGTTCGGCGAAGAGATGGTGATACAAGTACAATATGGATAGTAGATAATGGTTTTTGTAATCTGAAAATATAAAAACAGCAAGGTAACTAATGATAAAAGTGATCATAAATGGTATTGCAATGATAGGAAACAAGGCCTAGGGTTCATACTTTCACTAGTGTAAGTTCCCTCAACAATAATAACATAATTGGATCACATAACTATCCCTCAACATGCAACAAAGAGTCACTCCAAAGTCACTAATAGCGGAGAACAAACGAAGAGATTATGGTAGGGTATGAAACCACCTCAAAGTTATTCTTTCCAATCAATCCGTTGGGCTATTCCTATAAGTGTCACAAACAGCCCTAGAGTTCGTACTAGAATAACACCTTAAGACACAAATCAACCAAAACCCTAATGTCACCTAGATACTCCAATGTCACCTCAAGTATCTGTGGATATGATTATACAATATGCATCACACAATCTCAGATTCATCTATTCAACCAACACAAAGGACCTCAAAGAGTGCCCCAAAGTTCTACCGGAGAATCACGACGAAAACGTGTGCCAACCCCTATGCATAGGTTCATGGGCGGAACCCGCAAGTTGATCACCAAAACATACATCAAGTGAATCACGTGGTATCCCATTGTCACCACAGATACACACAGCAAGACATACATCAAGTGTTCTCAAATCTATAAAGACTCAATCCGATAAGGTTACTTCAAAGGGGAAACTCAATTCATTACAAGAGAGAAGAGGGGGAGGAGAAACATAAGATCCAACTATAATAGCAAAGCTCGCGATACATCAAGATCGTATCACCTCAAGAACACGAGAGAGAGAGAGATCAAACACATAGCTACGGTTACATACCCTCAGCCCCGAGGGAGAACTACTCCCTCCTCGTCATGGAGAGCACCGGGATGATGTAGATGGCCACCGGAGAAGGATTGCCCCCTCCAGCAGGGTGCCGGAACGGGTCTAGATTGATTTTCGGTGGCTACGGAGGCTTCTGGCGGCGGAACTCCCGATCTATTGTGCTCTCGGATGTTTTTAGGGTATATGGAGATATATAGGCGGAAGAAGTACGTCAGGGGGGGCACGAGGGGCTCACGAGGGTGGAGGGCGCGCCCCCCCTGACTTGTGACCTCCTCACAGATCCCCCGACGTGCACTCCAAGTCTTCTAGTCTTCTTTCCTTCAAAAAATGAGTTCCGTGAAGTTTCAGGTCAATTGGACTCCGTTTGGTTTTCCTTTTCTTTGAAACCCTAAAACAGGGTAAAAACAGAAACTGGCAGGCTCTGGGTTAATAGTTTAGTCCCAAAAATGATATAAAAGTGTATAATAAGGCCCATAAACATTCAAAACAGTAAATAATATAGCATGGAGCAATCAAAAATTATAGATACGTTGGAGACGTATCAGCATCCCCAAGCTTAATTCCTGCTCATCCTCGAGTAGGTAAATGATAAAAACAGAATTTTTGATGCGGAGTGCTACTTGGCATAATCTCAATGTAATTCTTCTTAATTGTGGCATGAATATTCAGATTCAAAAGATCCAAGACAAAAGTTCATATTGACATAAAAATGATAATACTTCAAGCATACTAACTAAGCAATTATGTCTTCTCAAAATAACATGGCCAAAGAAAGTTCATCCCTACAAAATCATATAGTTTATTCATGTTTCATTTTCGTCACACAAGAATGCTCTCATCATGCACAACCCCGATGACAAGCCAAGCAATTGTTTCATACTTTAGTAATCTCAAACTCATAAACTTTCACGCAATACATGAGCGCGAGCCATGGATATAGCACTATGGGTGGAATAGAATATAATGAGGGGGTTATGTGGAGAAGACAAAAAGGAGAAAGTCTCACATCAACGAGGCTAATCAATGGGCTATGGAGATGCCCACCGATTGATATTAATGCAAGGAGTAGGGATTGCCATGCAACGGATGCACTAGAGCTATAAATGTATGAAAGCTCAACAAAAGAAACTAGTGGGTGTGCATCCAAATTGCTTGCTCATGAAGACCTAGGGAACTTGAGGAGGACCATTGTTGGAATATACAAGCCAAGTTCTATAATGAAAGATTCCCACTAGTATATGAAAGTGACAACATAGGAGACTCTCTATCATGAAGATCATGGTGCTACTTTGAAGCACAAGTGTGGTAAAAGGATAGTAGCATCGCCCCTTTTATTTATTTTCTTTTTTTGGGCCTTCTTTTTTTGGCCTTTCTCTTTTTTGGGGGACAATGCTCTATTGAATGATGATCATCACACTTCTATTTATTTACAACTCAATGATTACAACTCGATACTAGAACAAAGTATGACTCTATATGGATGCTTCCGGCGGTGTTCCGGGATATGCAATGAATCACGAGTGACAAGTATGAAAGAATTATGAACGGTGGCTTTGCCACAAATACTATGTCAACTACATGATCATGCTAGCAATATGACAATGATGAATGTGTCATGATAAACTGGATGGTGGAAAGTTGCATCGCAATATATCTCGGAATGGCTATGGAAATGCCATAATAAGTAGGTATGGTGGCTGTTTTGGGGAAGATATAAGGAGGTTTATGTGTGAAAGAGCGTATCATATCATGGGGTTTGGATGCACCGGCGAAGTTTGCACCCACTCTCGATGTGAGAAAGGGCAATGCACGGTACCGTAGAGGCTAGCAATGATGGAAGGGTGAGAGTGCGTATAATTGATGGACTCAACATTAGTCATAAAGAACTCACATACTTATTGCAAAAATCTACAAGTCATCAAAAACCTCGGCACTACGTGCATGCTCCTAGGGGGATAGATTGGTAGGAAAAGACCATCGCTCGTCCCCGACCACCACTCATAAGGAGGACAATCAAATAACACCTCATGTTTCAAATTTGTTACACAATGTTTACCATACGTGCATGCTACGGGAATTGCAAACTTCAACACAAGCACTTCTCAAATTCACAACTACTCAACTAGCACGACTTGATATTATTATCTCCATATCTCAAAACAATCATCAAGCATCAAACTTCTCTTAGTATTCAATACTCTATATGAAAGTTTTTACTATTCTTGGATGCCTAGCATATTGGGATTATTTAAGCAAATTACCATGCTATTTAAGACTCTCAAAATAATATAAGTGAAGCATGAGAGTTCATATATTTCTTCAAAATAAAATTACCACCATGCTCTAAAAGATATAAGTGAAGTACTAGAGCAATCAACAAACTACTCCGAAAGATATAAGTGAAGATCAATGAGTAGTCGAATAATTATGCAACTTATGTGAAGACTCTCCAACATTTAATAATTTCAGATCTTGGTATTCTATTCAAACATCAAGCAAAGCAAAATAAAATGACATCTAATAATAGCGAACACATGTGAAGAAGCAAAAACTTAGGATCAACCGATACTAACCGATAGTTGTTGAAGCAGAAAGGTGGGATGCCAACCGGGGCATCCCCAAGCTTAGACGCTTGAGACTTCTTGAAGTATTATCTTGGGATGCCTTGGGCATCCCCAAGCTTTAGCTTTTGTGTCTCCTTAATTCCTCTCATATCACGGTCTCCCTAAATCTCAAAAGCTTCATCCACACAAAACTCAACAAGGACTCATGAGATAAGTTAGTATAAACCATTGCAAAAACCTTATCATACTCTACTGTAGCAAATCACTAAAATTATTATTTTACATTGCATACTAAATGACTCTGCATATTTAATAGTCCTATCCTCAAATAGAATCATTAAAGAAGCAAACATATGCAAACAATGCAAACATAACAGCAATCTTCCTAAACAGGATAGTCTGTAAAGAATGCTGCAACATCCATACTTCCCTAGCTCCAAAAATTATGAAATAAAATTCCCACTGTAGTAAATTTATCAGATATTAATATGCAAAAGGTTTCAACATTTTATCACATTCTTACTTTTCTAGGGAATTATTGCAACAGCGGTAAACTTTCTGTTTTTAAACAGCGACATGTATACTTGTAACATAGGCATAGTAAAGGCTATCAATGCCACTTTTATTGAAATAAAAGATGCATAACATTTTTATAAATAAAAGCAAGCAAATACTAACAAAATAAATTGACGCTCCAAGCAAAACACACATCATGTGGCGAATAAAAATATAGCTCCAAGTAAAGTTACCGATGAACGAAGACGAAAGAGGGGATGCCCTCCGGGGCATCCCCAAGCTTAGGCTTTTGGTTGTCCTTAAATTTTACCTTGGGGTGCCTTGGGAATCCCCAAGATTAGGCTCTTTCCACTCCTTATTCCATAGTCCATCGAATCCTTACCCAAAACTTGAAAACTTCACAACACAAAACTTAACAGAAAACTCGTAAGCTCCGTTAGTATAAGAAAATGAATCACCACTTCAAGGTACTGTAATGAACTCATTATTTATTTATATTGGTATTAAAACTACTGTATTCCAACTTATCTATGGTTTATAAACTATTTTACTAGCCATAGATTCATCAAAATAAGTAAACAACACATGAAAAACAGAATCTATCAAAAACAGAACAGTCTGTAGTAATCTGGATCAAAAGTATACTTATGGAACTCAAAAAATTCTAAAATAAATTTCTTGACCTGAGGAATTTATCTATTAATCATCTGCAAAAAGAATTAACTAAATAGCACTCTTCAAATAAAAATGGCAGCAATTCTCGTGAGCGCTAAAGTTTCTGTTTTTGACAGCATGATCAACAAGACTTTCCCAATGTCTTCCCAAAGGTTCTACTTGGCACAAACACTAATTAAAAGCATAGAACCACATATAAACAGAGGCTAGATGAATTATTTATTATTAAACAGGAACAAAAATAAAGTTGGGTTGCCTCCCAACAAGCGCTATCGTTTAACGCCCCTAGCTAGGCATGATGATTTCAATGATGCTCACATAAAAGATAAGAATTGTAACATAAAGAGAGCATCATGAAGAATATGACTAGAACATTTAAGCCTAACCCACTTCCTATGCATAGGGATTTTGTGAGCAAACAATTTGTGGGAACAAGAATCAACTTGCATAGGAAGCTAAAACAAGCACAACTTCAAAATTTTAAGCACATAGAGAGGAAACTTGATATTATTGCAATTCCTACAAGCATATATTCCTCCCTCATAATAATTTTCAGTAGCATCATGAATGAATTCAACAATATAACCAGAACCTAAAGCATTCTTTTCATGATCTACAAGCATATAAATTTACTACTCTCCACATAAGCAAAATTCTTCTCATGAATAATAGTGGGAGCAAACTCAACAAAATAACTATCATGTGATTGAAAATTAAGATCAAGATGACAAGTTTCATGTTTATTATTGTTCTTTAAAGCATACATGTCTTCACAATAATCATTATAGATAGGAGGCATGCTTTCATCATAATAAATTTGCTCATCAAAACTTGGGGAACAAAAATATCATCTTCATCAAACATAGCTTCCCCAAGCTTGTGGCTTTGCATATCATTAGCATCATGGATATTCAAGGAATTCATACTAACAACATTGCAATTATTCTCATCATTCAAATATTTAGTGCCAAACATTTTATAGATTTCTTCTTCTAACACTTGAGCACAATTTGCCTTTCCATCATACTTACGAAAGATATTAAAAAGATGAAGCATATGAGGCAAACTTAATTCCATTTTTTTGTAATTTTCTTTTATAAACTAAACTAGTGATAAAACAAAAAACTAAAAGACTCGATTGCAAGATCTAAAGATATACCTTCAAGCGCTAACCTCCCCAGCAATGGCGCCAGAAAAGAGCTTGATGTCTACTACACAACCTTCTTCTTGTAGACGTTGTTGGGCCTCCAAGTGCAGAGGTTTGTAGGACAGTAGCAAATTTCCCTCAAGTGGATGACCTAAGGTTTATCAATCCGTAGGAGGCGTAGGATGAAGATGGTCTCTCTCAAGCAACCCTGCAACCAAATAACAAAGAGTCTCTTGTGTCCCCAACACACCCAATACAATGGTAAATTGTACAGGTGCACTAGTTCGGCGAAGAGATGGTGATACAAGTGCAATATGGATAGTAGATAATGGTTTTTGTAATCTGAAAATATAAAAACAGCAAGGTAACTAATGATAAAAGTGAGCGTAAACGGTATTGCAATGATAGGAAACAAGGCCCAGGGTTCATACTTTCACTAGTGTAAGTTCCCTCAACAATAATAACATAATTGGATCACATAACTATCCCTCAACATGCAACAAAGAGTCACTCCAAAGTCACTAATAGAGGAGAACAAACGAAGAGATTATGGTAGGGTACGAAACCACCTCAAAGTTATTCTTTCCAATCAATCCGTTGGGCTATTCCTATAAGTGTCACAAACAGCCCTAGAGTTCGTACTAGAATAACACCTTAAGACACAAATCAACCAAAACCCTAATGTCACCTAGATACTCCAATGTCACCTCAAGTATCCGTGGGTATGATTATATGATATGCATCACACAATCTCAGATTCATCTATTCAACCAACACAAAGGACCTCAAAGAGTGCCCCAAAGTTCTACCGGAGAATCACGACGAAAACGTGTGCCAACCCCTATGCATAGGTTCATGGGCGGAACCCGCAAGTTGATCACCAAAACATACATCAAGTGAATCACGTGGTATCCCATTGTCACCACAGATACGCACGGCAAGACATACATCAAGTGTTCTCAAATCTATAAAGACTCAATCCGATAAGATTACTTCAAAGGGGAAACTCAATTCATTACAAGAGAGAAGAGGGGGAGGAGAAACATAAGATCCAACTATAATAGCAAAGCTCGCGATACATCAAGATCGTATCACCTCAAGAACACGAGAGAGAGAGATCAAACACATAGCTATGGGTACATACCCTCAGCCCCGAGGGAGAACTACTCCCTCCTCGTCATGGAGAGCACCGGGATGATGTAGATGGCCATGGAAGAAGGATTGCCCCCTCCGGCAGGGTGCCGGAACGGGTCTAGATTGGTTTTCGGTGGCTACGAAGGCTTCTGGCAGCAGAGCTCCCGATCTATTGTGCTCTCGGATGTTTTTAGGGTATATGGAGATATATAGGCAGAAGAAGTACGTTAGGGGGGGGGCACGAGGGGCTCACGAGGGTGGACGGCGCGCCCAGGGGGGTGGGCGCGCCCCCTGCCTCATGAACTCCTCGCAGATCCCCCAACGTGCACTCCAAGTCTTCTAGGCTTCTTTCCTTCCAAAAATGAGTTCCGTGAAGTTTCAGGTCAATTGGACTCCGTTTGGTTTTCCTTTTCTTCGAAACCCTAAAACAGGGTAAAAACAGAAACTGGCACTGGGCTCTGGGTTAATAGGTTAGTCCCAAAAATGATATAAAAGTGTATAATAAGGCCCATAAACATTCAAAACAGTAAATAATATAGCATGGAGCAATCAAAAATTATAGATACGTTGGAGACGTATCACTCCACAACCCTTGATATAGAACTGTCTCTGTATGTCGACATGGTGCTCGTCTGGAATTCTGATCCATGCACGGGCAAGCATGGTTTTGTTGCCCTGGTGTCGACGCTAGTGGAAGTTATTGCTTTGCGTTGCAGGAAGTCAAGCAACGCCTGGGAGCGCTTGGACCTGCAGTAGTGGTACACGAGGACATGCTTGCGCATGGAAAGTTGCACAATGGTGATCCCTCGACGTCTGTAACTACTCTTATGTGTGTACTCGAGGTCGAGACCGGTGAACTTGTTCTTCTCCTCCTATAGCCATTACTCGTACATTTTGATGGTTTGCTCCATGGTCTTTGGATCGTTGGTGTACATCACCTGCAGCACGGTTGTACCATGGGCAGTGACGTGTTTGTTGGCTGTTGTTAGTTTCTCGTCGTCCATGGCTGCAGGTATGCGGTGGTGAATTGTTGCGGCCGACGAGAAATGTCCAAGGAAGAAGATGGAAATGGATTCTGTAAAATGAATAGGATCTTTACTTTGTCGTGCAAAAAGGTAACCCACAAAGAACAGTTCCAAAGTCATCCGGCGGTTCCAGGAGTAGAGTTACGAAAACAGGCATTTGTTAGATCAACTTTTTTAGGGTTTCTCTTATTTTGTTCAATGAAATGTTATATTCGTCACGTGTTGCCCGCGTGTTCCATCTGTTTCGAATGATGTGCATATTCCATCTTGGCCTCTGAAGGTAGTCGAGTCACGGTGGAACATGCAGCAGAGTCATGGTCGTGCCTCTGTGGTCGAAACATTTTTTCGGTTAACAATATTCCTTACTGAATGAGACACTGTTATTATGTTATTGGGTGCACGATTGTATGTTTAAAAAAAGTCGGTGAGGAAAACATAGTGTGCACTAGTAACATGGAGTCATGTTTGGCGTTTAATTAAGATTTTTTGAATAGATGGTTTGAATAACTTTGATAAGATGCTATTGTTATAGTTTTTGATGCAAAAACTGATTCTTGATTTTGTTTGATTTTTGACTTAGAGTTGAATAAAAATTATTTGTTTGTTTTTCAAATTTTAGAATTGTGAAAATTCGAAAGGTCAAACATCCACTTGAGAGTCCATAAGAGCTACATTAGTTCCAAAAGATCATTCGGATAGTTCAAACAACCACTTGCTCCATAAGAGTTACATTGGTACCATCCTAATAACCAAACTAATAGTAACCACTCATTTTCTCTTGAGAGTCATCATCACGAAACGACCCCTAAACATCTCACGAGATGCACCGTTTCTTCCATTTTAAGTGCTGGTACTAACAGAGTCTACGGAATGAGCTGAATGATGATGGACACAAAATGATCATTGTGCTCTTTGAATGTGACCAGAACAACATTCTCTTCAACAAAGGATGCAGCTGATATGAAGTATCTGAAAGAAGACTTTTCAATTACCATCCTGCCGTCTTTTTTGCAGATGTGGTATGACGAAGGAGTGTAGTATGACGAAGGAGTGATGACATGAGTAGGTTCATCAGGAGTTTCAAGAGTCACCCTGGCATTGGTTGGCACATCCACCCATCTCTTCAGGGTCGAGACAACACTCCTCGAAATTTTCTAAAAGAAACAGAAATTAAAGAGAAATTAAAAGCATTGATTTTCCACTTGGACATTAAAAAATACCGAATATGGTGAGTGCGCAATCATTAAAAAACTACATATGGAAACTAATATATTTCTTAGCATGTTCAAGTTCACGAGTAAGAAGATAAAAGAATAGATTAAGAGAGCAACAAAAGTTTTGTTGTTTTAGGATTAATAAATCATTTCTTTATAATTTAGTATATAAGCAAGATTAACTCAATACCATAGAGGAGTAGATGTATACATACGAAGCAAAGTATGTTTGGTATTTTAACAAGGACAGATGTAACTAACCATGATGCAGTCTTTGGTGTTAGTGGGAGTCAACACGTGGACAAACAGACGACAGCAGATGAAAATATCTCGGATAAGGTGTTGTAGAAAGAAGCGTGTCTGGTCGTAGGTAAGCTCAATATCCCGAGAGTAGACACAACACTGAACATGGTCGAAATCGTTAGAAGAAAGATCGTTGAGAGCTAGAAAAAGACCAAGTATTCAAAGTTACATAAAGATATATCCAACACGGGGTTAATATTATTTAGCATCATGCATGTGTATCACATGCAACGAAAAATATTATTTTGGAATATTAAATACCTACCAACGTGAGGTAATGAAAGCAACCTTTTCTCACCCCGATATGTTTGTATTGCCAGATTTAGTCCCTCATCTGATAGTTAAAATTCTATGCGATCTCCAGCATGTAGATCATAATCATACGCAAAGTTGCACCAACCACCACCACAAAACTTGGTGTAGTTCACCCTATGCTTAAACAAAGCATTGTAAGACCTTCCTTCATGGGTAAGAAGGGCTAGCTCTACCTGCTCTTTATGCAATATTCTTGCATCTTCCTTCATCTCATCAATGTATTTAGCGAGAAAAGCTCTAACATTACAAGGTACATACTGGAAAAATAGTAAAAATAACAACCTGTAAGTATAAATTTGAACTCACCGACCATTAACGTTAAAAGTTTTCTTAGATTGCATATGAATATTTGATAACAATTAAAGATAACAACATAATGGTATGATAAATTAATGACTACAAATTTTGGCATAGGTGGACGATTTTTAAGTGGAACTAAAGACACACTAGAATAATTAAGGCATAAACCGGCAAACCAACAGAAAAGAAAACAGAGTACAAGTACAAAGAAGTGACAATAGGGGAACCTAATATAGGTGCAAAGGGATGCGAAGAAGAGTGACGATTTCTATTGTGTTGTAAGCAACTAATAGTTGTAATTCTACCAAACGACTAGTGTTTAAGATAAACAGATAACTATAGTAAAGATGCTTATTAACCATGCGTCTCCAGCAATTCTCATCAAGAATAACCTCAAACTGCTGGAGAGCTTCAAGATGTGGTTGACAAGGGCCGCCTGGGTGGCGGCAAGTAGGGCAAACCATACCTACAAAATTCAAAACAACTATGTTAAATAAACAAGAATATCATAATTTAAAACATGGTTCAACGTCAACCAATTTAAAAATATGTGTATCAGGAGCTTGAGGATATAGGTACAAAGGTAGACAACAACTACAAATTGACCAGAAATCTACTCTCATCTACTCCCTCCACAAAGCGGTATGAGAGTGTTTAGATCATTGCTTTAGTTATGTAAACGCTTTTATATTTCTTTAGAGAAGGAAGACGTCGTATCAGATCTAATACTTCAATACCTAACAAGTCAAAACCCTAAACGTAAAACAATAATAATTAAAATATCATTTTCAAAACATAAAGACGGATCCGAGCATGCTGACGCATATGCTTTGTACCCGAGGAAGAAGAACAACAGCCGTTGACGAATAGGGATGGTGTGGAGGAAGTTTAGGGCAAGCACCTGTGACCAATCTATGAGAAGTACGCCTTAGAAATTAATCCAGAAACCCAATAAAAACCCTATAAGAAATAATGTGAAATCAGATTGTGTGCGCCAAGAAGCACGAACCCTAGAAGCAGACGACTGAAAAGGCAGATGGCTAGCATTGTGGCTCAAGGAGTCAGAGCAGACTAAAATATAAAGGAGACGCGAGAGAGCAAGAGAGGTAATGAATGCTTATTTTTTTCCGCGAAATGGAATGAGTGCTGATTGTGGAGGGTGCATGCATTCTGAGGGGTTACGGGGACACGAGACGTTTTGCTCGTCCAACCGCCTCCCACTGGAGTCATCTAGCTGAGCTGGCTCCCACGGGACTCGTCCACCTGCCTGTCATGCCTCATAGACCTATATGAGGCACGATTCTAGAAGCCGAAAAGCATGGTCGTGCTTGTGTGATTTAAACGTTTTCAATCACATGTTTAATCAGATAGGGTTGGGTGTATCTTTAGGAGAGTAACGGTATTGACACTAGGAGATGCACGGTCGTGAAACCAGGAGAGGCATGATCGTTACGTCAGGGGAGACAAATCCAGGAGAGGCATGATCATTCACCAAAGAGAGTCACAGAGGCATTGTTACACCTGAACTAGAGTCATGGTTCGTGGCTCTGCGTTTGCAATGTTTTCAGTCACTTGTTGACCCAGAGAGCCACTGTCGTGTTTTTGTTTTTCAAATGTCCGTTGGGTCAGGCGTGAATCTTTATGAGAGCCCATGGTTATACCTAAGTAAGAGCCATGGTCGTGCCTTTGTTTTCGCAATGTTTTTTTTGGCACGCATACTTAGAGATGCACGTCTGTCGATATCAGAGGCACGTCTTTAAACAAGGTGGAGGCACGCTTGTGGCTTTGTTGCCAGCCGAACTGTGCTTCTATTTGGCTTCACTCCCTGTGTAGTATATGTATTCGACATCTAAGTTGCACGATAGGGTATTCGCTTGGCTCCTCGCCATTCTTCTCTCAATCAAAAGATGAGCTGATGACCGATGGGATGGCTGTTGGATGTGAGTATTCAGTGTGCCGGTTACCGTGCTAGAGTTAATTTAGAGGCTCCTCGATTACAACATGGCAGCCGTGACTTTAGAAGTGCACAGTTCCACAAGCTGCAGAAGCACAACCGTCTATTCACGGTTCCCAATCCAATTTAATGGGCATGGTAACTGAGTCATCTCTACCCAAGCTTAAATACTGGTCTATTCCAAGAGGTCACCACGTCGTATTCTCGCCACAGAACTACATGCAGTTCCCATCAACCTCACCGCGTCTGAGTTACGCCGGAGAAGCACAACCAAACTCCATTGGCACTCTCACCCTCGGTTCCATGGATGACTTCTGGAAGACTACTGAGCATCTCTTTATAGATGCGACGGTAACACCAAGCTCGAGGTGTGGTACACCAACGAGCTCTACAAGGTGGAGGAGACTATTGCTCTTTATGAGAAATGGTTGCGTGAGGACAGCTACAAGTTTGTTGGTCTTGATCTGGAGTACGCACGAGAGGATTATTTTCATCGGTACAGAAAAGTCCCGTCATGCAACTGGCAATGCTCAAGCATGTTCTTGTCTATCACTTGTGCAAGGCCAGGACAAAGTGCCATGCTCTGAAGGATTTCCTTTAGAACAGAGGTATAACTTTCGCTAGTGTCAATGTCAGGAACGATAGAGAAGTTCTCTCAAATAATTTCTTCAAAATTCCAAGAGAGTATCACATCGACCTTCAAGAGGATCCCATGATCAAAGGCGGCGATTTAAGGGACTCCATGGCAAATCTGGCGGGAGCCATCGTAAACAAATCTTACTCGAGTATGAAGTCATCTTTTCCACAAGGTCATCATGACTACTGGAAATGGAAGCCGCTTTCCTTCGACCACCTGAAATATGCGGCAATTGTAAGTGAAAATTTCATTTATGTGGATTTTCTGTCTTTGTATTTTTGTTTTATTACAAGAATAGCATGTTTTTCCTTTTCCTAGATTTTTATTCTCATCCGCTTTTTATTTTAGGATGGGTATGTGAGCTACGAGCTTTACCGCCGAGTTCTGTGGATGAAGGACATGATGCATTCTCGTTGTCTTCCTGCCCGCAGACGTCGGGGACGTTTGTGAGCAGAACTCCAACTGGAAGGCTATGAAAAGAGATACCTCTACGTAGATAGTACTGTTGACGCTCAAAAGTGGCAAAATAGTAAAATCTACTTAAAGCTATATCAAGATTAATTCAAACTTATGATTGGAAGTCACCATGGGATGGCTCTCTTCAAGAAGGTCAAGATGGGTAAGAAGATGGTCTAAAACGGATCTCGGACACAAAAGTTATGACAAGTTCAGAGATGCTCATGTTGACACCAAAGTAAATAAAGATACGAAACTCAATCAAGATGGCCTCTGATGGAAACTGTTTCAACATGAAAGTTGTGCATCTCGTCGAAGCGATTGATTTTGATATAAAAATCGTCTTAATACGAGTTTGGATGAAACCTGTGGAGGCAAAACAAGGTCAGGAATAGAAGCTGCAGAGCCATTTCGGACCGACCGAGTTGGTTTGATCGGTGAGACCGAGTTGGTCCGGAAAATTACCAGAGAGTTGGCAACGTTAACTCAGTGGGACCAAAGCAAACCAATCGGTGAGACTGAGTTGATCCGGGAAATTACAGAAAGTTACAAAGAGTTGGCCACGTTCACTCGGTGGGACCGAAGCAAACCAATCGGTGAGACAGAGTTGATTCGGAAGATTGAGATTCCTGTCTGAGTTAGGTTAGGGTTTTGGATGTTTTGAACAGAATTTTTAGTCCTTTTCTTGTACGGGAAGTCCAACTGCCTCATAAATAGATGAGAGGTGACGGCCGATTGAACAACACACAATCGATAAATCAATATACTACTTTTTACCCTAGTTTTTACATCTTTCCCTTGTTCTTTCTCTCTCATTCTTCATTCTTTCTTCATGTTGAAGGGCAGCGATCCTCGAGGTCCTAGGGGCGAGCGAATCGATCTAGGGCAGCCCATAGCCGCCGCGCGTCCAAATGGGGTCCCTCCCGGGTGCGTGGGGTTTCGGGTGCTCAAAAGCGCCCGCCGGATTGCTTCCGTACCGTGCTACCGGACGGGTCTCCTTCGACGTGAGCTGCGGCGCATCACCCTCGGTGTTGGAGGTACACGGTGACGTGTTCGTGTGTGAACACACTTTTTGGCGACTCCGTTGGGGACGAAAGATAACATCAACCATGTCGGATCTCCCCAAGCCCTCAAAAGTTAGCGCCGATAACATCATTAAGCCCGGTCTTGATGAACTACCGAATGAACATCGCCAAGCCTACGAAGCGCGCAAGAAGCAGCGTGAAGAGGCTTTTGAGGCGCTCAAGAAGAAGCACGAGGAGGAGGATTTGGAGGCGTTTCTTTCAAGTTTCAAGAAGGACCATCAAGGCAACATCACTTCGGTTGGAAATGTCAATTCCCCTCCTCTCATTGACGAACAAGATGAAATCACTGTGAGCAAAGTTTTTTCTCCAAAGCAATTGGCTGTGATTCAGAGTCTTGTTAGTAAGGGTAATGTGATGGCATACAATTCTTTTATGGCTAGTGATAATGCTCAAAAAATATGCCTCCGTCATCTAGTGGTATTGTTGGTATATCTGAAAACCCTAGTCCAACTTTACCTATTTCATCGGCGCCACCTATGCAACAACAATATAATATGCCGTTGAATTTTTATCCTAGTCAAACCAACCAACTTGTGGCTGCACCTGCATATCCTAACCCTATTATGAGTGTGCCCAATTCGGCATCAACGCCGAATCACTTTGTCACACCACCTACAGGCGCAAGCCTGTTTGGTCTTCCGCCGAATTATGGTTCGATGCCCATCCCCACAAGTTGCACCACTAGCTAGTGCTCAGGTTGCTCCTATATCATTGCCACAAACATCTTCTTCTACCTCGGATCCAATTTTAGCCAAATTAAGTGAGGATTTGCATAAGATGTTTCAAGAAACTTTCGGAAACGAGCCGAAAGTAAAGATTCGTGTATACCAAAAGCCTTATCCTGAACACTTTGATGCAGTTTTGTACCCTCAAGGGTGCAAGGTTCCTGATTTTGTCAAATTTAGTGGAGAGGGCACGAAAATAACTTGGGAGCATGTGAGTCAGTATCTAGCACGGTTGGGTGAAGCAGGTTCCATAGAAGAGTTGAAAGTGTGTTTATTTCCCTTGTCTTTAACTGGCACCGCATTTGCATGGTTTGCTGCTTTACCACATGGTTCAATTCTCTTATGGTCGCAATTAGAGAAAAAGTTTAATGATCACTTTTATAGCGGCGATAATGAGCTTAAATTGTCACATGTTACATCGGTTAGGCAAAAACATGATGAATCGGTCACCGATTATGTCAAGAGATTTAGAGATATAAAAAACCGATGTTATAGCTTAGTGATAACTGAAAGAGACTTGGCGGATCTTGTTCTTAATGGCTTGAAAACTCATATTAAAGAGAGGCTACAAAGTTATGAGTTTTTGAATATTAACTAAGTCTTACAAAAAGCTTTGGCTCAAGAGAGTCGAAGTAAAGAGGTTCATAGGTCTACAATCGATCGTCCTAGAGTGCATATGGTTGAATACAATGATGATAATTCAGACAATGAGGTTGATGTCTATACTACTGAATTTGTTTGGTCCTCAAAGGCCAAACCCTATATGTGCAATGCTCTTAAGCCGATTCGCAAGAACCGTGATGAGGAGATGAGGTTTACTTTTGATATATCAAAGTGTGATAAAATATTTAATGCTCTCTTGCAAGACAAGGTGATTAGAATATCACACACCATACCACCGTTTGAGGAGCTAAACCGGCATGCTTATTTCAAGTACCATAATTCATTTTCTCATGCTACTAACGATTGCAATGTTTTCCGGCGACAGATACAATTGGCCATTAATGACGGACGATTGAATTTTGCTGAGATACAAGTTGATAAACAGCCCTTCCCGATAAACACCATAGACTTGGAAGGGAAGAAAATGTTAATTCGGCCTAACATAGCCGAATCCGCTAATAAAGATAATATTGTTATTGGTGAACCCAGGAATAGCAAGGAGGGCGACAAGGTCTTGGGAAGAAATATTGTGCTTGAGAAGCAACCCGATGGCAAGTAAGTGTTGAAGATCACTATAAAAATGCTACACTCAGGTGGCAACCACAAGTACAAGAGGATACTCATGTTAAATTGATCAAGCCCAAGAATTCAGAAGTTGGCAAGTAGAAAAGGAATGAAACTAAGCACAAGAGAATCAAGTCAACTTTTGATATGATGTTATCCAAATATGCAAATCAAGCGGCTGGTTCTAGCTCTAATCGGCCATCGCATTCAAAGTGTTCAAGATTGCTTCCGGAGCAAGAGTTTCGACGCCATGCAAGGCCATATGGGTCATGGGCACCGACACCATGGATGTCACAACCCCCCTTTGCGCAATATTACATGGGAGATTTCAATGGGGGTTGGGGGCAGCCCCCAATGGCTCCTTATGCTTTGCGCATGGGGTGGACAACACCTAGAAGGCCTGCTCGTGAGAGGCTTTATTATCCCACACAAGGCCGTTCGAGCCATGTTGCTAATCGGCCAACAAAAATTTCTCCAAGAAAGGTCAATAAAAAAGTGTGACGTGTTAAGTCACCTAATGCGGAAATTTCGAAATGCGACAAGCAAAAGGAGATCACAAAGCCGATTGTTGGTAATCTGGCTAATTCTAATGGTGATCTTCTTATTGTTCAACAGGGTTCCATGGCTAATGATCATGAGGCTAGCACAAGCAGGGCCAAACATAGGGATCCCAAATGTATTCAACCTAGGTGGTGTCCTTCAGGTTTAACTAAGACAATGAAAAAGAGATTACAACGCATGAGGAACCACGAGAAGGTAGAGCGCCAAGTTCAGAAGCAAAGGGACGATTTGTTCAACGAAATTCGGCCCATGACGCTCACAAAACAAGTGTGGAGGCCTAAACAAAAAGAAAACACAGATGCTTCTACATTAGCTGCAGCAACACGTTCACCACCAAAAGAGGATGATGCGACCCCTATTACATCGTCCACACCACCTGAAACAGCCCCTTCAATTGAGGAAACTTTAAGCCCAATATACGCATTGGGAGATGAAGATGAGATGGTGGATTACAAATCTACGCCGGTTCGGGAAGGTATGGATATTAATATGGTGTATTACTTACATGACGAGTTTCATGCTATAGGTGAAGAAGGGGAGGTGGCCCATCTGGATTTTGGTCCTAAGAATGCTATTTTCGAGAAGCCAAAAGAATCGATGAAACACTTGAAGCCCTTGTACGTCAAAGGTCATATTAACAGATCACCGGTTGCTAGGATGCTTGTTGATGATGGTGCCATGGTAAATCTTATGCCCTATTCGGTCTTCAAGAAGTTGCGGTTAGATGATGATGCATTGATGAAGACCAATATGGTACTTAATGGATTTGAGGGTAAAGAAAAGATAGAGGCCAAAGGTGTGATGTGCATGGAACTCACTGTGGGAAGCAAAACTTTGGCCACCACATTCTTCATCGCTGATGTGCAAGGTAACTATAATGTTATATTAGGCCGCGATTGGGTTCATGCTAACCGATGTGTGCCATCTACCTTGCATCAATTCCTAATACAATGGGTTGATGATGAGGTAGAAGGCATTCACGCGGATAATTTGGCTTGTGTTGCTTTAGCCGATGCATCGGTGGATTGGAATCATCCTGATGTTACTTGCTTAACACGGCGTGACCTCTCTACAAGGAACGGGTTCATTCCCATCTCTTTAAAGCCGATTGGTGGTAATCGGTTCCAAGATATGATGTAAATAAGAAGCTAAAATCAATGGCCGATATAGAATTATCGCCCTAAGCATGAACATGGCCGACATAGATTTATCGCCCTAAACATCTATAAATGGCCGATGCAGTGTTGACATCATCCTTAGAACAAACATGGTACAAGTTATTTTTCGGCGCGCTAGTTTTGCCGAAAAACAGGGGGGCATGTGTTGACGCTCAAAAGTGGCAAAATCGTAAAATCTGCTTAAAGCTATATCAAGATTAATTCAAACTTATGATTGGAAGTCACCATGAGATGGCTCTCTTCAAGAAGGTCAAGATGGATAAGAAGATGGTCTAAAACGGAGCTCGGACACAAAAGTTATGACAAGTTCAGAGATGCTCATGTTGACACAAGAGTAAAGAAAGACATGAAACTCAATCAAGATGGCCTCTGATGAAAACTGTTTCAACATGAAAGTTGTGCGTCTCGTCGAAACGATTGATTTTGATATAAAAATCGTCTTAATACGAGTTCGGATGCAACCTGTGGAGGCAAAACAAGATCATAAATAGAAGCTGCAGAGTCATTTCGGACCGACCGAGTTTGGTTTGATCGGTGAGACCGAGTTGGTCCGGAAAATTACCAGAGAGTTGGCAACGTTAACTCGGTGGGACCGAAGCAAACCAATCGGTGAGACCGAGTTGATCCGGGAAATTACATAAAGTTAAAGAGAGTTGGCCACGTTCACTCGGTGGGACCGAAGCAAACCAATCGGTGAGACCGAGTTGATCCGGAAGATTGCCAAAGATTCCTGTCCGAGTTAGGTTAGGGTTTTTGATGTTTTGAACGGAATTTTTAATCCTTTTCTTGTACGGGAAGTCCAACTGCCTCATAAATAGATGAGAGGTGACGGCCGATTGAACAACACACAATCGACAAATCAATATAGTACCTTTTACCCTAATTTTTACATGTCTCCCTTGTTCTTTCTCTCTTATTCTTCGTTCGTTCTTCGTGTTGAAGGGCAGCGATCCTCGAGGTCCTAGGGGCGAGCGAATCGACCTAGGGCATCCCATAGCCACCGCGCGTCCAGACGGGGTCCCTCCCGGGTGCGTGGGGTTTCAGGTGCTCAAAAGCGCCCGCCGAATTGCTTGCGTACCGCGCTTTCGGACGGGTCTCCTTCGACGTGAGCTACGGTGCATTACCCTCGGCATTGAAGGTACATGGTGACGTGTTCATGTGCGAACAAGTACTTCATTTCATGTATAATTAATGTCGTAATTTTAGTTCAATTCGATGGAGTACTATTTTTTGAATTTGGGTTTGTTTTCACAGTATTGTGTTTGGCTTGTCGTATGCTATGGGAATATATTTTTCTATGCTTTTTTATGTTACAAAATCATTATTGACGTCGGTGCGAGTTTAGATACATTAAGAGAATCACGTGGACCCCCATGACGGTCATGTCTTAGCTCTCGCGTCCGCCATGGCGGTCACGGCCCAGAACTCGTCCGTGTCGTCTGCGACGGCTTGTTCATCATCTGCAGCTACAACCTGCCGGGCAACCACGCGGGGGGTGAGCCCATACTAGGTTATGCATGCGTGCGTGCGTGCGTGTACAAAGCAGCACATATATTGCATAAAAAATAAAGTTGAGATCGCAGTCCTGATAAGGTTGTGACACTTTAATTAGCAGGCTAGATTCATGCTATAGTTTAGACCGGCTAATGGATATTGTTACGATTCATGCAAGTTGTATGCTTACACGTGCTTCATATGCGGTGCTTATATGAATGAAAATATAGTCTTATTATCAGGGGTGAAGCTAGAGCGTGCCACGTCACGACGCTACCCTGCACCAACGGATCAAATGGTGATGAACCATGCTTGAGGGTATGGCTAACGTGTCAGTCGTTGTGGCCGTCGTGTCACAGTGATCTCCTAAGTACAAAAATTGGGTATAATTTTTAAGGTACATGATAGGAGTTAGGGTTCTCCTTGGCTTAGGGCGTAGCTTGTAGGGGAAAGAGGGAGGTGGGCGAGGGCTGGAGCGCGGCGGCCGGAAGCGAGGCGCCGTCCTTGCGGGCAGGTGCGGCGGCGGCTGAGACAGAAGGCAGCTAGGGTTTAGGGTTTCCGGCTCCTCTGGGAGCGGGGAATAGAATTGTCTTATTGCTTAAATATGAAAATAGTCTTACAACTTGTTTATACAACCATGACGTGAAATAAAACTAAGATAACTTGTGGGCTAAGCTTGCCCGGTGGGCCTCCTACGGCCATAGGTCCGGCCGGTCATAACATCTCTCCCCGCCTGCGCAACAGCTCGTCCTCGAGCTGGAAGTCTGGGTAGTGTTGGCGGAACTCCTCGCGCTGCTCCCAAGTAGCGTCCTCCTCTGAAAGTCCAGCCCATTGAATCAACATGTACCAGGAGCCGCGACACAGCTGAGCCTTCAACGCCTTTGCCGGTTCAGGAAGAAGACGTCCATCGATGATCGGCGGCAGCGCAGGAGGAACCGCGGGTGGCTCTCCACGGAAAAGCTTGAGCAGCCCCACATGAAAGACAACGTGCATGCGCGCACCCGCCGGAAGCTGAAGGCGGTAAGCCACCTTCCCAATGTTCTCCAGGACAACAAAGGGAATGGCATAGCGAGGACCCAGCTTCCGCTTCGCGTGTGGGTCCAGTGACTGCGTAGAGCGATGAAGAAGACGCGGCCACACCCAATCACCCACCGCGAACTCCGCCTCGCGATGGTTGCCGCCGTAGTAGTGTTTGGCCAACTGCTGGGCCTGAAGGAGGCGTTGCCGGACTTCTGCCAGCATCTTGTCACGGTTACGCAGAAGAGCACCGGCCGCCTCGGTCCTCGCCAGGGTCGGATCAACAGGAAGAATCGGCGGGGGCGTCCGGCCATAAACCACCTCAAAAGGCGTGGCACGGAGGGCGGAGTGATAAGAGGTGTTGTAGCAGTACTCCGCCCACGAGAGCCAGTCCACCCATGCGCGAGGGCGATCACCTGTGACACAACGTAAATACATGGCAATCACCTTGTTAACGACCTCGGACTAGCCGTCCGTCTGAGGGTGGAAGGCCGTGCTAAGGCGGAGCTGAACGCCCGCCAGCCGGAAGAGGTCACGCCACACGTGCCTCGTGAACACAGGGTCCCGGTCACTGATGATCGAAGAGGGAAACCCATGGAGACGGACAATACCGTCGAAGAAGGCCCGAGCGACGGATGCCGCCGTGTAGGGATGCTCGAGTGCGATGAAGTGAGCATACTTGGAGAAGCGGTCGACCACCGTGAGACGGACTTGCCGCCCACCTTGGGAAGGCCCTCGATGAAGTCCATGGAAATGTCCACCCAGACCTGAGACGACACCTCCAAAGGCTGGAGCAAGCCAGCCGGCCTCAGAGTCTCCGTCTTGTTGCGTTGGCACGTCTCACAAGACCGCACCCAGTCACGGACCAGGGCACGATCTCCTGGAATGTAGAAGTCGGCGCGTAGACGATGGAGCGTCTTTTGCACACCCTCATGGCTCGCCGAGTGGGCGAGCAGCAGCACCTGATGACGGAGATCGTCGTGCGCGGGAACAAAGACCTGGCGCCCATGGAGGAGCAATCCGTCGACGAGGCGTCACGACTCATCCAACTCCCCCGCAGCCAGCTACTGCTGAAGGAGGAGCGCGTCTGGTGCAGCCGCAGTCGCCGGACGGATGTCGGTGAAGAGGGTGAAGGAGGGCCCCGAGCGGATGCAGAATGCCACCTCCTCAGAAGCACCGTCGACGGTGTCGGTGTCATGCCGAGACAGGGCGTCGGTGACGGTGTTAAGGCGGCCCGGACGATACTCGACTGTGAAGTCAAAATCAAAGAGCTTACTGATCCACTGGTGTTGCAGCACGATCGAGAGCCTCTGATCCAGCATGAACTTGAGGCTGTAGTGGTCCATACGGATCTGGAAAGACCGACCCCAAAGATAGGGCCGCTAGCGACGCATCGCCTGTACCAAGCCAATGAGCTCGCGCTCATAGGCCGCCAGCTTAAGATGGCGAGCGGCAAAGGGCCTGCTGAATAAGGCGAGGGGTCCATCGCCCTGATGAAGGACCGCACCAAACCCCACACCGGAGGCGTCGCAGTCGACGATGAATGGGTGGTCGAAATCAGGCATCTGTAGAACGAGACCCGTCGTGAGGGCCCCCTTGAGGGCCTCAAACGTTGTGGTTGCCTCCTCATCCCAAGAAAAGGCATCGTGACGAAGCAGGCGCGTGAGCGGGGCCGTGATGAGGCCGAACTCCCGGATAAATTTCCGGTAGTATCCCGCAAGGCCCAGAAATCTGCGAAGAGCTCGCGGCGACTGCAGGATCGGCCAGGCGGCGACGGCCGCCACCTTGTCGGCGTCCATGGCCACCCCCTCGGCCGAGATGACGTGGCCGAGGTAAGCGATGAAAGGTGTCCCGAACCAGCACTTCGAGCGCTTAAGATGAAGATGTTGCACCTGAAGCTCGTTGAAGACGATGGCGACGTGTTGGAGGTGCTCTGACCATGAAGCGCTGTAGATACGAATGTCATCAAAGAAAACGAGCACAAACCGACGTAAGTAGGGCTGGAGGACATCGTTCATCAGAGCCTGGAAGGTCGCCGGGGCGTTGGAGAGTCTAAAGGGCATCACCAAGAACTCGAAGTGGCCATGATGAGTCCAAAACATTGTCTTGGTGATATCGTCCGGGTGCATGCGCACCTGGTGGTACCCCGACCGGAGATCGAGCTTGGTGAAGAAGCGCACCCCATGTAGTTCATCCAGGAGCCCATCGACCACTGGGATAGGAAACTTGTCCTTAAGTGTGAGAGCATTAAGGGCGCGGTAGTCGATGCAGAAACGCCACGTGCCGTCCGACTTGCGAACGAGGAGGACCGGCGCGGTGAACGATGATGTGGAGATCCGGGTGATGCCCGCGGTGAGCATGAGCGCGCACTGCCACTCCAGCTCGTCCTTCTGCAGCTGAGGATACCAGTAGGGCCGTACTGCCACCGGTGGCGAGCCCGGTGGAAGATGAATACGGTGGTCGTAGACCCGGGCCGATGGGAGGCCCTGTGGCTCCTCGAAGAGGTCATGGTGCTGCTGCAGGAGGTGGCCCAACAGAGGATGCTTGGCCTCGATGGTGGCCGCGGCCAACTGGAGTTGGGGTGGCGCCGGGGTGCCTCCAATGCCCTACCACCGGACGCGGGGGCCGAAACGCCAGAAGGTCATCGTCGGGGCGTCGAAGTCCCAGAGGATGGGACCGAGAGTCCGCAAGAAGTTGACACCAAGGATGAAGTCGAAGCAGCCCAAGTCGATGCCGGCACACGTGATGGTGAAGTGCTCGTCGCCGATATGATGGGCACGTCCCGTGCGAGCCCATGGCAGCGGAGGTGGTCGCCGTTAGCCACGGTGACCCGAAGTTGCTCCCCGCCTGTCGGCTGGAGCGCTAGGCGCCGCATGGTGGCCTCAGACAGGAAGTTATGCATGGAGCCTGTATCCAGGAGGGTCACCAGACGCTCGCCGTGGATCGTCAACGGTAAGAGCATCGTTCGCTCGGAGCGGATGACGGCCAGCGCATGGAGTGAGACGACGAGGGCCGTCGCCGGAGCGGGTGCGGGCGTGGGCTCCGCAGCAGCGGGGTCGCCGAGTCCGTCGCCGGGTGTGTCCTCCTCGGCAGCGTCGGCCCTCTCCAAGTAGAAGAGGAGCGAGCAGACATGGCCCAGTGTGTAGGACGCATCACAGTTAAAGCAAAGCCCGAAGCGTCGGCGCTCGATCTGCTCCGCCTAAGAGAGACGCCGAAAAGGTCGCGTCACGGCCGGGGTAGCAGCCGGTGCTGCGGTCAGAGGCACAGGTGCTGTCGGGGGTGGTCGGGGGGGTGCCAGCCCCCTCGAGTCGATGGCGTCGGCGGCAAAGCCTAGGCGCGACGCTCGAAGGCCCGAGCATAGTACATGGCCGTCTGAAGGTCTTGGGGCCCCTTCAGCTCGACGTCCACGCGGATGTGGTCTGGAAGGCCGCCGACAAAGAGTTCGGCCCGCTGTAGGGCCGTCACACCCGACGCGTGACACGCCAGGGCCTGGAAGCGGTCGGCGGAATCCTGCACCGTGGAGGTGAAGGGTAGGCGGCCCAGCTTGGCTAGGCGGCTCCCGCGGATCAGCGGCCCAAGACGAAGGAGGCACAGCTCACGGAAGTGCTCCCACAGGGGCATGCCGCCCTCGTCCTGCTCGAGGGCGTAATACCATCTCTGGTCTGCACTGCGGAGGTGGTAGGATGCCAGCCAAGTGCGCTCCGACGCGAGTGTGCGCTATCCACGGAAAAACTACTCGCACTGGTTGAGCCAGTTAAGCGGGTCCTCTGTGCCGTCATAAGTGGCGAAGTCGATCTTGGCGAACTGTGGCGGCATCTGGGTCAGCGCGCCATGGCTGACCGGCTCGGCGGTGCAGAGAAGTGATGATGACGGTGCCCAGTCAACGGTGGGGAGGCCGTCGTAAGCCCCCGCGGAGCCGACGAGGCCCTAGACTGCAGCGTGGGTACTGGTGGGTCCCCGGCCTCCGTGTAAACTGGCGGTGGCGACGTCCCGGTTAGCCAGGCCGGGATCGGGGACGGTGACGGCGGAAACCGGACCTGCTAGATCGGAAGGCCTACCGGTGAGGACTGGCCCAGTCCGGAGCTGGGCGGCGGCGGTGGGAGCTGGACCGGCGCTGGGGCGGGCACGGAAGGCGCGGGTGGCGCCGCGAGAGCCGGCGCGGGCCACTGCGGCCAGGACGACGCTGGGGCGGGCGGCGGCTGGAGCGATGGATGGGCCCCGGCGATCGCCGCGGGTATCGAGAACCAGGGCAGGGCCGGCGGTCCGGAGGAGACGGCCGGCGGCAGAGGCGTTGGGGGGGCCGTACGGACTGGCCAGGAACAGCCGGATGCCTTGGACCGCGACGACCAAATCATTGAGGACACCGGTCATCGCCTCCGAGGAGTAGACGAGCGGCGTGATGGAGGGTGATGGCGGCAGACCCGTGGAGCGGGGCGGCAACTGGCCGGTAGATGTGCCGACGGTGGAACCCATCGGCGCCGAGGGGAGGGCCAGCGATGCCGGGGAGAGGCTCGGCGATGGCGCGACGGAGGTGGTGGCGAGGGGCAGCGACGGGCTTGGTGGTGGTGATGACATGGTCGAAACCAAGCTAGCTGATACCAAGGTGATAGGAGCTAGGGTTCTCCCCGGCATAGGACGTAGCTTGTAGGGGAAAGAGGGAAGTGGGCGAGGGCTGGAGCGCGGCGGCCGGCGGCGAGGCGCCGTCCCTACGGGAGGTGCGGCGGCGGCTGAGACAGGAGGCGGCTAGGGTTTAGGGTTTTCGTCTCCTCTGGGAGCCGGGCAGTAGAATAGTCTTATTGCTTAAATCTGAAAATAGTCTTACAACTTGTTTATATAACCATGACGTGAAATAAAACTAAGATAACTTGTGGGCTAAGCTTGCCCGATGGGCCTCCTACGGCCATAGGTCCGGCCGGTCATAATAGTACAAGTATGGATTACGGGAGCAACTAATTAACGAGCGCTCCTTCGGGAGCCTCGCAACGATCAGCGCCACTTGGCGCGCTCTCAGCCATTCGCCACGTGTCGCGCTCTGGACGCTCCCTTCGGATTTTGTTTTTTTCGCACGCATTTTTGGCTTTTGAAACGGGTTTTTTTCTGGGTTTTTTTCGACGTTTTGGTTTTCCCCCGGTCTTTCTTAGCTTTTCGACGCGTTTTCTTTTTTTTCGTTCGCGAAAGTCACGGTTTTTCTTCCGCGAGAGGCATGGTTGTGCTTTATCGAGAGTCATGGTCGTGCCTTTCAGAAATAAAAAATGTGTTTTCTGTTTTTTTTTCTTTCGCAAGAGTCACGGTTTTGCTTCCGCGAGAGGCACGGTTGTGCTTTCGCGAGAGTCATGGCCGTGCCTCTCGAAAAGGGAAAAACAAAACGTGTTTTCTGTTTTTTTTCTTTCGTGAGAGTCATGGTTTTGCTTCCGCGAGAGGCACGGTTGTGCTTACACAAAAGTCACGGCCGTGCCTCTCGGAAAGGGAAAAAAATACGCGTTTTCTGTTTTTTTTCTTTCGCGCGAGTCATGGTTTTGCTTTCCCGAGAGGCACGGTTGTGTTTTCGCGAGTGTCACGGCCATGCCTCTTGAAAACAAAAAAACACGTTTTCTGTTTTTTCCTTCCACGAGAGTCACGGTTTTGCTTCCACGAGAGGCACGGTTGTGACTTCGCGAGAGGCACGGGCGTGCCTCTTTCGGAAAGAGAAAAAAACCGTGCTCCCGGTTCAGTTTTTTCGTCCAGTTTTTTTCGTGAAAAAAAAAGTTCGTCAAAACCTATCAACATGGGATCTAGTTTTGAAGATCTCGACGCGAGGAATCCAATGGTGAAAACGGTTCGAGATTTGGACGCACGGTTTAAGAGATAAAACGTTTTGAATAAACAGATCTACGAAAAAAGGGAAAAACTCCCAGGTTGCGACAAGTGGCGCACTGCATGTGCGCCACTTGTCGCGACCTGGGAAAGTGGAGTGTTCTTTGCAACGAGTACTCCTTAATTAATGATTTCGATGGATTACATGCATCAATTTGGATATAGGATGGGGATCGAGAGGAACACTGCACCCACTCGAGTCCAGCCACCTTGGCATTGAGCTTGTGGTGCCTCACATGACGCTGGCCTGGCATGAGACGGATCAACTCGGCGACAGACCTCCGCTCCGCTCTGCCAGAAGTTAGCCTTTATAGGAATTTGTTGTTGGGCTAAGTCCCTCCACATGGAGGTGTGTTGGCAGCCCAACATCAGCCCATAACACATGTCAGCCGTTGATCCTCGCTGCATCCAACGGTTGAGAGTGCTTCCAAGTGAAGTGAAGCAAGGAGAAAACCCTAGCCACTCCACCCCTGCTGGCGGTGGCTGCCATTCGTGAGAGTGTGAGAGAGAACACACAAGACAAACCACAACCTGAGAGAGAGAGGAAGAAGAAGTAGAGGTTCTGTCCAGATTTGCTGCATCTGACTAGACAGTGTTCAAGCTGGTGATTCGAGGCTCAAACGTGCTTGGATCGACCCCAAACTTGGTGAGCTCGTTCCTTACTTTGAGTACTTCGATCTGGTTGGCTAGTTTGAGGATTGGGTTAGTGGAGCATCAGATTTGAGAGTGGTTTTGTCAGCTCTGACTGCTGCAGTTTCAGAACAGAGTAGTTTTGGGAGACGAATACTTTGGGTAGGCAAACGATGTCTGATTGAGCTGAAATTTGGAGGGGATCTCAGGAACTCGTGTGTCTACTTGTCTGCCAAATTTGGTGCTGTTTGGTTCAGCGGTTTAAGAGCAGTTTGCAAAACACTAGAGGGTACAGAAACTGTGTAAACACTGCTTTGCTGAAATCTTGTTTCTTGTGGCTGTTGTTGCTGTTGCCGGTTGGCAACATGGAGAGTGTGTTGTAAATCTCTCTAGAGGTTCTAGAGCAGACTTTGTACTCATCATTCTCATAGTGAAGTTGCGTGGACCGGTCGGTCCACAGCCGTGGTTTTTTACTCCTCAAGTTGAGGAGGTTTTTCCACGTTAAATCCTGTGTCACTTGTGCATGTTGTTTGTGTTATTCCGCTGCTTACTTGTTGGTTGAAGCTGTCCTCAAAGTTCATCACAAGTGGAAGGGGCTGTGTAGTGTGCATATTTGTCGTGTCGGTGAATTTGTGCAGCGCATTGTTGCTTTCCAGCCCCAACAAAGTGGCATCAAAGCCTTGGTTTGCTTGTGCAAATTGCTGAGTTTCTTGTGGTGAAAGATGGAAGTGAATACCAGCAGGATGATATCTTTGAATGGTACAAACTATCAAGCATGGAAGGGCAAGATGGAGGACTTGTTTTATGTGAAAGAATACTGGAAGCCAGTGTTCTCCACTGAGATGCCGGAGGGCATTGAGGAATGTCAGTGGAAGGTACTTCATCGCCAAGCTTGTGGGTTTATTCGGCAATGGGTCGATGACAATGTTTTGAACCATATCATTGATGAGACACATGCACGCACCTTATGGCAGAAATTGGAAGAGTTGTTTGCCCGAAAAGAAGGTACAAACAAGATGTTCTTGATCAAACAATTGATGTGCTTGAGGTACAAAGAGGGCACTCTAATTGCAGATCATGTGAACACATTCCAAGGCATTATAAATCAGCTTTCTTCAATGGGAATAACATTTGAAGATGAAGTGAGAGCTTTGCTGCTACTAGGCTCATTACCGGACAGCTGAGAGACCTTTAAGGTCACTGTTTGCAATTCAGCACCTAATGGAGTTGTCACTTGGAATCTTGTGAAAACCAGGGTACTAAATGAAGAGTCCAGAAAGGTGGCTGAAGCTAATTCTTCCTCACATTCAGAGGTGCTGGTCACTCAGTCCAGGGGGAGAAGTAAGAGCAGAGGTCCAGGTAAAGGGGCAGAAAGAGGTAGGAGCAAATCAAAAAGTAAGTATGCTGATTATGAGTGCCATCACTGCCATCAGAAGGGCCACATTAAGTGGCAATGTGACAAGTGGAAGAAAGACAAAAATAAAAAGAAGCAAGATCAGAAGCAAGTTGACAATGATAGTGACATAGAGGGCAACCGAGTTACTGTGTCGGATTTCGGGTTCCAGTAGACCCTTGAGGTTCGAACACTGGGGTGCGCGCGGAGATCTCTCCCCTACCGATCTACGTCCAATCCTCTCGTGCGAACTAAGATGAAAATGATGAACAACACAGGAGACACGAGGTTTATACTGGTTCGGGCCACCGTTGTGGTGTAATACCCTACTCCAGTGTGTGGTGTGGTGGATTGCCTCTGGGGTTGATGATGGATAGTACAAGGGAAGAACAGCCTCGCGAGGGGTGTTCTCGAGCTGAAGAGGTGTGTTCTACTTAGTCTCTACTGGGTTTTTTCCCTCCTCCCCCCTTGTGGAGGCTAGCTCTATTTATAGAGGCCCTAGGCCTCTCCCCGAATAATTGAGCGGGAAGGGCGCCAATAATTGGCCATTTTGAAGGGGAACATCTAGTACAATTTATCCTGACCAAAGGTGGTCTTCGGCTGCCAAAAGCACTGGTGATGACGCCGTCTTGGGATCCACGGTGACCTCCGTCCGGTCGTCCGGCTGGTCTTGGTCTTGTTGCACCGGAATGGTAACCTTTTCCTGATACCTTGGCCTATGCTTGCCCCCTTTGCACCAAAGGGAAACAAGGACCCTGCGCAGGCCGGCGCCCGCCTGGCGCCCGCCTGGCCTTGATCGTCATGGCTTGCGTCATGGGATCCTCGCGAGGTACCCTTGCATTGATCTCTCCGCCTCCTCGCGAGCCTGCCTGATGAGGCCGCTCTTGAGGAAGCTTCCTGTCGTCCGCCCCGCGAGGCTTGGCCCCTCGCGAGGGTCCTGAGCTTGGGCTGGTGAAGATGGGTCGTGCTGGGCCCCCACCTGAGCCACGCCGCAGGCCGCAGGCAGGCAAGTCAGGGCACCCCCGTTCCCAGAACGCCGACAGTAGCCCCCGAGCCCAAGGCGCGCGCGGGCTTGGCTTAGCAGAGAAGCGAAGGGGCAAGCACGAAGCGTCGTGGGCCCTAGCAGCCTGGGCCTTGGGCGCCGCGTGGCAGTTGATTGGACGTGGGCGTTTGCACTTCCCACGACGCCTCGGCAACTACACGACTTGACAAGTTACTGCATGCCGAGATATGGGTCATGATTACTTGAGGTCATGGTGCTCGGCGGTTGGCCTTCCCCGGCTATAAGTACGGGGCCGTGTGAGCTTCCTCAGTTCACCCCTTTCTGCTACTCCTCTTCTTCTTCCTCATCCTTGCTTCCTCTTGCACCAATGGCACCGATCCGTCGGTTTTCAGCTGAGGAGAAGGGAAAGGCCCCCATAGAGGGTCCTGACCCCCTCCCGCCGAAGAAGCGGCCAATCCTCTTTCGCCGGGACGAAGGCGCCTGACAGGAGGTGTCGAGGCCGTGGTACGAGCGTCCGCCGCCTGGGTTTCCGCTGCCCTTGTACGCCCGTGTCGTAGGGCCCAGGGGGAAGGGCGCCGAGCAACACCGACAGTGTCACCGCCGATGCCGACGAGTCACAGTGGTGCGCGTCGTCCCCCCTGGAGTCCACGCGGAGCGCTCCTCTCGCGAGCTTATGCTCCATGCCGCCATGCCTCCAATTTCGTGGATCCGCCTTCCTTCCTCCTTCGCCTTCGAGATGCCGCCGAGCGGGGCCCTAGAGCTCTGGCTGCAGCATGCCGACTATGGCACCCCTGCAACTGGAGCGGAGGTCGCGGTCGTCGCTCCGGGCAAGGTCTTCATGACCCGGGGCTGGGGTGAGATTTCCCGGGTCTGTCGCGCGGACGGCGCCTTGGTGATCCATCTTGAATACGACGGCGCCTCCTTGATGTTCTTCAAGGTCTTTGATGCAGAAGGACGCCGGCTGGAATGCTGCTCTAAGGGAAGCGGCAGGGGTGACGAACTGGTGAGGACCAGCCCCGCCCGTTGGTCCTCCTGCAGCTCCTCAGGTAGCAGCGGAGGGACTGAGGGCTTCAGCGGCTCCCCCGAACTCCTCGCGACCCCAGAGACGAGCGACGACAGCTACGAGCCTCCGAGCTCGCGCCGCGCTCGGAGTGGGGCAGCTGCATCGGGCCGCCGACGCCACTGATCTGGATGAGATTGGCGCCGTCACTGGGCAGCCCACTGTTGATGATGGCGTCGCTTGGGGAGGTGCTAGCAAGTAGCGTCCCTTAGGGTTAGCACCTTTTGTTCCCTGCGAGGAATTAAAGCAACACCCTGCGGGGGTATGTAAGGCGTTTGTCGTGCCTTTTGTAAATACTATATCCTTAATATGAATTGGCGTGAGGTGTCCGTTCTGTTCCGGCTAAGCTCCCCCTTTCTATCCTCACGAGGACCTGGCGCTCTACGCTGACAGGTCCCAGTCCCCAGGCAAGCTTCAGCCGTCGCTGGTATGCAAGGTCGCGATGCCGTGGTCAAGGCCAGGAGGTGAGCGGCCCGAGGTCCGGTAAGAGCCCCCGAGTCGCGATGCTCGGGAGGTCCCCTTTAGCGCTCAAGCAATCCTTACTGGGCGAGAAAGGAAGGTAGCGTCACCATGACAGAGTTGCACTGGGCAGGGATTTAGCGCTGCGTTGGTCTAGCTCTTGCGAGGGCGCGACTTATCTTGTGCGTCTGACGTAGTTCCTCGGAGAGGCGCCCGGCCCAAGAGGCGGTGGCCGAGGTAGTGCTGGGTTAGGCCCTCGCGAGCTTCTTCCCACTCCCCCGCACTTTCCTTAACGCTCTACGTCCTCAGGTCCCGGCCCTCGAGCGAGCTCAGCTGCCCCTGGTATGACAGGTCGCGATGCCGTGGATCAAGGCCAGGGGGTGAGGGCTGGAGAGCCAGTAAGAGCCCATGAGTCGCGATGCTCAGGTACCCCCCCCCCTTTAACGTGCAAGCGGTCCGTGCCGAAGAGGGGGAGAGAGAGCTCACGATGCCCCCAACGTTGCTCCTGGAGTAGGTCCTGCACACCAATCATGAGGAGAAACAAGGCCTGTCGTTACGGTCGCCGGCCAACCTATGGTCACTCCAACGAAGCGGTCAGGGCACTGAGGGCCTGGTGAGGTGGCGCCGTGCGGGGCTGCCGAGGCCAGAGCTCGACCACTCAGGTTTATCAACGCTGCAGGGACGGACCCATGCGCACGCGCCGTGCCAGAGCGAGCGGCTCTTCAGATAGACGTCGATCGAGCAGGTGATTAGGTCAGGTATGTTAAGCACGTAGGAGGAAATCCAATTTCAAGCAAGCGCAGGTAAAAGCAACCGCCGCTGGGTCGGTCCTGAGCGGCGTGGGGATGATGCAGCCCGAGGGGCGCCCCCAACAAGGTAAGTAAAGAGCATAACCAAAATGGATACATGCCGCGGGACGGACCCACGCGGCCTGGGAATGGTGCAGCCCTGTGGGCGCTCCCAGCTGAAAGTAGAACTCTGAAAGATGTCACCTGGTGCTGTTGAAGATGAAGTGATACTGAGGAAGTGAGCAATGCAGGGTGAAGACGTCAGCCCTCATGAGCCCCCAGGCCCACGGGCCTCGGGAGGCTCCGATGGCGCGTGCAGGTCTTCGGGGACCATCGCCACCTCCGCCAGGACCGCGCGATGCCTGACCTCCTAAGCCTCCAGAATGCTCCACAACAGGCGTTGGTGTGCGGCGACCGCGCTCGGCAGGCCGAAGGGCATGCGAACGTAGCTGTGAGGTGGTCCCTCGCAGCGCCCTACGGCCGAAGGCCATAGGCGCTCCTGGGACGTAGCTCGGTTAAGCCCTGGTACGTCGACGCAGACGCGCAGTCCTCCATCCTCGCCTGGATGTGGGGCCATGCCAGGTAAGCGGCGGCTGCCGCGCATGACTCTGGACTCTTGTAGCTCATGGGTGTTCCTTGCGATGAACTCCTGAGGGTTTGGTCTCCTTTGACTTGTACCTTCCTGAGGGAAGCGTGCTTGAAAGCACCCCTCCAAGTGGTGCCCGAGCGCCTCCCCCGCGACCTTGGCAAGGTCGGCGGCTCTCTAAGAGAGAGCCCCCGAGCCCCGCCTAAGGAGGGCGCCGGGCGCGCCTTCCTATGCGTGAGAGGGTGGCGCTCCCTGATCGGGCGCGAATCCTGACGCAATACCTCCGGAGGTGCCTGCCTCCTTGTGGCTCGGGTCAGGTGAGGTCTTCTTCTTCTTGAGGGTCGCCTCGGGAGGCCTCCCGCTCCTGTGATCTGGGTCTTCGATTGCTACGGCTTGGAACGCACGCTCAAGCGAGCACACTGCGTCCCTTTCTTCACAGGGTACGGTGATGACTCCACCGCTTCCTGGCATCTTGAGGACATTGTAACCATGGTGAGTCACTGCCATAAACTTGGCTAGGGCTGGGTACCCGAGGATGGCGTTGTACGACAGGTGGATGTGAGCGACGTCAAAGTCGATGAGCTCGGTGCGGTAGTTGTTGCGTTGCCCGAAGCTGACCGGAAGGCAAACCTGCCCAATTGGAACAGTGGAACCATCGGTGACTCTTGAGAAAGGCTTGGTCGGCTGAAGCTGGTCGTACGACACTTGGAGATTGTCGAACGTCTCGACGGACATGACGTTGAGTCCTGCCCCGCCATCGATGAGGGTCCTGATGACCTGCACGTTGCTGATGACTGGGGAGCAAAGCATCGGGAGGATTCCGGCCGTTGCCACACACTTGAGCTGGTCTGCGGAACTGAATGTGATCGCGCACGTAGACCACCTGAGAGGGCGCGTGGCCTCAAGCTTGGGAAGGACTGCATTCACCTCGCGAGCAAACTGCTTGAAGATGCGCTGTGAGGCTGGGGCCTGGGCGCCACCCAAGATGCAAGCAATTGCACGCGGCTCTTGGAAGCCCCCAGCCCCATCGTCTTGGTGTTGGTCTTCGTTCCTCCTTGGTGGAGGCGGCAGAGGAGGGAGGCCTGCATTGCCGTGCGGGTGGTCCTCATGAGGCTGGTCCCTCCAGCCTCCCTCGCGAGGCTGGTCCTGCCAGCGGTCCTCGCGAGGGCGGTCACGCCATCCCTGGCGAAGGCCACGGTCTTCCCATCGTCCGCCACCTCTTCCTCCTCCTCAGCCATAGCCCCTGTCGTTGCGCTCTGGGCGTCGGCCGATTCGCCCATCTCGCATGGCTCTGAGCTCTTGACATTCGTTGGTGTTGTGGGTGTGGACATCGTGGTACACGCAGTACGGTCCGCCCTTGGATGACTCAGGCTGATCCCTGCCTCGCTTGGTGTCCGGTTCCGATGCTAGCACGACATCCCCCTTGCGCTTCACGTCTTTGGCCTTGAGCTTCTTTTCTTCTGGGTCGGCTGCCGGGAGCTCGAGGAGGGAGAGACGCCCTTCCTCAGCCCTGGCGCACTTGGTCGCCAAGTTGAACAGCTCCAGGGATGTGCACAGGTCTTCATGGATTGCTAGCTCCTCCTTCATCTTGACGTCGCGCACGCCGTCGGAGAAGGCTGAGATGATAGCTTCTTCAGTTACCTTGGGGATCTTGAGGCGAGCGTAGTTGAAGCACTGGATGTACTTCTGTAGGGTTTCTCCTGGCTGTTGCTTGATGCGGCGCAGGTCGCTCACAGCCGGGGGCCGGTCGCGAGTGCCCTGGAAGTTGGCGATGAAGCGGGTGCGCATCTCGCTCCAGGAGGAGATTGTGCCGGGAGCCAGGTTCAGGAGCCAGGTGAGGGCGCCGTCCTTGAGCGCCATGGGGAACCAATTCGCCATGACCTTTTTGTCTCCGTTGGCGGCTACGATGCCCAGCCCGTAGAACTGCAGGAACTCCGCGGGGTCCGCTGTGCCATCGTAGCGGGGAGGGAGGTCAGGCTTGAACTTGCCTGGCCATGTGACGCCGCGCAGCTCGGGGGTGAAGGCGAGGCAGCCCGTCGTGGCCACCGGCGCCCTTTGCTGGTGCTGGACTTGTTCTTGCGGGTCACCATGCGCCGCCACTGGGAGCAGCGCGGGGTCTTGTCGTGGAGGCGCTGGGGCGCGATCTTGGTGCGTCGGCGCTGGGAGCGCGCGAGCACCTTCCCGGGGACGTGGGATCTCTTGGCAGCTCCCTTCTTGCTGCGCAGGCGCCGGACGTGGAGGGTCAGGGGGCCGCGCGCCTTGGAGCCAAGGCACCTTCTTGGGGAGGAGGCGGCGGAGGCGCCTCCTGATCCTCGCCCCCTGCACGGGACGGAGGGCGAGGCAGCGAGAGGGACCGCAAGGGGGAGCCCCCTGCGGCACTGACGAGCTCGGTGATGCGGGCGAGCCAGTCCTCGTAGAGGTCGTCGACGGGGCGATAGTGCAAGAGCTCCCGCGCCAAGAGCAGTGAGGCGTGCGCATCCATGGGTGCGCGACGGGCGTGGGACGACGAGCCAGTTGGAGTCAGCGACGGGGTGGCGGTGCGGCCATCCCGCCGCACCGAAGGATGCTGGGACGAGGCCTGCTGCTCGTTCCCCGCCGGGACGGTGGCGGCGTTGGCGGCGGGCGACGGGGAACGACGAGGGGGCCGCCGATGGGCGCCGTCTGGGCGACGCGAGTGGCGCGAGCAGCCCGGCGCTTGGCGCGAGCCCGACGAGCGTCAGCCATGGACACGACGAAAGATCACACGCGAACAGCGGAAGAAAGATTCCGGCGCTCCCCTACCTGGCGCGCCAAATGTCGGATTTCGGGTTCCGGCAGACCCTTGAGGTTCAAACACTAGGGTGCGCGCGGAGATCTTTCCCTACCGATCTACGTCCGATCCTCTCATGCGAACTAAGATGAAAATGATGAAGAACACAGGAGACACGAGGTTTATACTGGTTCGGGCCACCGTTGTGGTGTAATACCCTACTCCAGTGTGTGGTGTGGTGGATTGCCTATGGGGCTGATGATGGACAGTACAAGGGAAGAACAGCCTCGCGAGGGGTGTTCTTGAGCTGGTGTGGTGTGTTCTACTTAGTCTCTACTGGGTTTTTTCCCTCCCCCCCTTTGTGGAGGCTAGCTCTATTTATAGAGGCCCTGGGCCTCTCCCCGAATAATTGAGCGGGAAGGGCGCCAACAATTGGCCATTTTGAAGAGGAACATCTAGTACAAGTTATCCTGACCAAAGGTGGTCTTCGGCTGCCAAAAGCACTGGTGATGACGTCGTCTTGGGCTCCACGGTGACCTCCGGCCGGCCGTCCGGCTGGTCTTGGTCTCGTTGCATCGGAATGGTAACCTTTGCCTGATACCTTGGCCTATGCTTGCCCTCTTTGCACCAAAGGGGAAACAAGGACCCTGCGCAGGCCGGCGCCCGCCTGGCCTTGATCGTCATGGCTTGCGTCATGGGATCCTCGCAAGGTACCCTTGCATTGATCTCTCCGCCTCCTCGCGAGCCTGCCTGATGAGGCCGCTCTTGAGGAAGCTTCCTGTCATCCGCCCCGCGAGGCTTGGCCCCTCGCGAGGGTCTTGAGCTTGGGCTGATGAAGATCGGCCACGCTGGGCCCCCACCTGAGCCACACCGCAGGCCGCAGGCAGGCAAGTCTGGGGACCCCCGTTCCCAGAACGCCGACATACTGCAGTAGAACAGGACATCATGCTTGTTATGCATGAAGAAAATGAGGGCAGATTTGGTTCCACTATTGAGGAGAAGATCACTGTTGTTTCTGATGAAACCGTCAACCTTGTGGATGGTGTGTAACATCCCAAATTTTCAATTTGAAATGTTATACATTAGATCATCATGCATATCATATTTTCTTGCATTTTGGTCGATCCTAGAAATTTCACGCAACTTAAGGACCTTCGAAGAGAGTTGGAGATTTCGTTATTTTCATATTTGAGAGTTTTCTCAAATTTTGGAAAAAGAGGATCATTTGATTTATTTATTTCATCTTCAATTATTTTCCCAATATCAAATATGAGAGAGGGAAATAATATGAATTTCCCAAAAATTTAGGAAAAAATGAAGATCTAATGAATAAATCAAATTTTGGTTTTCGGTGTTTGCTTGCATTTTATTTGGATAGGAAAAAATGCGTGTTTTTAAAAATTGCATTTTAGGCCCGGAGAAAAGTTCATTTTGTTCGACTCATTTTTAGGAGTCGGAGAAAATTTACTTTAGATTTTTCAGAGTTCGTTTAGATAGTTTTTTTTTATTTTTCTGCGCGCGAAACCGATTTAAAAAAAATCTTCGCAGCGCCTTGTGCCAAGGCCCAGCCAGCAGGCCGGCCGGCCAGGCCCCAGCCCCAGCCGCGCGCGCGCCAGGCGCCAGGCGAGGCAGCCGCCGCCTCTCGCCCCAGGCCGAGTCCCTCTAGGACTCTAGGCCGGTTAGCCCCCCCCCCTTTCCTTATTTTGTTTTCCCTCTTTTGCTTACCCCCTACCCCAAGTAAATCCCCCCTCACCTATATAAATACCCCATAACCCCCCCCTCTCCTCACATCAATCCCAAGCCCCTCTCCTCCTTAGCCGCGCCCCACCCCGCGCCCCTCACCCGCCGCCCCGCGCCTAAGCCACCGCCGCCGCCCTTAGCCACCGTTCGCCGGAGCCTCGCCGAGGTTGTCCCGCGCCGCGTCTCTTTTTCTCCCCTCGGTTCAGTTTTTCTTCTAAACCGTTCCGGTTTTCTTTCGTTCTTTGTTTCGGTTTTCTTTTCCGAAACCCTAAATCGGTTTTCGTTCTTCTTTCGGACCGTTAACGACGCCCGTTCGTTTAATCGTTCTTCTTTTTCTTTTCGTCGGTTTTATTCCGCGTCTTTCCAATCGTGATCTCAGATCCGATCTTCGTTCTAGTCTTTCTTCCCGCTCGTTTATCGGAATCAGGTGATTCAAGCGCCCGGAGTTTCGTTTCGAAACCGCCGTTCCGTCTAATCAACCTAAACAAGTTTTTGCCCCGGTAAAATTTGACCTAGTTTCAACGTGCTAGAACCGAGTTGTTTTCTTCCGCCGTTTGTTTTCCGTTTCTTTGTTTGGTTCGTTCTTTCTTTGCAACCGGAGTTCTTAAGTTGAACTATCTGGTTCGTTCTCTTGTTCGAATTTTACCTGTGCATTAGATGAGTACTTATTGTGTGCTTGTTGTTTGTCTGCGATAGATCACCCGGATTGCGCCGCCTGTTACTTCGAAACCCTAGGTCTCGCAGATCATCAGCAAGGCAAGTAACACTTTGATCATACCTTTTCTACAACCCATGTTTTATTGCATTAGATCAGTCCTCTCACATTGCATGATTAGGATCTATTTAAACTGTGGGATGGGAAGTAGATGAGGTAGTACCTATTACCTGTATTATTATGAAACCTTTGGGAGTTACTTCTACGTTTGCTTATTATGCCATGCTATGCTAGTAGACGTGGATTGGGTGAGTGATATCCATGACAGATGTGAGTTGATAATTTTAATGGTTTATCTAAGGTGGCAACTTGAACACACATCTGGGTGGATTGAGGCACCTGATGTCTATCAGGACTTGCCTGTTTTATTTTGGACCGCCACCCAGGCTCAAAGGGATCATAAGATCATTCATGCTAGAAACTTCCGTGTGCAGCCACATGCTACTATGGGCTCTGGCATAGTTGACTAAGTTGTGCGAACTCTTACGGGGTGGACTAGCAGATGTAGGGGTTGTAGGTGGTACGGTCTACCCCACATGTAAGGTGCTAGCGCTTCTGAAAGACTATGTCTCGGTCATCCGTTTCTCAAACCCCATGTAGTGCGAGAAAACAAACGAAGGCGATCGAGTCATGTGGGGAAAAGTGCGCAAACCTCTGCAGAGTGTACAAACTAATCATGATTAGCCGTGTCCCCGGTTATGGACAACTTGAGTATCTAGTACTTGAATATCATGTGAATCTCATCATGTTACTTCTAATTAATGTTGTTGGGTTTTAATTGTTCACTTAATTGGGATCGGAATGCTGTCAACCATTCTCGATGTTTCACAACCACCATGATAGTTAAATAAATTTATTCCTTTGCAGTAGGGAAAAACTGGCTTTACGCAAAACTGTAACCATAGAGCTTTCCACCAGCCATATATGCATATAGTATAGCTGTTTCATTCCATTACTCTCTATGTGTTACATTGCCAGCATATTCCATGTGCTGACCCGTTTTCGGGCTGCAACTTCTCATGTTGCAGACTTTTCAGACGACGAGTAAGGTGCTTTTAGGTCGTGGTCCTATACTCAGTGATGCCGTTGGAGTTGATGGACCCATTTATCTTCCGAGTCTTCCGCTGTTATCGTTATTAGATGGCCTTAAGCCATATTTATTGTAATAAGTTCTCTTTGAGACAACGATGTAATAAGTGTGTGATTGCCACTCTGCTATAAATCCTTCGATGTACTGTGTGGTGTCAGCATTACTGATCCAGGGATGACACCGGAGCACAGTAGACTTGATCCATTCGGGTCGGGTCGCTACAGAGATGGTATCAGAACACACGCTGACTGTAGGACACGACCACTAAGTTAAAGCCATAGATCACCATTCTCTTCTCATTTTCTAAACCCCTCATCTTTTCTACTCTTTTAGGATGACGAACGCGAAGATTAAGTACGCTCAACCGGATGAAGGCACACCATTTGGATTTCACCTGAAGGAAGTCACCAAGTACCTGAACATTGGATTACCAAGCTTCACGGGAACCTTCAACGCCACTCTGCCTGAAGAGGAGCGCTGGAAGATTCAAGCTCACGTTCCGGTAAGGACATTCGCGCCAATCACGAAGCCCATAGATAGTGTTTTCTATGCACCAACCTGGAGTTTGGAAAAGAGCATGGCAGCTCATATCACCATAGGACGCATTGGAGAAGTTTACCAAGAAGACCTCAAGGACACTATCTACCAGATTTACGGACGCCGAAATGAACAATGGGAGTTAGTCAGCACCAAGAAGGATAGATCCATTGCATCATTCATCTAGGAGTTAAACCAGCACATTCGACGCCACGAGAACCAGATGTGCAATGACATAATAGAGTTGAAGAATGCAAAGGCAAGGATCATCGAGCTAGAAGGAGAACTGAAGTCTACACGCAAGGACTGCATGGACGAAATCGTAGCTCTAGCGAGGCACAATGGCGATCTTAAGCAGGAGATTGAAGACCTCAAGGGGAAGTTAGCATCCAGGAAGGAAGACAAGTACGTCGCATGTCCGGACAACTACATCATCGACGACACCGATTCGGATCCAAGTGAACCCGACTTTGAAGACGAAGCTGGAGCAGATATCATGGAGTCTCCCACCGGTTCAAATTTCTAGATGACCACCAGATAGTAGTAGTAATCCCCCATGTAAACATTATAGTCGAGCACTTTTGCGATAGTTAGACCGTTTGTAAGCCCTTGTTTGATTGAATGAAGTGATTTTGTGTGCATTTGCTCATGTGCATTGGGGTAGTGTTTTCCCTTTAGACCTCACTCTATTCTCAATTCTCGTCTTTTCTAAACCCTCAGATGCCTCCGAGACGTGACAATGGATTCCCACCGGAGCTCACTCAGTTGATCCAGCAACAGAATCAGTTGATGCAGATGTTAGTCCAGAACCAGCAGAACAACAACAACAACCCACCACCACCACCTGTTGACCACTTAGCCCGTTTCCTTAGGCTGAACCCGCCGGTGTTTTCTAGTAGCACCGAGCCAATAGTAGCAGACGATTGGCTTCGCAAGATAGGAAGGGAGTTGACCACTGCAGGATGCACGGATGGTGAGAAAGTGAAGTTTGCCGCACATCAGCTTGACGGACCCGCGGCAGCATGGTGGGAGAATTTCACAGCCACTTACCCAGTTGACACTGTCACATGGAATCAGTTTCAGCAAGCTTTCCGCACTGCCCATGTTTCAGCAGGAGCTATGGCCATGAAGAAGCGTGAGTTTCGCAACTTACGCCAAGGAGGAAGGACAGTTGGCCAGTATGTTGACGATTTCAGCAAGTTATCATGTTATGCCCCAGATGACGTTGCTACGGATGCAGCTAAGCAGGAGAAGTTTTTGGAAGGACTAAATGATGAACTAAGCATGAAGTTGATGGTAGCGAGTTTCAACAACTACCAGGAGTGGGTAGATCGTGCCATCATGATTGAAGGGAAGCAACAGCAGATTGAGAACCGTAAGAGGAAGTATGGACAGGGGAAGTATAACTCTGGAGCCCAGGAGAAGCCCCGTTTTGCCCCTAAACCGGGATTTCAGTTTCAGCACACCCATGGAGGAGGTAGCTCGCACAACCATAATGGCCACAAGAATGGTAATGGGAATGGAGGAAGCAACGGCCAGAACCGGACCACCCCATCGACCCCAACCAAGAGAGACCTGAGTCAAGTCACCTGTTTCAAGTGTTCCAAGACCGGACATTATGCCAATGAATGCCCTGAAGGCCAGAATGGAAATGGCAATGGAAGCTCTGGGAAGAAGCCGAACCCTTTCAATAGAGGACAGGTGAACCACGTTAATGTGGAGGAGGTTGAAGATCAGCCCGATGCAGTAATCGGTAAGTTTTTGGTTAAGTCATTTACTGCACTCGTTCTTTTTGACACTGGTGCATCGCATTCATTCATATCAAGGGGATTTGTGGATAAATATAACCTGCCAACCCAAGCCCTTAGGTCACCCATGTTAGTAAGCTCACCAGGAGCGGAGTTTATGGCTAGACGATGGTGTGATCGGTTACTATTAAGGATTGGTAACTATGTTTTTCCCTCAGACCTAATAGTATTGGAATCTCAAGGATTGGATGTGATATTAGGCATGGATTGGTTATCAAAGTATGAAGGAAAATTGAATGCGCTAGTAAGTCAATTTTGCTTACCACACCAGAAGGAAGAAGGATCAAGTATGTATCCCGGCATGTGCCAAACAGGACACAAGTAAACTGCCTAACAGGAGTTGTGCAGGAGGAAGTACCAGTAGTGAAGGATTACCCCGATGTATTTCCTGAGGAATTGCCAGGAATGCCACCGGATAGAGACATTGAGTTTTTGATTGAGTTATTGCCAGGTACAGGCCCAATATCGAAGCGACCATACCGGATGCCAGCAAAGGATTTGGTGAAAATTAAGAATCAGATTAAGGAGTTATTGGATAAAGGATACATTCGCCCAAGTTCTTCGCCTTGGGGATCACCCGTACTTCTAGTGGAAAAGAAGGATGGATCATTAAGGATGGTTGTAGATTATCGGGGATTGAATGAAGTAACCATCAAGAACAAGTACCCACTGCCAATGATCAACGATCTGTTTGATCGGTTGCAAGGAGCTAAAGTGTTTTCCAAGATCGATTTGCGATCGGGGTACCATCAGTTGAAGATTCGAGAGCAGGACATACCTAAGACAGCATTCACCACGAGATATGGACTGTATGAGTATACCGTTATGTCATTTGGATTGACTAACGCACCTGCCTATTTTATGAACCTGATGAACAAAGTGTTTATGGAGTTTTTGAATAAGTTCGTCGTAGTGTTCATTGATGACATCCTGGTTTATTCAAAGAATGAAGAGGAGCATAAGGAACATTTGCGTTTGGTTTTGGAGAAACTAAGGGAACATCAGTTATACGCCAAATTCAGCAAATGTGAGTTTTGGTTGAAGGAAGTTGAATTCCTCGGACACGTTATATCCGGAGAAGGTATAGCAGTTGACCCCACTAAGGTTGAGACCGTAACCGAATAGGAATCACCAACGACAGTTGGAGAGATCCGGAGTTTTCTGGGACTCGCAGGATACTACCGGAGATTCATTGAGAACTTTTCAAAGATTGCAAAGCCTATGACTGAATTGTTGAAGAAGGATACTAAGTTCAATTGGACTGAGGAATGTGAGGCTAGTTTCCAGGAATTGAAGAAACGCTTGGTTACCTCACCAGTATTGATTTTTCCAGATCAGACCAAGGATTATGAGGTGTATTGCGATGCTTCACGTCGAGGACTTGGAGCAGTGCTTATGCAGGAAGGGAGAGTTGTTTCGTATGCTTCACGGCAACTGAAGCCTCATGAGTTGAATTATGCCACGCATGATTTGGAGTTAGCAGCTGTAGTGCATGCATTGAAAACGTGGAGACATTTCCTCATTGGAAATCATTGTAAGGTGTACACGGATCACAAGATTTTGAAGTACATTTTCACTCAGAAGGAGTTGAACCTCCGACAAAGGAGATGGTTGGAGCTCATGAAGGATTATGATATGAGATTGCATTACCATCCCGGAAAAGCTAATGTGGTAGCTGATGCATTGAGCCGTAAGAGCCATGTCAACACCCTAGTGACGGGGAAAATACCAAAGGAGTTAGCAGAAAACCTTCGTGAACTATGTTTGGAAATAGTTCCGAGAGGCTATGTAGCAGCATTGGAGATTCAGTCAACATTGATGGATAAAATCAGAGAAGCTCAGAAATATGACAAGGAGATTGCTGCTATAAAAGAGAAATTGAGCGAAGGAAAAGCAAAGGGATTTCGTGAGGATGAGCACGATACCTTATGGTTTGAGGACCGTGTTTATGTGCCCAATGACCCGGAGATCAGGAAGTTGATTTTGCACGAGGCACATGATTCACCGTATTCGATTCACCCAGGGAATACCAAGATGTATTTGAATTTAAAGAAAACATTCTGGTGGACCGGAATGAAGAAGGATATTGCAGCATATGTAAGCAGTTTGTGACGTATGTCAGAGAGTAAAGGCAGAGCATCAGAAGCCAGCAGGATTGTTACAACCATTGTCGATACCCGAATGGAAGTGGGATAAGATAGGCATGGATTTTATCACAGGACTACCTAGGACAAAGGCAAGCTATGACTCGATATGGGTAGTAGTTGACCGTTTGACGAAGGTAGCACATTTCATTCCAGTTAAGACCACTTACACCAGTGCTAAGTTGGCGAAGATATACATGACTAGGATCATTTGTTTGCATGGAGTTCCGAGGAGTATCGTATCAGATAGAGGAACACAATTTACCTCAAAATTTTGGAATCAGTTGCATGAAACTTTAGGAACCAGACTAGAGTTCAGCACAGCTTTTCATCCGCAGACAGATGGACAGACCGAGAGAGTCAATCAGATTTTGGAAGATATGCTGAGAGCTTGTGCACTAGATTATGGATCTAGTTGGGACGATAACTTGTCGTATGCGGAGTTTTCTTATAACAACAGTTACCAAACCAGCTTGAAGATGGCACCTTTCGAAGCTTTATACGGAAGGAGGTGCAGAACACCGTTGTCATGGGACGAAGTTGGAGACCGTCAATTCTTTGGACCAGATTTGATTAAGGAGTCTGAATGAAAAGTTAAGTTGATTCGCGATAGGCTCAAGGTAGCCCAGTCCAGGCAGAAGAGCTACGCAGATTCTAAACGCAAGGAGACAGCCTACGAAACCGGAGACAGAGTTTATCTCCGAGTATCCCCACTTCAAGGAGTTAAGCGCTTTGGAGTTAAGGGAAATTTAGCACCGCGTTTCGTTGGACCGTACAAGATCTTGCAACGTATGGGAGAAGTCGCTTATAAGTTGGAATTACCAGAGGGACTGACAGGAGTTCATGATGTATTCCATGTTTCATAGCTGAAGAAATGTCGTGCCAAGATGGCGGAAGTACCGCTAAGAGATACCGTGCCACTCGAAGCGATTCAGTTGGAGGATGACTTAACATATGAGGAGAAGCCAGTCAAGATTCTCGATTATGCCAGCAGAGTTACCCGCAGCAAGGTTATCAAGTTTTGCAAAATTCAGTGGAACCACCACTCAGAGGATGAAGCCACCTGGGAAAGAGAAGAAGATTTGCTTAAGGACCACCCTCACCTATTTTCTAGCCAATCCGAATCTCGAGGGCGAGATTCATCTTAAGGGGGTAGGTTTGTAACATCCCAAATTTTCAATTTGGAATGTTATACATTAGATCATCATGCATATCATATTTTCTTGCATTTTCGTCGATCCTAGAAATTTCACGCAACTTAAGGACCTTCGGAGAGAGTTGGAGATTTCATTATTTTCATATTTGAGAGTTTTCTCAAATTTTGGAAAAAGAGGATCATTTGATTTATTTATTTCATCTTCAATTATTTTCCCAATATCAAATATGAGAGAGGGAAATAATATGACTTTTCCCAAAAATTTAGGAAAGAATGAAGATCTAATGAATAAATCAAATTTTGGTTTTTGGTGTTTGGTTGCATTTTATTTGGATCGCGAAAAATGCGTGTTTTCAAAAATTGCATTTTAGGTCCGAAGAAAAGTTCATTTTGTTCGACTCATTTTTAGTAGTCGAAGAAAATTTACTTTAGATTTTTCGGAGTTCGTTTAGATAGTTTTCTTTTTGTTTTTCTGCGCGCGAAACCGATTTAAAAAAAAATCTTCGCAGCGCCTTGGCCAAGGCCCAGCCAACAAGCCGGCCGGCCAGGCCCAGCCCCAACCGCGCACGCGCCAGGCGAGGCAGCCGCCGCCTCTCGCCCCAGGCCGAGTCCCTCTAGGACTCTAGGCCGGTTAGCCCCCCCCCCCCTTTCCTTGTTTTGTTTTCCCTCTTTTGCTTGCCCCCTACCCCAAGTAAATCCCCCCCTCACCTATATAAATACCCCATAACCCCCCCTTTCCTCACATCAATCCCAAGCCCCTCTCCTCCTTAGCCGCGCCCCACCCCGCGCCCCTCACCCGCCGCCCCGCGCCTAAGCCGCCGCCGCCGCCCTTAGCCGCCGTTCGCCGGAGCCTCGCCGAGGTTGTCCCACGCCGCGTCTCTTTTTCTCCCCTCGGTTCAGTTTTTCTTCTAAACCGTTCCGGTTCTTTCTAAACCGTTCCGGTTTTCTTTCGTTCTTTGTTTCGGTTTTCTTTTCCGAAACCCTAGATCGATTTTCGTTCTTCTTTCGAACCGTTCGTCTCAACGAACGTGATCACCGATTATTCCCCGGTTAACGACGCCTGTTCGTTTAATCGTTCTTCTTTTTCTTTTCGTCGGTTTTATTCCGCGTCTTTCCGATCGCGATCTCAGATCCGATCTTCGTTCTAGTCTTTCTTCCCGCTCGTTTATCGGAATCAGGTGATTCAAGCGCCTGGAGTTTCGTTTCGAAACCGCCGTTCCGTCTAATCAACCTAAACAAGTTTTTGCCCCGGTAAAATTTGACCTAGTTTCAACGTGCTAGAACCGAGTTGTTTTCTTCCGCCGTTTGTTTTCCGTTTCTTTGTTCGGTTCGTTCTTTCTTTGCAACCGGAGTTCTTAAGTTGAACTATCTGGTTCGTTCTCTTGTTCGAATTTTACCTGTGCATTAGATGAGTACTTATTGTGTGCTTGTTGTTTGTCTGCGATAGATCACCCGGATTGCGCCGCCTGTTACTTCGAAACCCTAGGTCTCGCAGATCATCAGCAAGGCAAGTAACACTTTGATCATACCTTTTCTACAACCCATGTTTTATTGCATTAGATCAGTCCTCTCACATTGCATGATTAGGATCTATTTAAACTGTGGGATGGGAAGTAGATGAGGTAGTACCTATTACCTGTATTATTATGAAACCTTTGGGAGTTACTTCTACGTTTGCTTATTATGCCATGCTATGCTAGTAGACGTGGATTGGGTGAGTGATATCCATGACAGATGTGAGTTGATAATTTTAATGGTTTATCTAAGGTGGCAACTTGAACACACATCTGGGTGGATTGAGGCACCTGATGTCTATCAGGACTTGCCTGTTTTATTTTGGACCGCCACCCAGGCTCAAAGGGATCATAAGATCATTCATGCTAGAAACTTCCGTGTGCAGCCACATGCTACTATGGGCTCTGGCATAGTTGACTAAGTTGTGCGAACTCTTACGGGGTGGACTAGCAGATGTAGGGGTTGTAGGTGGTACGGTCTACCCCACATGTAAGGTGCTAGCGCTTCTGAAAGACTATGTCTCGGTCATCCGTTTCTCAAACCCCATGTAGTGCGAGAAAACAAACGGAGGCGATCGAGTCATGTGGGGAAAAGTGCGCAAACCTCTGCAGAGTGTACAAACTAATCATGATTAGCCGTGTCCCCAGTTATGGACAACTTGAGTATCTAGTACTTGAATATCATGTGAATCTCATCATGTTACTTCTAATTAATGTTGTTGGGTTTTAATGGTCTTGGTGTTGTATCATGTTCATGCTAAGCTCTTTAGTGCTTCTGTCAATGCACTAGAGAAGGATGATCATTGTGCTCTATGGCACAAGAGACTTGGGCACATGAGTGAGAAGGGGATGAAAGTGCTAGTGAAGAATTTTTTTTGAAGGGTGTGAAAGGGGTTCACATCAAGAAATATTCAAATTGTCTAGCAGGGAAGCAACACCAAGTTGCCTTCAAGACTCTACCTCCTCACAAGAAGCCCGAGAAGCTGGACTTGATACATTCCGATGTTTGCAAAATGTCGGTAAGATCTCTTGGTGGTGCTAAGTACTTTGTGACTTTTATTGATGACTTTTCCAGGAAAGTTTGGGCCTTCACTTTGAGGACCAAAGATCAAGTACTAGGTGTATTCAAGCAATTCCAAGCCTCGGTTGAGAGAGAAACTGAGAAGAAGATAAAGTGCATTCGCACTGATAATGGAGGAGAGTATATTGGGCCATTTGATGCATATTGCAAGCAACAAGGTATTAGGCATCAATTTACTCCCTCGAAGACACCACAGCTAAATGGTCTTGCTGAGAGGATGAACAGGACAATTGTGGAGAGATTTGGATGCTTGTTGTCAAGTGCAAAACTACGCAAACACTTTTGGGGTGAGGCTTTGATGACTGCAGTTTATCTTATTAATCTCTCACCAAGTTATCCTTTGCAGGGAGATGTTTCTAACAGGGTCTGGTGTGACAAGGACATCTCATATGACCACCTGAAGGTTTTTGGGTGCAAGGCCTTTGTTCATATCCCTCAAGATGAAAGGTCAAAGTTTGATTCGAATACACGGCAGTGTATCTTTCTTGGCTATGGTGGTGATGAGTTTGGCTACAAGCTGTTTGACCCTATAGCAAGGAAAGTTGTAAGAAGCCGTGATGTTGTGTTTGTTGAAGACCAAACAATTGAGGATATTGTGAAGACAAAGGGGCAGGTTCCTCCTCAGCGGCAGCAAGACATGATTGATTCTGACCCAGTTCCTGCAGCTCCAGCTCTCGTGCAAGTTGAAGCAGATGCAGAAGATGTACAAGATGATGTACATGGTGGTGCAAGTGAAGAAGATACTCCCCAGCAGCAGCAACAAGAGTATGATGCTGAAGTTGATGATCCGGATCAGCAGGAAGCACCAGCACCAGAAAGTCCACCAGCTGCTCCACTCAGAAGATCCAACAGGGGTCGAATTCCTTCCAGCGGGTATCCCTCAGATCAATACATGGTGTTATTATCTGACGGTTCAGAACCTGAATGCTTTGCAGATGCAATGGAAGATGAGCACAAGGAGTGGAAAAATGCTATGCAAGAAGAGATGGATTCCTTGCATAAGAATCATACTTATGAGCTGGTGAAGTTGCCCAAGGGCAAGAAAATTTTGAAGAACAAGTGGGTCTACAGAATCAAGCAAGAAGAGCACACGTCACATCCAAGGTACAAGGCCAGGCTAGTTGTAAAAAGATTCGGCCAGAGAAAAGGCATTGACTATGATGAGATCTTTTCTCCGGTTGTGAAGATGACATCCATAAGAGTAATCCTTGGCATGGCAGCAAGTCTCAACTTGGAGGTTGAGCAAATGGATGTGAAGACTGCATTCCTTCATGGTGAGTTGGAGGAAGAAATATACATGGAGCAACCTAAGGGGTTTCTTGTGAAAGGCAAAGAAGACTATGTGTGCAAGCTGAAGAAAAGTCTCTATGGCCTGAAACAAGCACCAAGACAATGGTACATGAAGTTTGAAACTGTCATGGGGGAGCAAGGCTACAAGAAGTGTAGCTCAGACCATTGTGTATTTATTCAGAGGTTTTCAGGTGATGATTTCATCATATTATTGCTCTATGTTGATGATATCCTGATTGTTGGCAAGAATGTCTCTAGGATTGCTAAATTGAAGAAGGAGTTGAGCAAATGTTTTGCTATGAAAGACTTAGATCCAGCAAAGAACATTCTCGGGATGAGAATTGAGCGAGACAGAAATTGCAACAAGTTGTACTTGTCTCAAGAGAAGTATATTGAGAAGGTACTTCAGAAGTTCAGGATGGAAAATGCTAAAGTTGTGAGTTGTCCACTAGCAGCCCATTTCAAGTTGAGCAGAAAGCAATGTCCTACCACTGATGAGAAGAAAAAGAAAATGCATCATGTTCCTTATGCTTCAGCGGTTGGGAGTTTGATGTATGTTATGGTATGTACAAGGCCTGACATTGCTCATGCGGTTAGTACTGTGAGCAGATTTATGTCCAATCCAGGAAGACCTCATTGGGAAGCCGTGAAGTGGATTTTGAGATATCTCCAGGGCAGCACAAATATGAAACTTTACTTTGGTGGTGGTGAAGCCAAGCTGGTTGCCTTTTCAGATTCTGACATGGCTGGAGATGTTGACAGAAGGAAGTCTACTTCAGGTTACTTGGTTACCTATGTAGGGGGAGCGGTGTCATGGCAAAGCAGGCTGCAAAAGTGTGTGGCACTGAATACAACTGAAGCTGAATTCATTGCAGTAACAGAGGCGAGCAAAGAGCTATTGTGGCTGAAACGGTTGGCTTGTGAGCTTGGTTTTAAGCAAGTCAAATATGTGTTGTTTTGTGACAACCAAAGTGTTATCCACTTAAGTAAGAATGCAAGCTTTCATTTAAGGTCTAAGCATATAGAGGTCCGTTATCATTGGATTCGAGATGTGTTGTATTCCAAGAAAATGCAACTTGAGAAGGTTCACACCGATGACAATGGGGCTGATATGTTGACAAAAGTGGTGACAAGGAAGAAACTTGAAGTATGCCGCCGACTCGCTGGCATGGCTGCCGGAAGGCAGTGAGACCCTCCATGATGTCGGGAGGGGGAGTTTGTTGGGCTAAGTCCCTCCACACGGAGGTGTGTTGGCAGCCCAACATCAGCCCATAAGTCCAACACATGTCAGCCGTTGATCCTCGCTGCATCCAACGGTTGAGAGTGCTTCCAAGTGAAGTGAAGCAAGGAGAAAACCCTAGCCACTCCACCCCTGCTGGCGGTGTCTGCCATTCGTGAGAGTGTGAGAGAGAACACACAAGACAAACCACAACCTGAGAGAGAGAGGAAGAAGAAGTAGAGGTTCTGTCCAGATTTGCTGCATCTGACTAGACAGTGTTCAAGCTGGTGATTCGAGGCTCAAACGTGCTTGGATCGACCCCAAACTTGGTGAGCTCGTTCCTTACTTTGAGTACTTCGATCTGGTTGGCTAGTTTGAGGATTGGGTTAGTGGAGCATCAGATTTGAGAGTGGTTTTGTCAGCTCTGACTGCTGCAGTTTCAGAACAGAGTAGTTTTGGGAGACGAATACTTTGGGTAGGCAAACGATGTCTGATTGAGCTGAAATTTGGAGGGGATCTCAGGAACTCGTGTGTCTACTTGTCTGCCAAATTTGGTGTTGTTTGGTTTAGCGATTTAAGAGCAGTTTGCAAAACACTGGAGGGTACAGAAACTGTGTAAACTCTGCTTTGCTGAAATCTTGTTTCTTGTGGCTGTTGTTGCTGTTGCCGGTTGGCAACATGGAGAGTGTGTTGTAAATCTCTCTAGAGGTTCTAGAGCAGACTTTGTACTCATCATTCTCATAATGAAGTTGCGTGGACCGGTCGGTCCACAGCCGTGGTTTTTTACTCCTCAAGTTGAGGAGGTTTTTCCACGTTAAATCCTGTGTCACTTGTGCATGTTGTTTGTGTCAATTTGTCGAAAGTGCATTCCCTTGCAACATAATAATGAGCCAGTATAGGCCAATTTGGCATCTTTGCCACAAACCCCGAGCATAGGTATTATGTTGCAATCTTAGCGTATGGATAGCTTGAAGCATCGTGTGTGTTTTCAGAACATGGTACTCTAGATACTTGACTACCATAGGTGTTTTCAGAACATGGTACTCTAGATACTTGACTACCATAGTAAGCAATATAGACTAAGCTGCCCTTTCTAAGCTTAACTTTAATAAAAATAACATGGTTGATGATGAAGCAAACGGCACACAACCTAATGCAAGTTGGAGTGAGTGATCTGGTGAAGACCACAACTCTTGTCGATGCCATCATGGAGGACTAGTTTCGTTTGACTTTGACCGATTTTGGTGCGGCATTTGGTCCAACATATGAACAATGTGCACCCCTACAACTTGATTGTTTCTTTTGCATCAACATGAGTAGAACGAATCTAAGAACATGCAACTCCCAGCAAATTCACACAGAGAGAGAAGATTGTCAATCTCACATCACACGGCAAGAGCAGGGAACATCAATGGAGTATGAAGAGAGTTACACGAATCAGCCCTTCACGGTCACCACTGAACGTATCATCTCCCATGACCATGGGCCTCAACCTCGCCATTATTCAAGCTAGGGAGCAACTAGAAGGCAACACCCCACTAATGAGGAGAGGAAGGTAGCCACAGCAACACAGGGAGGCAGCTTAAAGTAGCTACTGCAGGTCCATCAATCCCTGTCCAGAGGCATCAGCCTACAATGCGGGCAATGGCAAGGGATATGACCATTCTTCGCAAACTTCTTGCTATGGCTTATGTTCGCCATTGGTCTGTCTATTAGATTGATGTCAAGAATGTTTGTTTTAATGTAGCCAACACCAGGGTATTATGCTCCTGATGGCATGATATGATGTCTTCGTCACTTTCTCCATGGCGCAAACCCATCGTGCATGGCTTGAGCGTTTTGTCTCGATGGTGACTGCAGTTGGTTTTTGGCGAGTGCTCATGATCCTGCGCTTTATGTCCACCTTTCAGCCCAATGTCAGACTCTTTTATGTCGATTACATGATCATCAGTTGCAACGGCTCCGAGTACATTGCCTTTGTGAAGGATCGTCTTACTGAGTAGTTTCTTATGCCTGATCGAGGTCCTCTTTGCTACTTTGTTGGGATTGAGGTTTCTACCTCATATGGCTTCTTATTTCCCAAGATTAGTATATCCAGGATCTTCTTGCTCTTGCTGATGAGCGCACTGTTGAGACTCCTATGGGCATGAACGTCCACCTCTGTGCTTCTAACGGTGAGCCTTTGTCTGACCTAACGAGCTATTGTCATCTTGCTGGGAGTCTTCTCTATTTAGATGTCACTCGTCCAGACATTTCATGTTCCTTCACACTTTAAGTCAGTTTGTTTGTGCTCCCACTTCGACCCACTAGAGTCACCTCCTCCATGTGTTATGATATCTTCATCTGGACATTTATCCTTTCTCATTGCGTTTGCTACTTCTTCTTGCCCCCAGTGAAAGCACCAAACTAACTATTTGTCTATTGAATGTGTCTTCTTAGGTTACAACGACGAGCACAAGGGCCCTTGACGTTCGGATGCTATGGGTAGTTGGAGGCACATTTCTGGTTGTCCTTTCTATCATCGCCCATGTACTTCCCCCATTGAAGATATTTCTTTCCTCAATTTCCCAGATACACGTATTACTCATGTATTACCCTCATCCACCCATCCCACCGTGTCTTCCCATACTACTATTGTAGACGCACGTCGTCATCACTTGTGGCTTCCCCACTTCGTTTGTTGCCTAAGGCTACCTCACCTCGCCCGTCCCATGAGGCTTCCCCGGTGATTCCCCCTCATCCTCTTCATTACTACATTGGTCGCCCGTGTGTTGTGGATTCTTTTGCCTGATGAAGAAAATGTATCTACTACCTCCTTGCTCATGGGCTTCATCAAAAAGCTTTTCCCATGAAGAAGCTTAGATCACCATCCTCACTCAGACGAAATAGCTCTCTGAGCTATCCAAGAGCAATGCTCCAAAGCAAGAAAGGTTAGAGCAAGTGCTTGAGAGTTGTACTCGAGAAGTTGTAGATGACCCTCAACCAGCTCTGAATGTGCCTCCTGCGGCTGAAGCTCAAGATTCTTGATATCTCCTTTTGATTAGCCATCTCCCCCGACTACTTTGTCTCCTTACCTTAGCCATGCACCACCTCCAGCTCACCCTATTTATGGCTTCCGCGCTTTGCTGCCTCCGCCTATTGATCACTGTGGTTATTCTGGAGTCGCTCTTCTTGAAACTTCTTATCATGACGTTGTTGCTCATCTTGAACGGCAGCATGCAATGGCGCAAGAGATTGCTGCTCTCGAGTGCATCGGCACGTGGGATCACATTTCCCTTCCTCCCCGTGCCGTCTCATCACTTGTAAGTGGGTCTACAAGGTAAAACTCTAATGGTTTCTCTTGAGCATTACAGGCTCATATTGTGGTCTGAATGAGCCTCCTCCTTGGGCTGAAGCTCCTCAAGATTGTTCATATCTTATTCTCAATAGCCATCTCCCTCGACTATTATGTTTCCTTCTCTTGGCCACGGACCACCTCCAACTCACCCTATTTATGGCTTTTACACTCATTAGCTTCTGCCTAATGACCACTATGGTTATTCCGGTGTTGCTCTTCTCAAGACCACTTCTTATCGTACATTGTTACCCATCTTGGACGGCAACATGCGATGGCATAGGAGATTACTTCTCTTGAGCGCCCGACACGTGGGAACACGATGCTCGTCCCATCACTTGTAAGTGGGTCTACAAGGTTCAGACTGTAATGGTTCTCTTAAGACTAATGGTTCTTTTGATTAGCCATCTCCCCCGACTCTCATGTCTCCTTCCCATAGCCATGCACCACCTCAATCTCATCATGTTTATGGCTTCTGCGCTCGACCGCTTCCGCCTATTGACCACTATGGTTATTCTGGAGCCGCTCTTCTCAAGACAACTTCTTATCGTGACGTTGTTCATCCTAAACGGCAGCATGTGATGTCACAGGAGATTGCTGCTCTTGAGTGCATCGGCACGTGGGATCACATATCCCTTCCTCCCCATGCCCGCTCCATCACTTGTAAGTGGGTCTACAATACTCTAATGGTTTCTCTTAAGCGTTACAAAGCTCATATTGTGGTCTGAATGTGCCTCCTCCTTGGGTTAAAGCTCCTCAAGGTTCTTCATATCTTCTCAGTAGCCATCTCCCTCGACTACCATGTCTCCTTCTGTTGGCCATGCAACACCTCCAACTCACCCTATTTATGGCTTTCACACTCAACCGCTTCCACCTATTGACCACTATGGTTATTCTAGTGTCGCTCTTCTCGAGACGACTTCTTATCGTGATGTTGTTGCTCACCCTGAATGGCAACAAGTGATGGCACAGAAGATTACTGCTCTTGAGTGCACCGACACATGGGAACACAATTCCCTTTCTCACCGTGCTCGTCTCATCACTTGTAAGTGGGTCGCAAGGTTAAGACTCTTATGGTTCTCTTGAGCGTTTCAAAGCTCGTGTTGTGGTATGAGGCTTTAGGCATGAACATGGCCATGACTATGATGAGACATTTGCTCCTATGCCCCACATGACCACTCTTTGAACACTTCTCGTTGTGGCTTCTATTCACCACTGGTTTCTCTCAGCTGATGTCGAAAAAGGCTTTCTTAATGGCAAGTTGCATGAGACGGTCTACATGTAGCCTCCACCTGGGTATCCTGTTCCTGATGGCATGATTTGTTGTCTTCATCGCCATGTCTATTGCAAGCAAACCCATCATGCCTAGCTTGAGCATTTCATCTCGATGGTGACTATGGTTGGTTTTCGGGGAGTGCTCATGATCTGCAATTTATACCCACCTTTCTGCTCATGGTCGAAATCTTCTATATGTCGATGACATGATCATCACTCGTGACGACTCTGACTACATTGCCTTTGTGAAGGCTCATCTTACCAAGTAGTTTCTTATGCCTAATCTTGGTCCTCTTCACTACTTCCTTGGGATTGAGGTTTCTTCTACCTCTGATGGCTTCTTAATTTTGCCAATAGAAGTATATCCAAGATATTCTTGCTCGTGATGCTCTTACTAATGAGCACACTGTTTAGACTCCTATAGACCTCATCGTCCACCTCTGTGCTTCTAACAGTGAGCCTTTGTTTCATCTGACGCGCTACTGTCATCTTGTTGGGAGTCTTGTCTATTTAGATCTCACTCGCCCGAACATTTCATATCCCGTCATAGTCTAGGTCAGTTTGTCTACGCTCCCGCTTCAACCCACTAGTCACCTCCACGTTCTATGATATCTTCATTCGGACACTTACCAAATGATTCAACATGTTTGCTATGTTCTTTCTTCTCGTGAACGCACCAAACTGACTACTCAGTATGTTGAATGTGTCGTCTTAGGTTACGGTGATGAGCACCAGGGCTATCGATAGTCAAGTGCGCAATTCTCGATATGTGACTTGATTAGTCTCGTCCTTTCTATCCACGTCCATACTCTCCCATGCCCCCCCCCACTGAAAACGGTCAAAACATAAGTAAAAACATACGAAAAACGGCCCAAAAAACCTAGGGTACCTTCAAGAAGGCCCAAAAAGATTCCCAAAATTGTAACATGAGAAAAAGAAAAATACGAGCATGCGGTGCGAAGTAAATGGTCCAAGGCCGAAGGTCGAACAGGGTGTGCGCTTTCTACCAAAAAGAATAGAACGTGGTGCCTTAAGCGTTGAATAAGGTTTGGCATGGGAAAGGGGTGAAAAATGCTCACAAATTGGAAAAAAGAATCACAAAGTTGAAATGGTTCAGGAACTCGAAAAATGTTCACGCACGAATTCTGGAGGAAGTTCATGAATTTGAAAAAAAAAGGTCATGAATTTGGAAATATTTTTTTGCAAATTTGAAAAAACTTCAGGAATTTGAAAAAAATAAACTTCAGACGTTTGGTCGGGAGCCAAGCGGGTTAGGATTAGGGTCGTCACACGGGTACACTACTTGGTGCTGGCCCTTAATGTTGTGACTCCTAGGGCCTCTAGGAGCTTGACTAGCTTCACCTTCCCTCAGCTATCATCGACACCGATCTCTCCGCCTCTATTACCTCGTCTACCAGCTCTGGCATCATCGTTTTGGTCACTTGTGTAGATCTCGTCTCTCATCCTTAGTTTGTCATTGTCTTCTTCGATCTATCTCTAGTGATGTGTCTTTATGCTATGAGGTTTGTCAATTTGGTAAACGGGTTCTGTTAGCTTATCTTCATAGTGAGACTGTGTCTCGACGTCCTTTCAATCTTGTTCACTCTAATATCTGGGGTCCGACTCGCTTTGCCTCGAAAGGAGGCCATCACTATTACTACCTTTATAGACAATTTCTCTCAACACGTGAGATTTCATTTCCCTTGCTCCTCGTGCTCATCCCATCACTTGTAAGTGGGTCTGGAAGGTTAAGACGTTGGTGGTTCTCTTGAGCATTAAAGAGCTCGTAGTATGGTTCGTGGCTTTAAGCACGAACATGGTCGTGACTATGATGAGACATTTGCTCCTATGCCCCAGATGACCACTCTTCGCACACTTCTTGTTGTGGCTTCTATTCGCCACTGATTTGTCTCTGAGCTGATGTCAAAAATGTCTTTCTTAATGGTGAGTTCCATGAGACGGCCTACATGTAGCCACTATGATGAGACATTTGCTCCTATGCCCCAAATGACCACTCTTCGCACACTTCTTGTTGTGGCTTCTATTCGCCACTGATTTGTCTCTGAGCTGATGTCAAAAATGTCTTTCTTAATGGTGAGTTCCATGAGTCGGCCTACATGTAGCCTCCACCTGGGTATCCTGTTCCTGATGGCATGATTTGTTGTCTTCGTCGCCCTATCTATGACCTTAAGCAAACTCATTGTGTCTGATTTCAGTGTTCCGTCTCAGTGGTGACTAGAATCGGTTTTGTCAAATGCTCATGATCTGCAATTTATATCCACCTTACGCTCATGGTCAAAATCTTCTATATGTTGATGACGTGATCATCACTCGCGACAACTCTAAGTACACTGCCTCTGTGAAGGCTCGTCTTACTGAGTAGTTTCTTAAGATCTTGGTCTTCTTCGCTACTTCCTTGGGATTGAGGTTTATTCTTTCTTTTCAAGAGAAGTATATCTAGGATCTTCTTGCTTGTGTTGCTCTTTCTGATGAGCGCACTATTGAGACTCCTATGGACCCCAACATCCACCTCTGTACTTCTAACGATGAGGCTTTGTCTGATCTAATGTACTATTGTCATCTTGTTGACAGTCTTGTCTATTTAGATGTCACTCGCCCGGACATTTCATATCCTGTCAAATTCCAAGTAAGTTTGTCTGCACTCCCGCTTCGGCACGCTAGTCGCCTCCTCCGTGCTCTACGATATCTTCATTTGGACATTTACCACTTGTTTCGTTGCGTTTGCTACATTCTTCTTGCTACTCGTGAACAACCTAACTTACTACTCAGTTTGTTGAATGTGTCTTATTAGGTTACACTTATGAGCACAAGGGTTGTCAATAGTCGGATGTGCATTTCTCGGTAAGTGACTTTTGATGAGTCTCGTCCTTTCTATCCACACCCATCCTCTGCTTTGCCTCCCCATTGAAAATATTTCTTTACTCAGTGTCCCTGATACACCTATCACTCATGTATTGCCCTCGTCCACCCATCCTACTATTATTCCCGCACTACTGTTGTAGACCCACGCCATCATCACCCGCAGCTTCACCACCTCCAGCTCAACCTATGTATGGCTTCGCGCTCACCCGCTTCCGCCTATTGACCAATATGGTTATTCTAGGCCGCTCTTCTCGAGACGACTTCTTATCGTGACGCCATTGTTCAGCCTAAACTGTAGCATGCGATGGCAGAGGAAATTGCTACTCTTGAGCGCACCATCACGTGGGATCTCATTTCCCTTCCTCTGTATGCTCGTCCCATCACTTATAAGTGGGTCTACAAGGTTAATACAGATGGTTCTCTTGAGCATTACAAAGCTCATATAGTGGCCTATGGCTTTCAGCAGAAACATGATCATGACCACGACGAGACATTTGCTCCTATGGCACACATGGCCACTCGTTGCACAATTCTTGTTGTGGTTTTTGTTCGCCGCTGGTATGTCTCTCAACTTGATGTCAAGAATGTCTTTCTCCTCCAAGTGCCCTCTTCCCTCACACCTCCCATGCACTCTCCGCTCCTTGCCAGTCTGGTTGGGCATCCTTTACCTGGCTGTGGGTTGTTTTGTGCCCTTCCTTGATGCTACGTCTGTGTTCCCTTGATGGATGCCACAATAGCCAAATGCTCGAACGCCACTGTGAATTTGGAAGAAAAAAAGTTTGGGAGTTTGTACCCTTCCTATGGCTTTCAAACATGAATTCAGTAAGAAGTTCGTGAATTTGGAAGAACAAAAAGGTCATGGGTTTGGAAAAAGTTTACAAATTTGAAAAAAGTTCTCGAACGTGGAAAAAAATTGGTATGGTCTTCTTGGATCTATCTTTGGCAATGTGTCTTTAGACTGTCAAGTTTGTTGACTTGGTAACAAGTTCGGTTAGCTCATCCTCATAGCGAGATTATCTTCGCGTCCTTCCAATCTTGACTGGCTTCACCTTCCCTTTGTTGCCATCATCGCTAATCTCTCCGCATCTAATACCTCGTCTAGCACCTCTAGGTGGCATCATCATTTTGTTTCACTTGTGTGGCTCTCGTCATCCATCCTTGTTTTGATGTGGTCTTGTTGGATCTATCTCTAGCGATGTGTCTTTAGATTGTCAAGTTTGTCAACTTGGTAAATAGGTTCGATTAGATTATCCTCATAGCGAGACTGTGTCTCGACGTCCTTTCAATCTCTACTCTATTATTTGGGGTCCAACTCCCTTTACATCGAAAGTCGGCCATTTCTACTATACTACTTCTATAGACAATTTCTCTTGGTGCGCAGGGATATATTTTACGCCTTCTTGTTGTAAGGTCTTATCTATCTGTAAGAAGTTTGTCACCAGGGTTCATACCCAATTTTCTTCACTCCTATTATTTGTCTTCCATGCAAATTCTGCTTGTGAGTATATCTCTCATTTGCTGCGTAGATTCCTTGCTAAGCATGGCACACTAGCTCAGTTCTCTTGTCCTAGTGCTCATGCTCAGAATGGTGTTGTTGAGCGCAAGCGTCGTCATCTTAAGAAGCTGGTGCGTTGATGGTCATTGCCTCTCTTCCGCCACACTTTTGGGTGAGGTTATTTCTACATCGACCTATCTCACCAACATTCATCCTTCCTCTACAATGAGATTCCTCTCGAGTGTCTTTTTGGTTGTTCTCGTGAACTCGACGCTTCATTTGTTCTATTGCATCCGCAGCATTCTTCTTACCTTTGTGAACGCCCCAAACTTGATTGCTCAGTCTGCTGAATGCGTCTTCTTAGAGTCTAATGATGAGGGCTATTTGTGTTGAGATACTATCGGTAGTCGAATGCGCATTACTCTGTTTGTGACTTCTCATGAGTCTCGGTCCTTTCTATCGAGGTCCATCATCTCCTCCCCCTCCCCCCCGCCCTCAGCGACATTTATTCCATCAATTTCCTCGATACATCTATCACTCAAGTATTACCCTCGCCCACCCAATGCCGCTTCACCATTCAACTCATGGTCGAACACTACTTCTACATGTCAATCATCACTGGCGATGACTCTTACATTGCCTTTGTGAAGGCTCGTCATAGTGAGTTTCTTATGTCTGATCTTGGTCCTTGTCACTACCTCCTTCAGATTGAGGTTTCTTCTACCTCTGACTTCTTTATTTCCTAAGAGAAGTATATCCAGGATCTTCTTGCTCGTGCTACTCTTACTTGTGAGCGCACTATTCAGACTCCTATGGTGCTCAACATCCACCTTTGTGTCCACCTCCGCTCCCTGTAAAAGTCTGGATGGGCATCCTTTGCCTGGTGGTGGGTTGCTATGTGTACTGTCTCGATCCCACATCCCGTGTTCCCTTGCTGGGCCACACCATAACCGCACGCTCGAGCACCACCAATGGTGAGCAGGAGCTCAGACAATCGGCGCATACCTGGATTTTACCCACGGGACACGCCCGAGAACACGGCGCTACCTATCGTCAAGGCCAAGGGCGCACAATATTAGAACGTGGGATGCTTAATCAAGTGCGTGACACAAAACCCGCAAACAGGACAAGAACACCAAGCCGGATCAACGGGGAATCCAACATCATACTGGTCATGCTTCTTCAATTATTGCAAATCCAACATCATCTCCTATGATTTCCACACCTCGCCTATCACAAAATTCAACACCTTCATCACCGGTGGCTTCCTTGTCACAATCACCTGAGATCACTTTTATACACGTCATTTACGTGTTGTAGATGTGTCTACTAATATGCCATCTTCCCCGTCTCAGCCTACTTATGGCTTGCGTGCTCGTTCGCCTTCCATCAGTTGACCGCCTTGGTCTTCCAAGCGCTAGTGCTACTGTTCATGAGTCGGCTTCTTATCATGATGTTGTTCATCCCGGTATGTTGCAATGGCAAAAGAGGTTGATGCCCTTGAGCGCACCGACATGTGGGATCTTGTTTCTCTTCCTCCTCGCCTTCATCCCATCACTTATAAGGGGTCTACAAGGTTAAGACTCGCCCGGATGGCTCTGTTGAGCGTTACAAAGCTCATCTAGTGTCTTGTGGCTTTCAGCAGGAGCATAGCCTTAATTCCGATAAGACTTTTTGCTTCTGTGAACCATATGACCACTATTCAAACACTTTTTGTTGTGGCCCAGCTTGATGCTAAGCATGCCTTTGTTAATGGTGAGCTACGTGAGAAGGTTTACATGCAACCACCACTTGGGTATTCTGTTCCTGATGACATGCTATGTCTTCTTCCTCGCTCTATGGAGTTATAAGCAAGCCCTAGCACCTGATTTGAGTGTTTTGCCTCTATGGTGGTTGTCGCTGGAATTATGAAGGCACGTCTTAGTGAACAGTTTCTTATGCCTGATCTTGGCCCTCTCCGCTACTTTCTTGGGATTACGATCTCTTCTTGCTCAAGAAAAGTAATCCAAAATCTTCTTGCTTGTGCCGCTCTTACTGATGAGCGCACTTTGAGACTCCCATGGAGCTTAATGTTCACCTCCACGCACCAATGGTGACACTTTGTCTGATCCGACGTGTTACCTTCATCTTGTCAGGAGACTTATCTATCTAGCTGCCACTTGCCCGAAAGAAGAAACAAAGTACAGTGCCCTTGTTCAAGTGCACCTCTACCCTCCAATATATGCTTTGCGACATTGTCGTTGTGGCTAGGATGGTGGCAAACTCGCTAGCTGCGATGCCTCTCACACAATGTCGCTAGAGCCTTCATGCCTCTCACACGATGTCGCTAAAGCCTTCATTCTCTCATGGAGGGAACAATGCCGCCATGGCTGTTGGAATTCCCACTCGTGGATCAATGTGTTTGTGAGTGAGACTAACAAAAATACAAGGAAGGAGACTATGACTAGCGTATTAGGGGAATGAGGCCTAAACATAATCGTTGAGATGAATTCGGCCCACTACCAAAATGGTTGGTGTATTCTTCTCCAAAGTGGGACACGCTTTTGATGCAAACAGGACCGAGCAGTGAGATATAGTCATCGTTTATCAAGGCCAAATGATAATCTCCTTTTTTGGCAAACTTTTAACCACTGCTTTCAAATACTAATTTGACCGAAACACTAAACATAGCATTGACTGTAATTCTTTATACATCACAACATATTTTCAGAATCTACTAACATGAAAGGCAAATTTGAAAGAGGCCTTTGTGAATTCAATAAAAGTTCACAAATTCAAAAAATATGTTTGCGAATTCAAAAAAATATTCACGAATTCAATATAAGTTTATGAGTCCAAAAAATGTTGATGAATTCAAAAAATGTTCATTGTGAAATCAAAATATGTTCACGGATTCAAAAAAAAGTTTGGGGATACCAAAAATGTTCTCATATTTAAAAAACATTAACATATTCAAAAAATGTTCACGTATTCAAAACAAGTTCATGAATTCAAAAAATGTTTAGGAATTTAAAAAATGTCACATATTCAAAAAAATGTTCATCTATTCAAAAAAAAGTTCATGAATTCATAAAATGTTTGCATCAAATTCAAAAAATGTTTGCAGATTCCAAGAAAATGCTCACGAATTCCAAAAATGTTCACACATTTGAGAAAAAGTTCACACCTTTTTCCAAAAATGTTCAGGAATTCAAAAAATGTTGGCGACTAATTCAAAAAATGTTCACGGATTCTAAAATCGATTCACAAATTCCAAAACTGTTCATGTCTACGAAAAATGTTCACATATTCAAAAGTATTTATGAATAGGAAAAGGTTAGAAAAATTCAAAAAATATTCATGAATTTGAAGAACGTTGGGGAAATCAACTTTTTAGCAATGTCAAAAATTCTTTGCGGATTTAATAGAAGTTCACGAATTGAAATTTGTTCACAAATTTGAGAAATGTTCAAAAGATTTATGAAAGAAAAGGAATGAAAAAACGAACAGGAAGAAACCAAAGAAAAACAAAACAAAGATATAGAGAAACGTATAAAAATAAGAAACGGAAAAACCGGTTGGAACGATCTCCAATCACTTCTAAAAGACTGTTTCTGGTTCTTAATCACATGATGCTTCTTCCCCAATCACTTCTAAAAGACTATTTCTGGTTCTTAATCACATGATGCTTCTTCATCGACCTCTTCAGTTGAGCCCCTGGCTACCCTGGAAATTGATTACACGACGTAGGTGTCTGTAAGCTGCTTATTTTGGTTCTTCATCGATAGGCTTTGCAAGTTTTCCTACTTCCCCTAGTGGCACGGAGAGACCACTTTTTTACAATATCAGGTACACCTCCATGGATCGTTGGTACTCAGGTGTCTTTTCATACAACTTATGATCATTCTAACTTGCCCTCCATTCCACCTCTAGATTCTCTTGTTCATGTTCTTACTACCGATGGTACTTCCCCCCGTCGTTAGTAGAGACACTCTTGGCACTTCGTCTTTTCATGTTTCTTCTTTTCATCATGATCCTCCGATACACTGATCGTCTGCTTGTTGTGGATTCTTCTCATGAGCCGTGTCCCTCGACTACTATGTCTTCTTCTGTTGGCAACGCACTACCTCTAGCTCAGACTACTTATGGCTTCCGAGCTCGCCCGCTTCTTCCTACTGACCGATATTGTTATTGCATCGCTCTTCCCGAGGCTCTTCCCGAGACGACTTCTTATTGTGACTTTGTTATTCATCCTAAATGGCATCGTGTGATGGCATCGAAGATCGATACTCTTGCCCGCATCAACGCGTGGGATCTCATTTCTCTTCCTCCGACATCACTTATAAGTGGATCTAGAAGGTTAAGACAAAGGTGGCCGGTGCGTTGATGGTCGTCGTCTCTCTTCCGCCTCACTTTCGGGTTGAGGTTATTTCTACTTCAACTTATCTCAACATTCACCATTCCTCTGCTCTACAGGGTGAGATTCCTCTCAAGCGTCTTTTTGGTCGTTTCGTGACTACTCAACGCTTCTTTTTTTCTATTGCGTTTGTAGCGTTCTTATTACCTTTGTGAACGCCCCAAACTGACTGCTCAGCCTGCTAAATGTGTCTTCTTAGAGTCTAGCGATGAGCACAAGGGCTATTGGTGTTGGGATCCTATCGGTAGCCGGATGCGCATTTCTCGATATATGACTTTTCGTGAGTCTCGTCATTTCTATCCAGGTCCATCGTCTCCTTTGGCCTCCCACATTAACAATATTTTTTGCCTCAATTTCCTCGATACACCTACCACTCATGTATTGCCCTCTTCCACCCATCCCACCATGTCTTCCCGCCACACCACCTTGTTTGTTACCTCGGGCTACCTCACCTCACTTGTCATTTAAGGCTTCCCAGATGATTCCTCCTAATTCTCTTCACTGCACTGCTAGTACACGTGTTGTGGATTCTTCTGATGTAGGTTTACAGTTATAATTATATCATTTTAGAAATCGTATGTAGGTTTGACTAGATGTCTGGCCTATGATTGTACTCTATAATATCATACGTAAATACAAGGGTGTGCCTTAACTTATCACCATCATCCAGAAGGCAATCTCTACTCCAACCTAGGGCGTGCATTACATGATGGAAAATACAAAATCTTTCGAACTTTGACAAAAACTTATAGAAGTAATTGTGTTAGAGTATGTAATGGGCCTAATGGGCCCGTTAGTCTTAGAGTTAATTAGAGATAAGAGTCGTTTGCTTAGGGGTCAAGTAAGCCTTGCTTGGGAGTCAAGTAAACCTCTCTATATAAAGAGAGAAGATGTATCAATGTAATCAAGCAAGAAATAAGAAGGAAATCCCTTCCCTCTTGCCCGGCCGTGGGCAGAAAGGCCCTCGGCCGGCCCTCTCGCGCCCTCCTTCTAGCAGCGCCATAACAATTTGGTATCAGGTAGCTCAGTTCCAATCATGGCTTCGTCGCCGCCCACCCCGTCGCTTCCGCTGCCGACCGTCACCACCGTGTCGCTGGCCATCTACACCGCGCCGCTGCCCTCCCCGTCCACGCCGCTGGTCGCATCCTCTGGCGCCGCCATCGCCCAGATGCCGGCGCCCTCCACCGCACCTCCGTCCGCCGTCTACACCCCGGAGGAGATCACCGGGGTCCTCAACGACCTTGTCACAGCCGTCCAGGGGATCCGGCTGTACCTGGCCAGCCCCTACGGGCCGCCGCCGCCCCTGCCGCTGACCGCCACTGCCGGGCCGCTGGCCCTGTCGTGGTACTCGCCGCATCCAGGGGCCTCCGCGGCATTCGCTGGGACGCTGCTGCCCCAGCTGCAGCTGTCGCCTGGCGCCGCCCCGCAGTGGCCGGCGCCGGCTCCCGCCGCGCCTCCAGCGCCCATCGCCGCCCCCGCGCCGCCGTGGCTGCCGCCACACCAGGCGGCCTTCGCCGCGCTCGTCGGACCACTGCAGCAACCACTGCAGCTTCCATCCATCGCCACCACCGCCCAGCCCTGGCTGTAGTGGCAGCCGCCGCTCCTGGCGGCCTCGCCCGGCGCTCCGCCACAGCAGCCGCTGCCCGGTGCGCCACCGCCACCGCCGCAACTGCTGCAGCCACCGTCGGTCAGCTCCGGGCCCGCATCGACCATGCCGGCGGGAGTCCCGCTCCACCAAGTCCAGTCCCTGTCGTCGTCGTCACCGCTTCCGTCTTGGATCGCTACCCGCCACGTGTCAGCGGCAGTGAGGCTGCAGGCTACTGCGCGCGGCCTCCTAGCACGTCGGCGTGTGCGGGAGATGCGTGGTCTGCAGCTGCCGCTCCTCCAAGTTGCCCTTCGCTGCGCAAAGGACCTCGATCTCATCCGTTGCGCCGGGGATCTTGGGCATGTGGTTTCCCCCACGGGCAGTGGGCATGCTGTTTTCCCCGCGGACAACGACCTCAAAGTCTGCGACATCGGCGGTTGGGGAGGCACATCCCTCCTCGTCATTCTCCATCGCAAGCCCTCCACTCTTCCCTATGCGGTGCAGACCAACAGCCGTCCGGCAGGAAGAAGCCATGGTGTCACCGACAGCAGCGCACCACGTAGCACCACTGCATTCCGTCACCGGCCGCCGCGAGAGCGCCTCTGCTGGTCACTCTTGCGACCACTTCCAGGTGGTCCTACACATGCACTTCTTTTGTCTAGATGGTGTCCATGGGATCCAGGTGGCTGTACACGTGCACGTCCGACGTGCAGATGGTGTCCACTTTTTGTTAAGGGGTCCAAAATAAAGCGTCCCAGTCCATTTCAGGTTGAGAATAATAAAACAAGCCGAGATGTAAAAGGCTTGTTTTTAGGTGTTAGGTTTGTGTTGCGTCGAGTCATGGTTATAAGTTGGTTAGGCTGCAGCTTGAGGACAAGTTGCATGTCCAGGTGGGGGTGTAGTGTTAGAGTATGTAATGGGCCTAATGGGCCCGTTAGTCTTAGGGTTAATTAGAGATAAGAGTCGTTTGCTTAGGGGTCAAGTAAGCCTTGCTTGGGAGTCAAGTAAACCTCTCTATATAAAGAGAGGAGATGTATCAATGTAATCAAGCAAGAATTAAGAAGGAAATCCCTTCCCTCTTGCCCGGCCGTGGGCAAAAAGGCCCCCGGCCGGCCCTCTCGCGCCCTCCTTCTAGCAGCGCCGTAACAAATTGTAACTGAAATAAATAGCTATGTTTGCAATTTCAAAAGGAAGATATTAATGATAAGGTGCAAACAAATATGCATGCATGTTGTATCATGCTTATGGAGTGAACTCACATGAGCTGCAGAACGATCCTCATCTCCGAGGAATTGAGTATTTGAAGTTGGTGAATGAAAACTTAAATCCATCAGCAGATCTATCTGTAGGAAATGAGGGGAAAAGGGAGTTACACTTGCCTGTTTTACTAATGACCTTACAAAGAATTGTAACTAGACACTGTGCAACCACCAAGATGGTGCGTGAGAGTGCATCTACCATGCAGCACATAGAAGATTTGAATATCTATTGGGTATATGGCCTAACCACAGCAGCAAGTTAGACTTAAACTACCTGTGGATCTGAAAATGTCACAAAGCAAAAGCAGCAGTGGCGGTTTATGTGTCTCTACAGCATGGTCTGCAATAAGAAATACTCGAGCAACAACCTACATATAGACCAAAGCATAATAGTAAGCATCTGCCAACCTTTGAACTGCGCGATGGAGGGCAAAAAATTCAGTAAATAATAACAAGGATTCATCACCACAACATTTGCCGCAGTTCGTTCGAAACTGTAGCATACAACAGCTTATAAATGGATTGGCACACGAAAATAACTGGAAATTTGCACTTTGACAAGGTAGCAAAAGGAAACGTTACAAACATATGCAACTCTATAGAAGCTAGTCTCCTTCAAAAAAGCATGATTCTCTTTTGGAATAAACTAGCACATATGCATATGCATTGCAACGAGGACATAAATATTCTAGCAGTTCAGCACCCATCGTCTATGATTTGAAATTCTGGTTGAGAAAAGAGGTGTTAAGTTCTTGTAAAAATCCTGATGCTATATACAACAATGGAATTTTGTCACTATATCAACCATTGTTGTTAAACTGAATCAATATAACTACAATCAGCATACCTTGTGTCAGCTTATAGAAGTGCTAAGACATATCACAGCAAGTATACCTTGTGCATTTAACAAAGAAACCATATGAACATATGGCAAGCAAGGTAAGTACCACAAAAACGCTAACTGTTAAGCTCATGCTGAGTAGGCTCATACACATTAAACGCAACTCAGGAGAATTTCACTTTTATCCTTTTTACCAGCACACAATTATAATGAGCGCCAGACCTCAAATACATCATCTCTCAAAATCATCCAGCCACACACCTATTAGCAATACACCTGCAGAACCCACAGAGGGATCTGCTGATACAGAACTATTTGACAACCAAATACATAATGTCGTCCAACAAATCACATAAAATGACCAGGTTCGCATGTACCATATACTCCCTCCGTCCCGAATTACTTGTCTTAGATTTGTCTAGATATGGATGTATCTAGACACGCTTTAGTGTTACACACATCCGTATTTAGACAAATCTAAGATAAGTATTTAGTACGGAGGTAATATAATTTCTTCCCTCCTGCTGCACAAAAACCAATTGAACCTACTGATTTTAGTACAACAGCAATTAATTTGCTCTATCCAATTGTGTTTCACTAGCAACAGCTGCTAAATTTAGTTGTACTGTCCATAAACTTCAGAAATTTAGATGGGGTATACTGGCAACGTGAAGGCTAGAAAATCAGTACTGGCCATGTTTTGAATTAGGTAAAACCTGCCACACTCGCCAACATGTCGTTAGTAGTATGCTTAAAATCCATGATCGGACTAGGAAGGCAACACAGCTGTTTACATGTTAGTTAGTAATAAGGTCGAGCGCTTCTTCCATGCATGACAATGACACTGATTTGTCTCCAGTTGAAAACAACCTAGCCGAAAAGCATAGTATAAGGCCATGTAAATATACTCGGTTAATTTATGTTCATTCCAATACATTAGCATAACACAGAAACATAGTGTATACTGATTAGATATAATCGACAACATGTTAGGGCGGCAATCTAGCACACCAACCCACAAGGTGATCAGAATGAAATTTTATACACCCAGCACAGCGCAAGAAAGGCAGGTGTGCATCTTTGCTCCCTAAAATAATAATCAATTAGATAGCCTGAAGTGTGTTTTTTGTCAAACCTGTCCTGTTTGAGTTCATAGTAAACTTGACATGTCCCTCTCTATACTACACGCCTATTTAATTCTGGTAATTAGATGGATATAATACCATAGTCATCACTCATCATTATAGGTTTCCCCTTTTTGTTTGCAAAATCTGCAGACTGTCCGTACATGGCAAGGTATTAACGATGGAAGCTAAAATTCATGTCTTTTTAAAAACAAAAGAGCCACATTTAGCTTGGCATGTGATCCAGCGTACCTGAGGTGGAGCACCGGCAGTCGGTGTTCAGGCGAAGTTGGTAGAACAGCGAGATTGGATGCTACCATAGAGCGCTTGATGTCTATTATGTGGCAAAGGAGGGAGTTCATGTGGAGTCCGTGTCTGACACAAGTTGATGGCATGGTCAAGCATGACACAACACTGGCAAAGGAGGGTGGAAGAGTCCGTGTCCAGCACCCGTTGATGGCGTAATCGTCCTGCTTTGCACATGAACGGATAAGACCTACAATGGACAATAATATAAACCTGAGACTATAACATGTAGCATCTAAATAACAAAGAATTGGAAATATTACCAGAGAGAAAACCCACCCTGGTAAACAAGCAATAGTACTTCGACTAAATATGGTATTTAGACATAGCCGGCCATTAACATGGGGTCATTGTTTGGATATTATCAGTAATGTGCTTAGGGAACGTTTGCGTGCTTCTATTGATAGCCAGAAGCCATGGCTAATGTATCTCATCTATGACAAGAACATGTGCCATAAGTTATCAGCTAATTACATGACAGATAATCTAGCAAGGATTGAAGAGTTAGCAGCTTATAAGAATTTTTTCCTGAAGTTTTGATGGTCCATTGATATCTAATACTGTAATTACTGATTGCATAGAATAGTAGTTGGTGCACGAATCAGAATCAATAGAGATCGATGCATCAATGAATTGCATTGCATAGGGACCAAACTTCTTTTAGGGAGATCAGCTGCAATAGCATCGGGGGTGCACACCTACATCAACGACAGAAGGGCCAAGAATAGAGACTACCAAGGGCAAAATCATACATGTGCACAGAGGTAAGAAGACGGTCCAAAGCCCTCGGACCAGAGCGGCGCGAATCCTGAAGGTGTAGCTGGAGGAAGGACGCGACGGGGGACGCGCCGAGCAGCGCAAGCCTCCAAGGTGTGGCGCCGATTCCGCCGGAGGTGTCCTGATCTCATGATCTGGCAGTAGCAACAGAGTTAGGGCTCCGCCGGCAATTTGGGATTTTTGGGGGTCCGTGGAGGAGACGGGCAAGTGGGGATTGGGGAATCGAAGGGGCGGCGGGGGCGCGGGGGAGTCCGTGGGGAAGGAAGAATCCGACCGACGCGGTCATTGCTTTTGCTTTCCTGTTCGCTTCTTCTTCTGGGTGTGGGATTGGGCTTTGTTGGGCCATATGTCGAGGCCCAGGCGGGCAACGACGGGATTTGGAATACCGAAATCACTAAGGCCAGTTTGCTTGCGCGCATCGAGCCCAATCAGACCCGCACGCTGCAGCATCTTTTCAAACCTCGGTTGTTTGGTTTCTCGCATACATTTATTTTTTGAGAAAAACTCGCCACTTTTTTTTGAGCATCAGTACAGACACATGCGCTCATATACACGCGCATACACTCACCCCTATGAACACACACACGCACACCCTACCCTTATGAGCATCTCTGAGAGACTGAGCCGGCATATCATCTTGAGATTTACGAAGTCACCGTAGACGCCTCGTCGTCGGCGGGAACGTCTCCTCCCACTGAAAGCGCATCGCTGGAAATCCTGAAATAAATCCAGGAATAATGCGAGCACCAGGATTTGAACACTGATGAGTTGGGGATACCACTGTCCACCTAACCATCTCAACCACAGGTTGATTCGCAACTCACCATTTTATTGATTCAAGAGAATGTTCATAGGTACACGGTTTGGGTCGTGGGGGTTACCCAACCAAACAGGGAGAAACCCGCTGCCGGAGCCAACCACCTTTTAACTTCGGCTTGGGGTGTTAAAGTAACCGGTGGTCGGGCCTCTAACTTTGCCAGCTGATCCAACTCAGAGATGTAGTTATTCACAAAAGAAGCCGTTTTGTGAGGACTCTGGAAGATAGACTCGTAGACAGCCTTGCGGCGAGCATACCATATCGACCATAACGTCACAATCAACCGAGTGAAACTTGCCTGATCAAGAGTCTCATACGGTTCAAAGATCCAGCACTCGGCACTCGGATTTTCATTGGCACTCATTGTAGCCACAAGGGACTCGTCTGATAATGCCCAAATGCACCTAGACATCGTGCAAGAGAGTAGTGCATGTCGCCAAGAATCCTTGGCCCCGCATAGCGGACAAGAGTCACGGTCTGCCATGTTCCTCTTGTGCAACACATCAATTGTAGGCAGAGAATGACGAGCCAACCTCCAAACAAACACCCTCACCTTAGAAGGAACGTGGAGCTTCCATAGTTTAGCCCAGGCCTTCTCCTCCGTTGCAGTATTGGAGGCCCCGGACCGGCCCTCGAGCCAATCTTCTCGCTGTAGTTTAGTTTTGACCAAAAATTTATATGCTGAACTCACAGAGAATTTACCCTTGCTATCCGGGTACCAAGCCCAAAAATCTTCCAAGTTCCTTGTGCACACTGGTATTTTGAGGATTGCGTCGGCATCAAAACGAAGGAAGACCGATCGAATCAATGGTTCGTTCCATGTAGTTGCCACTGGAAGGAGCAGATCCGCAACTTTTCTAGGTGGTGAATCTACCAGCGACGTTATAGGCCTCGGCACTGTTTCCTTCGGTATCCAGTTGTCTTCCCAAATATCTGTCGTTCGACCATTGCCAATTCGCCGAATAAGCCCTTGCTTAAGCACATCTCGGCCATCCAGAATAGCGCGCCAAATTTGCGATGGTCGAGACCCCAACTCCGCCTCAAGAAGTGACTTGTCTAGGAAATAAGAGGCTTTCAATATTCGAGCACTTAAAGTCTCAGGTTCCTGCAAGATGCGCCATGCTTGCCTTGCTAACAGCGCCAAATTGAACAACTCTAGATCTCTGAATCCAAGTCCTCCCAAGTATTTTGGTCTAGTCATCACATCACATGAGACCCAAGCTGGCTTGCGCTGTCCCTGCTTGCACACCCACCAAAATTTGCGAATAATAGACTTTAAATGGTCACACAATCCTCTAGGTAGTTTAAAGCAAGACATAGAGAAGACCGGGATTGCTTGGGCGACAGATTTGATGAGCACCTCTTTGCCTCCAGATGATAAACATTTACTCATCTACCCCTTCACTTTATCCCAAACTCGGTCACTCAAATATTTAAAAGTGCCCTTCTTAGAGTGACCAACATCCGACGGCAATCCCAAATACTTATCACTCAATGACTCATTAGGAACATGCAAGAAACCCTTGACAGCATTGCGTACTATCTCCGGTGTCCCTCTACTGAAGAAAATAGATGACTTGTCCCTGTTAACTCTCTGCCCCAACGCCAAACAATATGCATCGAATAGGTTTGATACTGATTCCGCTCCATCAATACTCGCCCTGAAAAACAGCAGGCTATCATCCGCGAAAAGAAGGTGGTTCACCGGCGGAGCCGTTGGGGCCACCTTAATGCCGCCGAGCTGGGATGACTGGTTTTGGGATTTTAAAAGGCACGAAAAGCCCTCCGCTGCCAACAAGAAGAGATATGGAGAGATGGGATCTCCCTGTCGAATACCTCGTGTAGGTCTAAACTCCTCTGATTTAACTCCATTAAACAAAACTGTGAAGGAAACCAAGCTCACATGTTCATAACTATATTAACCCATGACGTGGCAAACCCCAGCTTCTGCATAATTGCCCTGAGATACTCCCATTCAACTCTGTCATAAACCTTCATCATGTCGAGTTTTAATGCACAATAACTATTGTTCTTCGACCTGTTTCTTTTCATAAAATGAAGACACTCATATGCAGATATGATGTTATCTGTGATGAGCCTGCCTGGGACAAAAGCTGACTGCTCCTCAGATATAATGTTAGGAAGAATCACTTTGAGACGATTAGCAAGCACTTTGAGGCAATCTTGTAAAAAAATATTACATACATTGTTGAGCTCGCGTGACACGGTTCTTAAAGCACCCCTGTGTCTGCCTTGTTGGGAACGGCCGAATCGGCAGTTTCTTTAGAGCCAGGCTCGAGCGATGCTTCGAGGCGCACGTGGGTGGCTCCTGGAGACGTGTGTCTCGAGTTAATCCCACCCTCTCCCTAATCCTCAATCCCCTCTCTCCCTCTACTTCAGATCCCGTCGATCTCATCCGCCATGGGAGCAGGGCGCGGCGCGGACACGGCAGGGAGCCGAGCGCGGAGCGCGGGTGTGGGCGAGCGCGGCAAGGACGGGCGCCTGCGAGCTCGTCGGCCACAACGTGAGCTACGCCACCCTGCACCATGTACCATGTATGCGTCCTCCAAGTCCGAGTGCTAGCTTCGGGCTCGAGTTCTACATCGGCGGGATCCCCATGGCGTGCACCATGTACGTGTCCTCTGAGTACTCCTACATCATGTTCTAGTTCACCATGTTCTAGTTCGAGCATGTCCTCCCGGTGGGATGGCGCCGAAGAGGCCGACCCCCGGGAGGCGTAGCTGAACGATGGTGGACTGGGCGGCGTCGCACGTGACCCCGACCCAGGCGCAGGCCGGCGTGGAGGTGTTCCAGCCGAGCCTCCTCTCGTGGGGCACGGCCATGAGGAACGCCAGCAGCGCGGACCGCTCGCTCGGAGGTGGCTCCGCGTAGGCGAGACATGCGAGTGATGCGACGGCCGCCAGCAGCACCGCGTGGGACACGACGATGGCCATCGCGACGGGCTCGGGCACGTCTATGAAGAAGGCATTCGGAGGCAGAGCTGAAGGTGGCTTGCTTTGTTGGGGGAAATTTTGGGGAGAAGGAAGTGGGAGTGTGCGCGGCGAGGAGCGGCGAGGCGCCGGCGAGCTGGGCGCGGCCACGGTGCCACACATGGAGGAGTCCAGGTGCCGGGCGCGTCCATAGTCGCCGGGAGATGGCGGTGGGCATGATGGGCAGAGGGAAGCCAAATCTGGTGGCCGTTAAGTTTTGTTGTTAACTCCTAATCATATGCATGTATACAACCAAACGCGGGGTGAAAATTGCATCTTGATGACAAGACCCCCAATGCAGGCAACAAATCAACTGGTCATCTATGTTTTTGACCCTGTTTTGGCTCACCCAGGCCCTGCTCAGCCTGGTTGTTTTTCCCCTTTGAGCCAGGCCCGACAGCGAAAGCAACCAAACACGCCCTAGTTGAGGAGTGCTCTTCACAACAATTAGTCGACTTGTCGCGCGCGGAGCGCTCGTGAAACTCTTACGGGGAGCTTCGCGCGTGACACTTGTCGCGCGGAGGGGCACTCCAATGATTTCCGGTTTTCTTTCTGGTTTTTCCTTTTTCCAGTTTAGTCCTTAATCTTTTAGTGTTTTCTAATAGAGTTTTGATCTGTTTTTATCTGGTGTCACTGACCCGTCGTCGCTGACTGGGCTTTCATTGACGTCCTTGCCGCGCGTCGTGGCCGCCGCTCTTATCGCCTGCTTAGGGCAACCCTTCTTTACCGTCCATGGCGCTTCGCCGTTCACACAGGCATCGTTGTCTACGGCCTTCATTCGTTGGTTCCCTGTTTCCGGTTTGTTTCCCTTGTTGTTTCCATTATATTTCCGGGCAATGTAGATTTATGGGGTGATTATGGGTGGGGGCTTCCAACACTATCAGATGTCAACTTTCAACTTGGTTTGTGCAATTAGTTCTTAATATTCATTGTGTTCTTTGTAGGTATGGCTTGTCTTTTTTGCCGTATGCCGAGTGGCCCTTGCTCCTCTTTTGATTCTTATGTAGATGTGTTCATTGTGGTGCTGGATCGGCGTTGCTTGAGTTGTGTTGTAAGAATAACATTTTATAATTGTTCAATTTTTTGCACACATACTTATTTCTTTTGATGCTGCTGATGTTGTTTTGAATGAAAATTATTCTAGGTCTTATTTTTCTGATTATGATGATTATTTTGATTCGTTTTGCAATATGTTTCGTGCAGTGTTAGAGCTCATCTTGCTCGTTACATTCAGTAGTAGGGCTTTAGCCAGAAGGAGGGGTGACAAAGATACTGATCTTGCTCTTCACTCCAGTGAGGGTGATTTGTATGGTGTTCTGCTTAGTCATGGTCGGGTGAGCGGCAAATTCCATGGTTCTTCCTGGGAATGATTGATAACTGATTGTGGTCTTCGTCATCGTGATATAATGACCATTAGGCTTGAGCACTATGGAACGTTGATTGGTGTTGATTTTTATAGGGGTGGAGATATGTTGTCCCCTTTACCTTCTGTTGGTACAGTTTATTTTTAAGGAAGTATTTAGCTTGTTTCATTTCAGATAATTTTCTATTCCCTTGAACATGTGGAATTTTATTTTGTAGCTCTTGAGGATTTAAGCGATTCTAAGAAGGAACTTGTTGGCAGTTGTTTTTACACTCGTGGTGCTGATCTCAATTATCAGCAAATGTATTTCACGTGACGACAACTATTTGATGACAACTACATACTTTGTTGTCCTTTTGTTCACAGGATTAATTCCATGAATGTTAATGGTCATCATATGGTCATATTTATTTTCCATTATTTTTATTAGTTTCTATTTATTTATTTATTATTATTTTCATCTTTTTATAGTTTTAATTTTTGTTTTATTTCTAATAGCTTGATGTTTTTTCATGTTATTCCTGGTATGGTTGTGAGGAGTTTGAAGGGATTTGTGTCATTTCCTAGGAGTGGTGTTTTGACTCTTGAAGTTACTTTGGAATCTCACGATGATGATATATATGTGAGCACTCCTTGTTCCTACTTCATCAGCTTGGGTGATAGAATGGTGTTCAAGAAGCAAGGGTTCGGTGATTTTCTACAGGCATCGTCTATTGAAGTAAACAGCTTGGTGCTCATAACCTTCAAAGAGTGTGATGGGAGACTTGTTTTTCTCTTCAGTCTTCTACCGCAATGATGTTAGTTATAGCCTTTGAAGAGAATAGATGTTGTTTAGAAATCAATGCTAGAGTATAATGTTATTTGGATATATAAAACCGATATGAACCTAACTGTTCATTGTTGTACTTTGGATGTAGAAGAGGCAGGGCTATGCATCTTTTTTTGATGTTTTTTGGGATGTGTGTCAATTTGTGAGAGGCATAGTTATACATAAATTAGAGGCACGTGTGTGCCTTTCTTTTTTCTATGTTTCCTCTGACATGGGCATTCGAAGGTGTGTAGGTAAAGGGGCACTGTTATGCATAAATTAGTAGCACTGGTGTGCTTGTTTGTTTTCAAATGTTTCTGTTTGGTACGTACAGACTGAGAGAATCAGGGTCATGAAGATACTATAAGCACGTTTATTCATAAAGTGGGGGCATGGTCATTGAGGGAGTCCTGGACTAAGGGGTCCTCGGGCGTCCGGCCTGTTATCTATGGGCCGGACTGATGGGCTGTGAAGATATGAAGACCGAAATTGTACCCGCGTTCGGATGAAACTCTCCTTGACGTGGGAGGCAAGCTTGGCGAACAACTATGAAGATTCCCTCTTATGTAACTGACTCTATGTAACCCTAGATCCCCCTCGGTGTCTATATAAACCGGAGGGTGTAGTCCGGAAAGGATATACTCAATACCTTAGACATACAGGCTAGACTTCTACGGTTTAGCCATTATGATCTCGTGGTAGATCAACTCTTGTAACACTCATATTCATCAATATCGATCAAGCAGGAAGTAGGGTATTACCTCCATAGAGAGGGCCCGAACCTGGGTAAACATTGTGTCCCCTGTCTCCTGTTACCATCAACCTTAGACGCACAGTCCGACGGTTTTGACACCGACATTGGTGCTTTCATGGAGAGTTCCTATGTGCTGTCGCTGAAAGGTTGGATGCCCCCTTCAATCGTCAATAATGACGCTGTCTGTGGAGAAACTTACCTCCCCGGGCAGATCTTCATGTTCGGCGGCTTCGCACTGCGAGCCAACTCGTTTGTCCATCTGGAGCAGATCAAAAGCTACGCCCCTGGCCATCAGGTCAGATTCGGGAGCTTGAACTACGTCGTGGACATCCGTGGAGACTTGATCTTCGCCGGATTCGATACCGTGGTGGCCGCTCCCGGTCACCCCGATGATCATGACCTAAATCTGTCATCGGGCCGCATCCGGGAGATCACTCTTGTAACCGCTCTGGCCCTAGAGCCGGAGCAGGCCGCGCCATCCAAAGACGGGAGGATTAACCCCACCTCAAAGGCCGCAGACTCCACGGCGTTGGAGCCGCACATGGACTTGGTCTCACAAGATGCCTATGCCACCGGAATGCCAGACTCGTCTCCGGCCGTAGGTTTCGAACCGCGCGAGCCCGTGGACGCCGAGTTTGATCGTTTATCGATCTTCAAATTCAGCGCCGCAGACATCTTCCAGCACTCGCCTTTGGGTGATGTGCTAAACTCATTAAAAAAACCTGTCCTTGGCAGAGGACTTGTTGGAAATATGCCCTAGAGGCAATAATAAAATGGTTATTATTATATTTCCTTGTTCATGATAATTGTCTATTGTTCATGCTATAATTGATCACAACATGTCCCTAGTGAGCCTCTAGTTGACTAGCTCGTTGATTAATAGATGGTTATGGTTTCCTGACCATGGACATTGGATGTCGTTGATAACGGGATCACATCATTGGGAGAATGATGTGATGGACAAGACCCAATCCTAAGCGTAGCACAAGATCGTGTACTTCGTCCGCTAAAGCTTTTCTAATGTCAAGTATCATTTCCTTAGACCATGAGATTGTGCAACTCCTGGATACCGTAGGAATGCTTTGGGTGTGCCAAACGTCACAACATAACTGGGTGGCTATAAAGGCACACTACGGGTATCTCCGAAAGTGTCTGTTGAGTTGGCACGAATCGAGACTGGGATTTGTCACTCTGTATGACGGAGAGGTATCTCTGAAGGAAATATGCCCTAGAGGCAATAATAAAGTTATTATTTATTTCCTTATTTCATGATAAATGTTTATTATTCATGCTAGAATTGTATTAACCGGAAACATGATACATGTATGAATACATAGACAAACAGAGTGTCACTAGTATGCCTCTACTTGACTAGCTCGTTGAACAAAGATGGTTATGTTTCCTAGCCATAGACATGAGTTGTCATTTGATTAACGCGATCACATCATTAGGAGAATGTTGTGATTGACTTGACCCATTCTGTTAGCTTAGCACTCGATTGTTTAGTATGTTGCTATTGCTTTCTTCATGACTTATACATGTTCCTATGACTATGAGATTATGCAACTCCCGTTTACCGGAGGAACACTTTGTGTGCTACCAAACGTCACAACGTAACTGGGTGATTATAAAGGTGCTCTATAGGTGTCTCCAAAGGTACATGTTGGGTTGGCGTATTTCGAGATTAGGATTTGTCACTCCGATTGTCGGAGAGGTATCTCTGGGCCCTCTCGGTAGTGCACATCACTTAAGCCTTGCAGGCAATGCAACTAATGAGTTAGTTGCGGGATGATGTGTTACAGAACGAGTAAAGAGACTTGCCGGTAATGAGATTGAACTAGGTATTGAGATACCGACGATCGAATCTCGGGCAAGTAACATACCGATGACAAAAGGAACAACGTATGTTGTTATGCGGTTTGACCGATAAAGATCTTCATAGAATATGTGGGAGCCAATATGAGCATCCAGGTTCCGCTATTGGTTATTGACCGGAGATGTGTCTTGGTCATGTCTACATTGTTCTCGAACCCGTAGGGTCCGCACGCTTAAAGTTTCGATGACAGTTATATTATGAGTTTATGAGTTTTGATGTACCAAAGGAGTTTGGAGTCCAGGATGAGATCAGGGACATGACGAGGAGTCTCGAAATGGTCGAGACGTAAAGATCGATATATTGGACGACTATATTCGGACATCGAAAAGGTTCCGAGTGATTCGGGTATTTATCGGAGTACCGGAGAGTTACGGGAATTCGCCGGGGAGTATATGGGCCTTATTGGGCCATACGGGAATAGAGGAGAGAGGCCAAAAGGAAGGAGGCGCGCGGCCCCCCTCTGGTCTGAATTGGACAAGGGGTGCAGCCCCCTTTTCCTTCTTCCTCTCCTCCTCTTTCCTTCTCTCCTACTCCAACAAGGAAAGGAGGAGTCCTACTCCCGGCGGGAGTAGGACTCCCCCCTTGGTGCGCCCTCCTCCTAGGCCGGCCGCCTCCCCCCTTGCTCCTTTATATATGGGGGCAGGGGGGCACCCCATGGACACAACAATTGATTATTGATCTCTTAGCCGTGTGCGGTGCCCCCCTCCACCATAATCCTCGATAACATTGTAGCGGTGCTTAGGCGAAGCCCTGCGATGGTAGAACATCAAGATCGTCACCACGCTGTCGTGCTGACGGAACTCTTCCCCGACATTCTACTGGATCGGAGTCCGGGGATCGTCATCGAGCTGAACGTGTGCTAGAACTCGGAGATGCTGTAGTTTCGGTGCTTGATCGGTTGGGCCATGAAGACGTACGACTACATCAACCGCGTTGTGCTAACGCTTCCACTTTCGGTCTACGATGGTACGTAGACAACACTCTCCTCTCTCGTTGCTATGCATCACCATGATCTTGCGTGTGCGTAGGAATTTTTTTGAATTACTACGTTCCCCAACAGTGGCATCCGAGTCTAGGTTTTATGCGTTGATGTTATGCACGAGTAGAACACAAGTGAGTTGTGGGCGATATAAGTCATACTGCTTACCAGCATGTCATACTTTGGTTCGGCGGTATTGTTGAATGAAGCGGCCCGGACTGACATTACATGTACGCTTACGCGAGACTGGTTCTACCGACGTGCTTTGCACATAGGTGGTTGGCGGGTGTCAGTTTCTCCAACTTTAGTTGAACCAAGTGTGGCTACGCCCGGTCCTTGCGAAGGTTAAAACAACACCAACTTGACAAACTATCGTTGTGGTTTTGATGCGTAGGTAAGAACGGTTCTTGCTAAGCCCGTAGTAGCCATGTAAAACTTGCAACAACAAAGTAGAGGGCGTCTAACTTGTTTTTGCAGGGCATGTTGTGATGTGATATGGTCAAGACATGATGCTAAATTTTATTGTATGAGATGATCATGTTTTGTAACCGAGTTATCGGCAACTGGCAGGAGCCATATGGTTGTCGCTTTATTGTATGCAATGCAATTGCGCTGTAATGCTTTACTTTATCACTAAACGGTAGCGATAGTCGTGGAAGCATAAGATTGGCGAGATGACAACGATGCTACGATGGTGATCAAGGTGTCGCGCCGGTGATGATGGTGATCATGACGGTGCTTCGAAGATGAAGATCACAAGCACAAGATGATGATGGCCATATCATATCACTTATATTGATTGCATGTGATGTTTATCTTTTATGCATCTTATCTTGCTTTGATTGACGGTAGCATTATAAGATGATCCCTCACTAAATTATCAAAGTATAAGTATTCTCCCTGAGTATGCACCGTTGCGAAAGTTCTTCGTGCTGAGACACCACGTGATGATCGGGTGTGATAGGCTCTACGTTCGAATACAACGGGTGCAAAACAGTTGCACACGCCGAATACTCAGGTTTAACTTGACGAGCCTAGCATATAACAGATATGGCCTCAGAACACGGGGACCGAAAGGTCGAGCGTGAATCATATAGTAGATATGATCAACATAGTGATGTTCACCATTGAAACTACTCCATCTCACGTGATGATCGGACATGGTTTAGTTGATTTGGATCACGTGATCACTTAGAGGATTAGAGGGATGTCTATCTAAGTGGGAGTTCTTAAGTAATATGATTAATTGAACTTTAATTTTTCATGAACTTAGTCCTGGTAGTATTAGCATATCTATGTTGTAGATCAATAGCTCGTGTTTAGCTCCCCTGTTTTATTTTTGATATGTTCCTAGAGAAAACTAAGTTGAAAGATGTTAGTAGCAATTATGCGGATTGGATCCGTGATATGAGGTTTATCCTCATTGCTACACAGAAGAATTATGTCTTTGATGCACCGCTAGGTGACAAACCTATTGCAGGAGCAGATGCAGATGTTATGAACATTTGGCTAGCTCAATATGATGACTACTTGATAGTTTAGTGCACCATGCTTAAACGGCTTAGAATCAGGACTTCAAAGACATTTTTGAACGTCATGGACCATATGAGATGTTTCAGGAGTTGAAGTTAACATTTCAAGCAAATACCCGAGTTGAGAGATATGAAGTCTCCAACAAGTTCTATAGCTAAAAGATGGAGGAGAATAGCTCAAGCAGTGAGCATGTGCTCAGATTGTCTGGGTACTACAATCACTTGAATCAAGTGGGAGTCAATCTTCCAGATAAAATAGTGATCGATAGAATTCTCTAGTCACCATCACCAAGTTAGTAGAACTTCGTGATGAACTATGATATGCAAGGGATAACAGAAATGATTCCCAAGCTCTTCGTAATGCTGAAATCGACGAAGGTAGAAATCAAGAAAAATATCAAGTTTTGATGGTAGACAAGACCACTAGTTTTAAGAAAAGGGCAAAGGGAAGAAGTGGAACTTCAATAAGAACGGCAAGCAAGTTGCTGCTCAAGTGAAGAAGCCCAAGTCTGGTCCTAAGCCTGAGACTAAGTGCTTCTACTGCAAAGGGACTGGTCACTGGAAGCGGAACTGCCCCAAGTATTTGGCGGATAAGAAGGATGGCAAAGTGAATAAAGGTATATTTGATATACAGATTATTGATGTGTATTTTACTAGTGTTCGTAGCAACCCCTCAGTATTTGATACTAGTTCAGTTGCTAAGAGTAGTAACTCGAAACGGGAGTTGCAGAATGAACATAGACTAGTTAAGGGTGAAGTGACGATGTGTGTTGGAAGTGGTTCCAAGATTGATATGATCATCATTGCACACTCCCTATACTTTTGGGATTAGTGTTGAACCTAAATAAGTGTTATTTGGTGTTTGCGTTGAACATGAATATGATTTGATCATGTTTATTGCAATACGGTTATTCATTTAAGTAAGAGAATAAATTGTTGTTCTGTTTACATGAATAAAACCTTATATGGTTACACACCCAATGAAAATGGTTCGTTGGATCTCGATCGTAGTGATACACATATTCATAATATTGAAACCAAAAGATGCAAAGTTAATAATGATGGTGCAACTTATTTGCGGCACTGCCGTTTAGGTCATATTGGTGTAAAGCGCATGAAGAAAATCCATGCTGATGGGCTTTTGGAATCACTTGATTATGAATCAATTGATGATTGCGAACCATGCCTCATGGGCAAGATGACTAAGACTCCGTTCTCCGGAACAATGGAGTGAGCAACAGATTTGTTGGAAATCATACATACTGATGTATGTGGTCCGATGAATATTGAGGCTCGTGGCAGGTATCATTATTTTCTGATCTTCACAGATGATTTGAGCAGATATGAGTATATCTACTTGATGAAACACAAGTCTGAAACATTTGAAAAGTTCAAAGAATTTCAGAGTGAAGTGGAGAATCATCGTAACAAAAATAAAAGTTTCTACGATATGATCGTAGAAGTAAAATATTTGAGTTACGAGTTTGGCCTTCAGTTAAAAACAATGTGAAATAGTTTCACAACTCACGCCACCTGGAACACCACAGTGTAATGGTGTGTCCGAACGTCATAACCGTACTTTATTAGATATGGTGCGATCTATGATGTCTCTTACCGATCTACCACTATCATTTTGGGGTTATGCATTAGAGACAGCTGCATTCACGTTAAATAGGGCACCATCTAAATCCGTTGAGACGACACCGTATGAACTATGGTTTGGCAAGAAACCTAAGCTGTCGTTTATTAAAGTTTGAGGTTGCAATGCTTATGTGAAAAAGTTTCAACCTGATAAGCTCTAACCCAAATCGAAGAAGTGCGTCTTCATAGGATACCCAAAAGAAAATGTTGGGTACACCTTCTATCATAGATCCGAAGGCAATACATTCATTGCTTTGAATGGATCCATTCTAGAAAAGGAGTTTCTCTCGAAAGAAGTGAGTGGGAGGAAAGTAGAACTTGATGAGGTAACTGTACCTGCTCCCTTATTGGGAAGTAGTTCATCACAGAAATCTGTTCTTGTGACTAGTACACCGATTAGTGAGGAAGCTAATGATGATGATCATGTAACTTCAGATCAAGTTACTACCGAACCTCGTAGGTAAACCAGAGTGAGATCCGCACCAGAGTGGTATGGTAATCCTATTCTGGAGGTCATGTTACTTGACCATGACGAGCCTACGAACTATGAGGAAGCGATGATGAGCTCAGATTCCGCGAAATGGCTTGAGGCCATGAAATCTGAGATGAGATCCATGTATGAGAACAAAGTATGGACTTTGATTGACTTGCCCAATGATCGGCGAGCCATTGAGATTAAATGGATCTTCAAGAGGAAGACAGACGCTGATAGTAGTGTTACTATCTACAAAGCTAGAATTGTCGCAAAAGGTTTTCGACAAGTTCAAGGTGTTGACTACGATGAGAGTTTCTCACTCGTATCTATGCTTTAGTCTGTCCGAATCATGTTAGCAATTGCCGCATTTTATGAAATCTGGCAAATGGATAAAAAAAACTGCATTCCTTAATGGATTTATTAAAGAAGAGTTGTATATGATGCAACCAGAAGGTTTTGTCAATCCTAAAGGTACTAACAAAATATGCAAGCTCCAGCGATCCATCTATGGACTGGTGCAAGCATCTCGGAGTTGGAATATACGCTTTGATAAGTTGATCAAAGCATATAGTTTTATACAGACTTGTGGTGAAGCCTGTATTTACAAGAAAGTGAGTGGGAGCACTACAACATTTCTGATAAGTATATGTGAATGACATATTGTTGATCGGAGATAATGTAGAATTATTCTGCAAAGCATAAAGGAATGTTTGAAAGGAGTTTTTCAAAGAAAGACCTCGGTGAAGCTGCTTACATATTGAGCATCAAGATCTATAGAGATAGATTAATATGCTTGATAAGTTTTTTCAATGAGTACATACATTGACAAGATTTTGAAGTAGTTCAAAATGGAACAGTTAAAGAAGGAGTTCTTTCCTGTGTTACAAGGTGTGAAGTTGAGTAAGACTCAAAATCCGACCACGGCAGAAGATAGAGAGAGAATGAAAGTCATTCCCTATGCCTCAGCCATAGGTTCTATAAAGTATGCCATGCTGTGTACCAGACCTATTGTATACCCTGCGCTGAGTTTGGCAAGGGAGTACAATAGTGATCTAGGAGTAGATCACTGTACAACGGTCAAAATTATCCTTAGTGGAATAAGGATATTTTTCTCGATTATGGAGGTGACAAAAAGGTTTGTCATAAAGGTTTATGCCGATGCAAATTTTGACACTGATCTAGATGACTCTAAGTCACAATCTGGATACATATTGAAAGTGGGAGCAATTAGCTAGAGTAGCTCCGTGCAGAGCATTATAGACATAGAAATTTGCAAAATACTTACAGATCTGAATGTGACAGACCCGTTGACTAAAATTATCTCACAAGCAAAACATGATCACACCTTAGTACTCTTTGGGTGTTAATCACATAGCGATGTGAACTAGATTACTGACTCTAGTAAACCCTTTGGGTGTTGGTTACATGTTGATGTGAGGTGTTAACCACGTAAAGATGCGAACTATTGATGTTAAATCACATGGCGATGTGAACTAGATTATTGACTCTAGTGCAAGTGGGAGACTGAAGGAAATATGCCCTAGAGGCAATAATAAAGTTATTATTTATTTCCTTATTTCATGATAAATGTTTATTATTCATGCTAGAATTGTATTAACCAGAAACATGATACATGTGTGAATACATAGACAAACAGAGTGTCACTAGTATGCCTCTACTTGACTAGCTCGTTGATCAAAGATGGTTATGTTTCCTAACCATAGACATGAGTTGTCATTTGATTAACGGGATCACATCATTAGGAGAATGATGTGATTGACTTGACCCATTCCGTTAGCTTAGCACTCGATCGTTTAGTATGTTGCTATTGCTTTCTTCATGACTTATACATGTTCCTATGACTATGAGATTATGCAACTCCCGTTTACCGGAGGAACACTTTGTGTGATACCAAACGTCACAACGTAACTGGGTGATTATAAAGGTGCTCTACAGGTGTCTCCAAAGGTACATGTTGGGTTGGCGTATTTCGAGATTAGGATTTGTCACTCCGATTGTCGAAGAGGTATCTCTGGGCCCTCTCAGTAATGCACATCACTTAACCCTTGCAGGCAATGCAACTAATGAGTTAGTTGCGGGATGATGTGTTACGGAACGAGTAAAGAGACTTGCCGGTAACGAGATTGAACTAGGTATTGAGATACCGACGATCGAATCTCGGGCAAGTAACATACTGATGACAAAAGGAACAACGTATGTTGTTATGCGGTTTGACCGATAAAGATCTTCGTAGAATATGTGGGAGCCAATATGAGCATCCAGGTTCCGCTATTGGTTATTGACCGGAGACATGTCTCGGTCATGTCTACATTGTTCTCGAACCCGTAGGGTCCGCACGCTTAAAGTTTCGATGACAGTTATATTATGAGTTTATGAGTTTTGATGTACCGAAGGAGTTCGGAGTCCCGGATGAGATCAGGGACATGACGAGGAGTCTCGAAATGGTCGATACGTAAAGATCGATTTATTGGACGACTATATTCGGACATCGGAAAGGTTTCGAGTGATTCGGGTATTGATCGGAGTACCGGAGAGTTACGGGAATTCACCGGGGAGTATATGGGCCTTATTGGGCCATACGGGAATAGAGGAGAGAGGCTAAAAGGAAGGAGGCGTGCGGCCCCCCTCTGGTCTGAATTGGACAAGGAGTGCAACCCCCTTTTCCTTCTTCCTCTCCTCCTCTTTCCTTCTCTCCTACTCCAACAAGGAAAGGAGGAGTCCTACTCCCGTTGGGAGTAGGACTCCCCCCTTGGTGCGCCCTCCTCCTAGGCCGCCCGCCTCCCCCCTTGCTCCTTTATATACGGGGGCAGGGGGCACCCCATGGACACAACAATTGATCATTGATCTCTTAGCCGTGTGCGGTGCCCCCCTCCACCATAATCCTCGATAATATTGTAGCGATGCTTAGGCGAAGCCCTGCGACGGTAGAACATCAAGATCGTCACCACGCCATCGTGCTGACGGAACTCTTCCCCGACATTCTACTGGATCGGAGTCCGGGGATCGTCATCGAGCTGAACGTGTGCTAGACTCGGAGGTGCGGTAGTTTCGGTGCTTGATCGGTCGGGCCATGAAGTCGTACGACTACATCAACCGCGTTGTGCTAACGCTTCCGCTTTCGGTCTACGAGGGTACATAGACAACACTCTCCTCTCTCGTTGCTATGCATCACCATGATCTTGCGTGTGCGTAGGAATTTTTTTGAAATTACTACGTTCCCCAACAATCTCTGGGCCCACTCGGTAAGACATCATCATAATGAGCTCAATGTGACCAAGGAGTTGACCACGGGATGATGTGTTATGGAACGAGTAAAGAGACTTGCCGGTAACGAGATTGAACAAGGTATAGGGATACCGACGATCAAATCTCGGACAAGTATCATACCGGTAGACAAAGGGAATTGTATACGGGATTGATTGAATCCCCGACATCGTGGTTCATCCGATGAGATCATCGTGGAACATGTGGGAACCAACGTGGGTATCCAGATCCCGCTGTTGGTTATTGTCCGGAGAGATGTCTCGGTCATGTCTGCATGATTCCCGAACCCGTAGGGTCTACACACTTAAGGTTCGGTGACGCTAGAGTTGTTATGGGAAATAGTATGCTGTTACCGAATGTTGTTTGGAGTCCCGGATGAGATCTCGGACGTCACGAGGAGTTCCGGAATGGTCCGGAGGTGAAGATTTATATATATGGGATGTCATCATACGGTCACCGGAAGTGTTCGGGTGTTTATCGGTATTGTACCAGGACCACCGAAGGGATTCAGGGGGTCCACCGGGAGGGTCTGCCTGCCCCGGAGGGCCCTATGGGCTGTATGTGGAAGGGAACCAGCCCCTAAGTGGGCTGGGCGCCATCTCCCCTTAGGGCCCATGCACCTAGGGTTGGGGGTGTAACATCCCAAAATTCTAAATTTTGGAATGTTATAATAAATAGATAGATTTGATTGATTGTTTGATTGTTGTGTGATTGATTGACTGAAATTGAGTGAAATTCGAAACTTTTTGAAGTTAAATGAGAGGGAATAAAAGGACTTTCCCAAACTTTCATTTTTCATTTGTGATCCCCGGGAATTCAAATTCTTTTCATCACAAAACCCCTGAGAGAAGATGACATGACTTCTTTCATTTATTTAAATGAAAAGGGTTTTTGAAAACATTTGAATTTCATTTGAAAATATTTCAAATTCAGAAACTTTAAGCAACTCAATGGTTTTCACGAGAGAAGATAATATGACTTCTTCAAAATATATGAAATATGAGTTGGAAGTTTTAAAAGAATTAAATTTAAAGCCTTTTGGAATTTATTTTCAATTTGGAGTTATTTGACTTTTATTCAAATTATTTTTCTCAAAAAATAAAATGTATGGAAATTAGGGTAAAATGATTCCCTACATCATAAAATGTCACATCCCTGTGTTAGTCATGCATTAGGATTGGTTGAACATGTGCATCATGTTTAAATTCCCAGAAAACTGAAATGGGGATGACAGAACCCCCAACACCCCCCTGGAACAACTAGGGTTTACTAAAAACTTTTTCAATGAACCTGAAATGCCCTTCTAAAAAGCCCACCTTTTTTGTTTTGGGTTAAAACCTTTGACAAAAATGGTGCACATTTTTCTAGGACATCTTAAGGTCATTGGATTAATTCTTATAGTATTTGAATTTGGGCATTTAAATGCTATAAAAATTTTTAAATGCTCAAATAATTATAAACTAAAATGTTTGCTGTTGGATATATTCTAAGCAGTAGCCATGATTAGTTTTATGATTTTTGGAAATGCCCTGGCATTTTTAATAAAGCCCTGAAGATACAGAAATAATAGAATAAATAAAAAAACAGAAAAAAGAGAGAGAGGAACGTACCTGGCGCAGCCCACCTAGCCCACCAGCCGGCCCACCTGGCGGCCCAGCACTGTGCTGGCCCGCGCCAGCCAGCTGCTTCTTCCCCGCTAGGCAGGCAGGGAGGTGACGCCGGCGTGCCTGAGCTCGCCACGGCGCCACCTGCTTGCCACCCGCGCCCCTGGACGTCTGGACGCCTCCACGTCGCGCACCGAAGCCCCTGGACACGCCATTCCCCCTGCCTCTCTCCCTCGCTGTTCCCCACCATGGCCGACGCCCCTGCCACTGCACCGTCGTCGTAGCCGCGCCCTCCGTCGTCCTCGCACCGCGCCATCGTGTCCACAAGCTCCGCCGTCGTCCACTTCTTCGCCCCGACCCATCCCCGAGCGCTCGCTCGCCCCGGAGACACTGCACCGAGCTCGTCTACAACTCCAGCCACCGGAGATCCCCTTCGCCGTCCCCGCCGCATCAGCTCGTCCCCGACCTCGCCGACTGCCTCGACGTGACCCCCGTGAGCTCAGCCACCTCCCCACCCTCTCCGTCCCCTCTCTCGATCCCAGTAGCGACTGCACATAGCTCACCCGCACGCGCCGCCGCGGAGCTCGTCGTCGACGAGGCTCCGGCCACCCAATGGCCGCGCCACCCTGTCCACTAGCCCTACCGCACCCCCAGGAGCTCAACGCACTAAACCACGCGCCTCTCCGTGCCCCCTAGCGACTAGTTTGACCTCACCCGAGCTCCTGCCACTGCCAAACTCGTCGCCGGCGTCGTTTCCGGCCACCCCAGCTCCACCCACTGCCACCACTCGACGCAGCTCACTCCCCGCATCACGTAGATGGTCTCTGCCGTCCTTTTGGTCGCCGGAGTGCAAAACCCGCACTGCTCCACCGCGTCTGGCCTCGCCGGCGGCTAAACGCCCGCGAGTTTGACCTTGTTTGACCCCGTGTGGGCCCAGGTTGACTTTCCCCTGAGTCTATGATAGGTGGGGCCGGCCTGTTAATTAGTTTAGGATTAATACTAACTAATTTTAATTAGTTTAGTCACTGACATATGGGCCCAGGCCCCACTGACAGTTAGTTAGTGTTAATTTAATCCTGTTAGTTAGCTGAGTCACTGACAAACAGGGCCCACCAGTCAGGTTTGACCTGGCCGACCTAGTTGGCCCGCTGACGTCACACCTATGTCATGCTGACGCATTAATTCAATTACTGGATTTATTCTTTAATAGGAAATTCCAAAAAATAGCCAAAACTTCTAAAAATCATAGAAAATCAACCATAACTCCAAATGCAAAGATTTATATATGAGAAATGATCAGAAAAATTCAATCTATCCATCTGTAATGGTTTCATGCATGACAAAACAAGTTAACCTTGCTGTTTAAGCAAAATAAGATAATGCACTAATAAGGCTAAGTTAAGTGAACTATCATTTGAATCTTTGATTCAAATGGGTTCATTCCTTTCTGTTTTAGCTTGCATTAGGCCAAGACACATTCATTTTGCCATGTCATAGCATGCATCATATTGTTGCATATTGTCATGTGTTGATTATGTTCGGTGTGTCTTTCATGGTAGGTTCTGCCTCCGAGGATAACCCCGAGTATCCGTCTGAAGGGCAGTACCCTACCACCACTACATCAGGCAAGCAACCCATTGATCATTCCGATACAATCCCATGTTCTCGCTTTTGCTCTTGTTTACTGCATTAAGACAACGCGATTCAAACTGCTGTGTGCTATGGTAGTTGAACCCTTATCCTCTGCATGACTTGTCATTGCCACAGTAACTAGATGAAACCCACTAGCATGTGTAGGAGTTGATTGAGCCATGTGTGTGATTCCTACCTTGCTATGCTTGCTATGCTTAGAGTTGTGTCAGCTCTGGTTCATCTGGGTGATGGGCTAGAGTGAAATGATTATGTCGGTAATGTGAGGGATGTGTTGAACATGTTTTGGTAAAGGTATCGATGAGAGGCCATGTAGGAGTACATGGTGGGTTGTTTCATTGAGGCCGTCCATAAGAACTGAGATCTGTATGCGTGATTTAAGATTCAGCTACTACCACACATTGGGCCCTGAAATATGACCCCGCTCGACTTACTGACCCCTCTCGTCCTCTGTCTAGGAGTTGGAACTAGTTTATGGTGTTTGTAGGTTATGTGTTGGCGGCCGTGCGTAGCGCTGACCCTAGGGGTGGGCTATGATGCGGTAGATACACCATGGCACGGTGTGCCGAGTCGCCCGTTTGGTGTCTCGGGAACCCTGCACACATCGTTTGCGGCCGTTGAGGACACCCCGGCCGGATTTCCTTGCGGATGGAACCCGAATAGGCGATAAACCTAGACTAGAGACTTGTGCGGTTAGTCAGGTCGTGGTCTACACCCACGTCGGCTTTCGCTTGAAGTCTGCCGAGCACATGTCGTGTGCAGACGCTAAGTGGTGGAAACATGTGTGACGAAGTACACCCCTGCAGGGTATAAAACTATTCGAATAGCCGCGTCCGTAGGATAGCTTACCCAAGAGTCAAAGCTGGCTTGCTGCAATAACTCCACCACCTTCTTGAGAATGAGCATGTATAGTAGGTTCTGTTGTAAGACTTGCTGAGTACCTTTGTACTCATGTTTGCTTAATTACTGTTTTTAGACGACAACACCGCCCCCTCCGATGGGTTCTACGTAGACCTTGATGTCGACGAGTGACTAGCCACCCAGGTGGTGATCCTGGCCATGGAGGGCCCTATGTAGATAGACAGGCGTCGAGAAGCCTTCCTTCTTTCTAGTGTCTGTACTCAGACTAGTTGCTTCCGCCTGTGCTTGTATGATTGTATGACTTGAGTGTCGGGTCGTGTGACCCCTACCTGTATGAACATGTTATGTATGGCTCTCTGGAGCCTTTAAATAAAGTACTTGAGTTGTAGAGTTTTGTTGTGATGCCATGTTGTATGCACTCATATCGGGCATATTGTGTGTATGATTGAAATTCTCGGTATGAGCGGGATCCGACAATGTAGTTGTTTATCCTTGGCAGCCTCTCATATGGGGAAATGTAGTCTAGTGCTTCCTGAGCGATAGTAGTCCGCTACAGTCCGGTTCACCGGAGTCCTGCTAGCCCAGCACTACTGCTCTGGACACTAGACTGGCCAGCATGTGTTTCACTTCGTTCCTATGTCTGTCCCTTCAGGGAAATGTCACGCGGTGACATCCAGAGTCCTGCTAGCCCAGTGCTACAGCCCGGATTCACTCGCTGATGACCGACATGTTCGATGTGATTCATGTATGCCTGTCTCCATAGGTCTGTGCCGCTTTGGGTTCATGACTAGCCATGTCGGCCCGGATTCTCTGTCATATGAATGCTAGTAACACTATCATATACATGAGCCAAAAGGCGCAAACGGTCCCGGGCCATGGTAAGGCGACACCCGTGGGATACCATGCGTGAGGCCGCAATGTGATATGAGGTGTTACCGGCTAGATCGATGTGACTTGGAATCGGGGTCCTGACAGCGTTGGCATCAGAGCCGGACTGCCTGTAGGTTCGTTGAGCCAAACTGGTCGATGTCGAGTCTAGAAATGCTTTAGTTATATGTAGGGGAATTGATTGTGGGAGGGAACGTAAGGCTCTTTTACTCCTTTACCTTATGCCCTCTGATCTGAGTCATTCTCTTCTCATTCAACATGGGTTAAGGACTAGGCTCTCTTCTTCTATCAGGTTCACGTGTTACTAATCCGTATTAGCTTATAGGATTGTTGTTACAAGCCTCAGTACAGTTTCTACTACTTTTAGTATGTTGCCAGTTGAATCCGAACCTTGATATGATGTTGTTGAGTGGTATTGCAAACTGTTGTGGATGTCTCAAATCTTTTCCTGAGCATTTACAGCTGTTATGCTGTCCAATTTTCCCTAGAAATTCTAATGTCTTGCATTGTGGTTGTGCTTTCAGATGGCCACTCGTGCTCAAAACCAAGTGGTTCGCCTGACCCGGTGCCTCGATGTGCCCGGTCATACCGCTATGTTAGTCCGGGTAATGATCAAGACAGGTTACTGTTGGTATCCCGAATACACTGTCGAAGAGCAATTCCGAGACTTTAATCAAAGCCAATATTTCTGCACCGTTAGGATATTTCCTTCTTATCCTGGATCTACCGAGCCCCTCCACTGTTCCTATGGACTCGGGGTTACTGTTGAGATGGCTGTGCAGGATGCTGCCTATTCCATGATGACCATCATGCGAGTCCGGACTGGCCTGCTTCGGAACACCGACTTCCGTTATATGCCAGCTTCACTTCCGGGAGCGCAAGGGTATCTCCAGGCTATCTATGCTGAATCCACTTAGGAGGACTCACTAACGCGTACCACTGCCGAGATGCTCGAGGATAAGGACCGAGAGAATCGGGCCGTGAGACTGGAGCTTTTCAACACCCGTGCTGATCATTGGGCCACTTTGACTCGGTTTGCACCTGCGGTGCAAGCTGGATGTATGGATACAAGGGATCTGTATCCTGTGAGATCTGCTCTGCCAGACATGGTGGATTGGCGTGATGTGGGAGGCATCACCCCACCCCATGGTCCCCGCAGGCCACCGTTTGTTGGTCCAAGACCTCATCCTAGCCCCTTTGGTCCACATGCTCCTCAGGACCGTCTGTTCCCGGATGATCACGTTGAACTTCTAGGCTATGGAGGTGACTTCTATGAGGACTACTACGGAGCTGTCTGAGTTAGTAGTAGTATCACTAGTATTGTAATAGTTGTATCTCCACTGTCCTGCGTGAATTGTGGAATATGACTTTGTGTGTAATCAATCCCAGAGGTGTAGACAAATAATGTATAGGAGCTTGGAATGCCTCCGATGAGATGTAACATCTTTCATCATAGTTGTACTGTAGCCTGGGCTTGTACTAAACTATGTATGGTATGTAAGACCGTTGGTATATATATGGCAGTTCTATATTACCATGACATACGGATGAACATCTCTGCATTCCGTGTTATCCGTTACATTCTGCACTTCCTTGCTAAGTTTGTGCCATCCTTATCTAAACCGTTGTCTTGTTTTCCCCTAGGATGGTCAACACCCGCAGCAACCCTGCTGCCCCGGAGCAGGGGGAAGCCAGTGCAGTTAGGGGTGAAAATCTGCCTCACCCGCCTTCTCTGGCCGAAGTGATGCTGGAGGCGGAAAGAAACAAGCGTGAGACTAACCGCTTGCTGGAGCGGATTGAGCAGAACACTGCACGCCATCAGCGAAATGACTTGGTGTCAATCAATGACTTTATCAAGCTGTACCCACCAAAGTTTAACCATTCCATCGAGCCCCTCGACGCGGATGACTGGCTTTGCAGCATCACCCACAAGCTACGTTCTGCCAACGTAGCCGAAGCTGATAAGGTTACTTATGCTGCCTATCACCTCGAAGGCCCTGCTAGCCTTTGGTGGGAAAATTTTGAAGCTATGCGCCCGGCCGGCCAAATCACTACTTGGGCTGAATTCAGTGAGGCTTTCCGTGAGCATCACATTCCGGAAGGTCTCATAGATCGCAAGAGGGAAGAGTTTTGCAATTTCACCCAAGGAAGACTGACTGTGGATGCATATAGTCGTGAATTTGGGAATCTGGCACAATATGCTCCTGAAGAGGTATCCACCGATGCTAAGAAGCAGGCAAGGTTCTGCAAGGGACTTAGCCCTGAGCTTCACCGCGATCTTCGTCTGCACGAGTGCACCTCCTTTCAGAAGTTGGTCAACAAAGCCATCAGTGCTGACACAGGCCAGTCTGATTATGACGCTTCACGCAAGCACTATCGTGATTTTGGCTCTTCATCCGGCTCTGGATCTCAGAAGCGCCGGGTGTGGATTCCAAGCACGACACTGCCACCCAGGTTCATTCCGAGGCCATTGAGGGAGTCCTGGATTAGGGGGTGTTCGGATAGCCAGACTATACCTTCAGCCGAACTCCTGGACTATGAAGATACAAGATTGAAGACTTCGTTCCGTGTCCGGGAGGGACTTTCCTTGGCGTGGAAGGCAAGCTTGGCGATACGGATATGTAGATCTCCTAACATTGTAACCGAATCTATGTAACCCTAACCCTATCCGGTGTCTATATAAACCGGAGGGTTTTAGTCTGTAGGACAACATACACATCAACGATCCTACCATAGGCTAGATTCTAGGGTTTAGCCTCTTCGATCTCGTGGTAGATCTACTCTTGTACTACCCATATCATCAATATTAATCAAGAAGGACGTAGGGTTTTACCTCCATCGAGAGGGGCCGAACCTGGGTAAAACTCCGTGTCCCCTGCCTCCTGTTACCACCCGGCCTAGACGCACAGTTCGGGACCCCCTACCCGAGATCCGCCGGTTTTGACACCGACATTGGTGCTTTCATTGAGAGTTTCTCTGTGTCGTCGCTGTCAGGCTCGATGGCTCCTACGATCACCAATAACGATGCAGTCCAGGGCGAGACCTTCCTCCCCGGACAGATCTTCGTCTTCGGTGGCTTCGCACTACGGGCCAATTCACTTGGCCATCTGGAGCAGATCGAAAGCTACGCCCCTGGCCGTCAGGTCAGATTTGGAAGTTTAAACTACACGGCTGACATCCGCAGGGACTTGATCTTCGACGGATTCGAGCCACTGCCGAGCGCGTCGCACTGTCACGACGAGCATGATCTAGCTCTGCCGCCGAATAGTGCCCTGGAGGCCGCACCCGCATCGGCTCCGACCCTTAATTTGGAGCCAACCGCGCCGATCGAGGATGGGCGGTTGGACGCCACCCCGGGGACTGTGACCCCAACGGTGATTGAGCCGAACACCAGCCCCGTACTCTGTGAGACTCGTGACTCCAAGGAGCCGGACTCCTCTCCGGACTCCGAACCCTCCGCGCCCCTGCCGATCGAATCCGATTGGGCGCCGATCATGGAGTTCACTGCCGCGAACATCTTTCAGCACTCGCCTTTCGGTGATATCCTGAGGTCATTGAAGTCTCTCTCTTTATCAGGAGAGCCCTGGCCGGACTACGGTCAGCAAGGTTGGGGTACGGATGATGAAGAAATTCAAAGCCCACCCATCACCCACTTTGTAGCCACTGTCGACGACTTAACCAACATGCTCGACTTCGACTCCGAAGACATCGACGGTATGGAAGCCGATGAAGGAGATGATGAAGAACCAGCGCCTACTAGGCCCTGGAAAGCCACCTCGTCATATGACATATACATGGTGGACACCCCAAAAGAGGGAGATGGCGATGGAACAGCGGAGGATGACCCCTCCAAGAAACAGCCTAAGCGCCGGCGTCAGCGGCGCCGCTCAAAATCCCGCCAAAACAAATATGGCGATTCCAGCACGGGAGATAATAACACTCCGGAAAGTGCCGAAGAAAACCCCCTCCAGCAAGACTTAGCACAGGAGGATGGAGAAACCAGCCCTCATGAGAGAGCGGCAGACAGAGAGGTCGAGGACGATAATTATATGCCTACCTCCGAAGACGAGGCAAGCCTCAACGACGACGAATTCGTCGTGCCAGAGGATCCCGTCGAGCAAGAGCGTTTTCAACACAGGCTTATGGCCATGGCAAGAAGCCTCAAGAAAAAACAGCAACAGCTTAGAGCTGATCAAGATTTGCTGGTCGACAGATGGACTGAAGTCCTTTGCGGCCGAAGAGCATAAACTCGAACGCCCCTCCAAGAGCTACCCAAAGCGCAGGTTGCTACCCCGATTAGAGGAGGAAGCACTTGATGCGGCCGACCGGCCACCTCGTGACCGCGACAGAGAAGCCTCCCGGCCCTCCACTCAAGCCGCACCCCATACCAAGGCACGGGAATATGCGCCGGACTTACGAGACATGTTGGAGGACAAGGCAAGGCAAACAAGATCGATCTACGGATCGCGTGGGTGCCCCACGGCTCGAGACGGTAACTGTCACGCCGGCCACAAATTTGGCAGGGCCGAACACAGTAGACAAAGCTCACTGGAGCTACGTCATGATATAGCCCAGTACAGAGGCGCCGCACACCCACTATGCTTTAAAAACAAAATAATGGATCATCAAATCCCCGAGGGTTTCAAACCCGTAAACATCGAATCATATGATGGCACAACAGATCCTGCGGTATGGATCGAGGATTATCTCCTTCATATCCACATGGCCCGCGGCGACGATTTCCATGCCATCAAATACCTCCCACTCAAGCTTAAAGGACCAGCTCGGCATTGGCTTAACAGCTTGCCAACAGGATCAATCAGTTGTTGGGAGGACCTGGAAGCCGCATTCCTCGACAATTTCCAGGGCACTTATGTGCGACCCCCAGACGCCGATGACCTAAGTCACGTAATTCAGCAGCTAGAGGAATCGGCCAGGCAATTCTGGACACGGTTCCTAACAAACAAAAATCAAATAGTCGACTGTCCGGACGCTGAGGCCCTAGCAGCCTTCAAGCACAATATCCATGACGAGTGGCTGGCCCGGCACCTTGGACAGGAAAAGCCAAAATCTATGGCAGCACTCACGACACTCATGACCCGCTTTTGCGCGGGAGAAGACAGCTGGCTTGCTCGTAGCAACAATATGACCAAGAACCCTGGTAATTCGGACACCAGGGACAATAGTGGCAGGTCGCGTCGCAACAAGCAGAAGCGCCACATTAACGGTGATAATGCTGAGGATACGGCAGTTAATGCCGGATTCAGAGGCTCTAAATCCGGTCAGCGGAAAAAGCCATTCAAACGGAATCCTAGGGGCCCATCCAGTTTGGACCGAATACTCGACCGCTTGTGCCAAATACATGGCACCCCCGAAAAGCCGGCCAATCACACCAACAGGGATTGTTGGGTGTTCAAGCAGGCAGGCAAGTTAAACGCCGAAAATGAAGACAAGGGGCTGCATAGCGATGACGATGAGGAGCCCCGGCCGCCGAACAACAGTGGACAGAAGGGTTTTCCCCCACAAGTGCGGACGGTGAACATGATATACGCAACCCACGTCCCCAAAAGGGAGCGGAAGCGCACGTTAAGGGACGTATACGCGGTAGAGCCAGTCGCCCCAAAGTTCAACCCATGGTCCTCCTGCCCGATCACCTTTGATCGAAGGGACCATCCCACTAGCATCCGTCATGGCGGATTCGCCGCATTGGTCCTAGACCCAATTATTGATGGGTTTCATCTCACTAGAGTCCTTATGGACGGCGGCATCAGCCTGAACCTGCTTTACCAGGATACAGTGCGGAAAATGGGCATAGATCCCTTGAGGATTAAGCCCACCAAAACGACCTTTAAAGGCGTAATACCAGGTGTAGAGGCCAACTGTATAGGCTCAGTCACACTTGAAGTGGTCTTCGAATCTCCGAATAATTTCCGCAGTGAGGAGTTAATCTTCGACATAGTCCCATTTCGCTGTGGTTATCACACACTGCTCGGGCAAACCGCATTCGCTAAGTTCAATGCGGTACCGCACTACGCATACCTTAAGCTCAAGATGCCAGGCCCTCGAGGAGTAATTACGGTCAATGGAGACACCGAACGCTCCCTCCGAACGGAGGAGCACACGGCGGCCCTTGCAGCGGAAGTACAAAGCAGCCTCTCCAGGCAGTTCTCCAATCCGGCCACTAAACGACCGGACACCGTCAAGCGCTCCTGGAGTAACCTACAACAAGACCGCCTGGCACGATCCGAGCAGGCGTAGCAACGCGGCCCCAACCCCAACCCTCGCAAAAAGGTGACGCCGGTACTTCGCGTACATAACTACGCTCTAGAGATACCATGGGTACAGGGGGAGGGGCACCATCACGGAACGCCCAAAAATACGGCTTAAACCGTACCAGGAGCTGCCGATTTTTTAATTTTCTCTTACTTTTAGGACTCCATCCTTCGGAAGGCCTGTTCGGCAGTTCAATTGCCGCACAAACGATGTAAGAACCAGGGAAGCAGACAAGCCACACCGCAGTACGGAACTCCCAGGGGCTTTAGTACCCCTCAATATGGTGTGAGAAGTCTGAACACTTTAACAAGTGCGGCACCCCGAACTTATAGCATTATATGCATCGGCTCCGTATCATGTCTTGGGTCAATAGTTGGGTTTGCCTGGCTCCTATGTTTTGGTGCCTTATGTTCCACTATATCGGCTAAGGTAGCACTAGGAGAACCACTGCGATTGTGCCCCAGTTGAGCTGGGTTGAGCACCTAAGTGGAGAAAGCTAAAACTGACTGTCATGATGAAGCGAGAGCTGGTCGCTGTTCGAGAGGTTTTTCGAGTCCTTAAAGACTTATGCCGCTTAGGGCGAGGAGCCGGCTCTGTCCGGCCAAGGCATGGATAGGGCCCCGAACTCGGTCTTCCGAATACCAGGGGCTTCGCCGAAAATTTAAAATTATAGAATTCTATGGCTAAGTGAGAGTGTTCACGCATTATAGTCCGATTGCCTTGTTCGTTGGGCTGAGCGCCTCCCTCGAAGGACCCAAACATGGGAAAAAGAGCGCTCAGGTTTATCCCCGAACACCCCAGCACTAGCGGCACGGGGGCAGAAGCCGACGACTCGCCATCTCTTAGAATTGATAAACAGCCGCACAGAAGGTAATATTTTAAATTCCAATAGAATTTCTTAGCGCATATGAACAAGTTTTCAGCGCACAGGACAAAACGAGCAAGCTTCACTCAAAAATTACATCCCTAGAACATTCATCCGCCACAAGGCGGGCACCCTTCAGAACATCCTTATAGTAATTCTCGGGCTTGCGATGCTCTTTCCCCGACGGTGGCCCGTCCTTCACCAGCTTCTCAGCATCCAGCTTGCCCCAGTGCACCTTAGCACTGGCAAGGGCCCTACGGGCACCTTCAATGCAGACGGAGCGCTTGATGACTTCGAGCCTTGGACAGGCCTCCACCAACCGCCACACCAGCCCGAAATAGCTCCCAGGCAGAGCCCCTCCAGGCCATAGCCGAACAATGAGGCCCTTCATGGCCTGTTTGGCCACCTTGTGGAGCTCGACCAGTTGCTTCAGCTGGTCGCTCAGGGGCACGGGGTGTCCGGCCTCAGCATACTGAGACCAGAACACCTTCTCTGTCGAGCTTCCCTCCTCGGCTCGATAGAATGCGGCGGCATCGGACACACTCCGAGGTAGATCTGCGAACGCTCCTGGAGAGCTCTGGATTTGGGTAAGTAACAAGTAACTCGCGTTTATGTGTTTGCTTTGCATAAAGAATGCCTTACCCGCTGCTATCTTCTTCACCTCATCCAACTCCTGGAGGGTCTTCTGGGATTCGGCCTTGGCAGACTTGGCATTTTCAATAGCCACCGCGAGCTCGGACGCTCGCGTCTTTGAGTCAAGCTCCAAACTCTCATGTTTTTCCATGAGAGCCTGGAGCTCTTGCCGCACCTTGCCAACCTCGGCCTCATACTTCTCCCGCTCGGTGCGCTCCGAGGCCGCCCTCTTCTCGGCCTCGACCAGCGCTTGCTTAAGGGTCGCCACTTCAGACGTGGCCCCTAAAATAGCCACGATAATCCTGTCATTCTTTGCAATTGCACCTTTTATATATTTTTTAAAATAAGGTATTTCTTACCTTCATTGTCCTTGAGCTGCTTCTTGACATGCCCGAGCTCTTGCTCGGACCGCTCGAGGTTCTGCTTTAGCATGTCCACTTCCGCAGTCAGTGCGGCGGACGCAAGTAGGGAAGCCTGCATATGCATATTGACTCATTTTTGTTAGACTCCTGCGAATTCTATTTTGATCCTCTATTCGGCTTTTCTTCCCGAACACCCAACAGAGCATCAGGGGCTACTGTCTATGCGGTACTATTATTTACACATTCTTTACTTACCTCAAAGCCTGTCAAAAGGCTAGTACAAGCTTCAGTCAGTCCGCTCTTGGCGGACTGAACCTTCTGGACCACCGCACTCATAATAGTGCGGTGCTCCTCGTCGATGGAGGCGCCTTGGAGCGCCTCCAACATATTGTCCGGTGCCTCCGGTTGGAAGAGGGCCACCGGCACGATGGACTTACTCCTCTTGGAAGGAGGTCCCCCGCCGGACTCTGGAACCTTTGAAGGTTCCGGAGCAGTGTCCGGCCTAGAGCCAGACTTGGAGCCCTGGGGGGTTTCATCCCCTTTACTCCTGGAGTCCGGGAGGTCGCCTTGCGGCGCCTCCAGGACCACCTCCTCCCGGCTTGGAACCTGTTGGGACAACACTTCGGTGTCGTCCGTAGGGCGGGGGGAGGAAGCCGTCGGAAGCGAGTTTACATCCGACGAGTCCAGTGAGCCGCTCGACGATGCGTCGAGCTGGTCTTTGGGTGGGCTGCATAAACATATTCGACGTAAGGGAAAGTTGTGCAATAAACGAATACTATAAATTACTCTGGTATCCGGATACTTACAATTTTGCCAGGGGCTTGGCCCTGGGCTACCACTCCTCTCCACCGTCGTCGGCGTCGGTGGAGTAGTCCAGAGGAAGGCTTTTCCCCTTCTTGGACCCTCTGGCCTCCCCAGAGAGGGCGGCCTTCCTTTTCTTCTCTCCTCCCGCTGGAGGGGGAGAGGTTTATTCTTCTTCCTCCTCGTCTTCATGGGAGGAATGCGCCTCGGAACCATCGGATGATGGATCCGACACCTCCTGGCGCCGGGCACTCTTTCGAGTCCCCACGGCCTTTTTTGCGGCCTTCTTCTCTGGCACCACATAGGGTGCCGGAACCAGTAGCTTCACTAAGCGAGCGTCCGCTGGGCCTTCGGGCAAAGGAGCCGGACAGTTGATCTGTCCGGATGGCACCTGCCAATCCTGTCAAAGGTAAGGGAGCTCAGATCCCGCATGGAGTCAAACTATGAAAAACTGATACCCTGTAAAAGGAAAAAACAGCTTACCACGAGAGCGTGACGCTGCGCACTGAATCCGCGATCCTCGGTAGCGGATGCGGGAGCCTCGGCACCCTTGAAAAGCACCTTCCAGGAATCTTCGTACGTCGTGTCGAAGAGCCTGCTCAGAGTTTGGTGCCGCGCCGGGTCGAACTCCCATAGGTTGAAAGCCCGTTGTTGACACGGGAGGATCAAGCGGATGAGCATAACCTGGACTACGTTGACAAGTTTGAGCTTCTTGTCCACCAGGGTTTGGACGCATGTTTGGAGTCCGGTCAACTCTCCCTTCTTGCCCCACGACAGGCCCATCTCCTTCCAGGAGGTGAGCCGCGTAGGGGGTCCAGATCGGAACTTGGGGGGTGCGACCCATTCGGCGTCGCGCGGCTCGGTGATGTAAAACCACCCCGATTGCCACCCCTTCAGGGTCTCCACAAAGGAGCCCTCGAGCCATAGGACGTTGGCCATCTTGCCCACCATGGCGCCTCCACACTCCGCCTGGTTGCCACGCACCACCTTCGGCTTGACATTGAAAGTCTTGAGCCATAGGCCAAAATGGGGGCGGATGCGGAGGAAGGCCTCACACACGACGATAAACGCCGAGATGTTGAGGACGAAGTTCGGGGCCAGATCGTGGAAATCCAGGCCGTAGTAGAACATGAGCCCCCGGACAAATGGGTGGAGAGGGAAGCCCAGTCCGCAGAGGAAATGGGGGAGGAACACCACCCTCTCATGGGGCCTAGGAGTGGGGATGAGCTGCCCCTTTTCGGGGAGCCGATACGCGATGTCGTTAGATAGGTATCCGGCCTTCCTCAGCTTTTTGATATGTCCCTCCGTGATGGAGGAGACCATCCACTTGCCTCCCGCTCCGGACATGGCTGGAGAAGGTTGAGGTGGGGAGTGCGGACTTGGGCGCTGGAGCTCGAGTGTGCAAGAATGGATAGGCGAAGGAGGAAGAAGGCGTATGTGAAAGGGTGGATCCTTATCCCCTTATATGGGTGGACGCAACTACATGTCCCCACTAGCCTGGTAAAACCCGCTTATCTCCAAGCGCCATAATCAATGGCGCGGTTGGGTTACCCACGCCCGTATTGATGAGAATCCCGGGATAAGGGGACACGATCTCTGCTTTAACAAGACGTGCCAAGGAAACCACCTCGCATAACGCGTTGAGGTGGGATAATGAAATGACTCGGATAAAGGCTTGGCCGTGGTGTGTCACGCTACAGAATACGTCAGCAGATTAGATTGGTGTAAACATTATTCTCTCTATGGCAATATGTGGAAACTTATTTTACAGAGCCGGACACTATCTTTGTGTTCAAAATCTTCTACGAAGTACTTGGAGGAGGAACCCGCCTTGCAATGCCGAAGACAATCTGCGTGCCGGACTCGTCGTCATTGAAGCCTGGTTCAGGGGCTACTGAGGGAGTCCTGGATTAGGGGGTGTTCGGATAGCCGGACTATACCTTCAGCCGAACTCCTGGACTATGAAGATACAAGATTGAAGACTTCGTCCCGTGTCCGGGAGGGACTTTCCTTGGCGTGGAAGGCAAGCTTGGCGATACGGATATGTAGATCTCCTACCATTGTAACCGACTCTATGTAACCCTAACCCTATCCGGTGTCTATATAAACCGAAGGGTTTTAGTCCGTAGGACAACATACACATCAACGATCATACCATAGGCTAGCTTCTAGGGTTTAGCCTCTTCGATCTCGTGGTAGATCTACTCTTGTACTACCCATATCATCAATATTAATCAAGCAGTACGTAGGGTTTTACCTCCATCGAGAGGGCCCGAACCTAGGTAAAACTTCGTGTCCCCTGCCTCCTGTTACCATCCGGCCTAGACGCACAGTTCGGGACCCCCTACCCGAGATCCGCCGGTTCTGCCACCCAGGTTCATTCCGAGGCCATCCTTTGAGGCGCCTCATCCCAACCAGCAGTTTGCACCGTCCAAGCCCTATGGTGGCCCCGCTGCTAATGCTGCTCCACGCCCCAATGTTGTGACATGTTTCAAGTGTGGAGAGCCGGGTCACTATAGTCGAGAGTGTCCTCAGAACAACAACCCCAATCAGTCTAGATAGTCCGTTGATCATGGTAAGCTAGCGGGAAAGACAATCTACGCCAAGCCGGTCACCACTGCACGTGGCCATGTCAACTATGTTTCAGCCGAGGAGGCTCATGAGGATCCTAATGTCGTCCTTGGTACGCTCCTTGTTAATTGCCATCCGACATCTGTTCTTTTAGATACTGGAGCATCTCATTCATTCATATCCGAGAACTATGCTCGATTGCATAACACGACATTCTGTGACATGCCCGCTACCATGGAAATTCAAACCCCTGGCTCTAGATGGCAAACTTCTAGAGTAAGCCATGGGAACGAAATTCTTGTCGATAGACTTGTCTTCCTTGCATCCTTAATAGCTCTCAAGTCCTTGGACATAAACATCATCTTGGGTATGGACTGGATGTCAGCTCATTATGCTAAGATTGATTGTGCCACTAGAACCGTTCAATTTACTCACCCATCGGGCAAGACAGTCAATGTCTTAACTCGAGTGGCCAAGCGCCAGCTTTACTCCCTAAATGCCAACCCCCTTCCAGACCTTGAGGATATTCCGGTAGTCCGAGACTTTCCGGATGTCTTTCCAGAAGAACTGCCAGGTGTTCCACCTAACAGGGATGTCGAGTTTGTGATAGACCTTGTTCCAGGAACCGTTCCAATTTCTAGAAGACCCTATAAGATGGCACCCTTAGAACTAGCCGAGCTTAAGAACCAACTCGATGAGTCCTTGAAAAAGGGTTTCATCCGTCCTAGTTCCTCTCCTTGGGCTTGCCCCGTCCTCTTTGTCAAGAAGAAGGATGGAACGGATCGGATGGTTGTAGATTACCGACCTGTCAACTTGGTCACCATCAAGAACAAGTATCCGCTTCCCAGGATCAACGATCTGTATGATCAGCTCGCTGGATCCTCAGTCTTTTCCAAGATGGATTTGAGATTGGGCTACCATCAAATCAAAATCAGGAACGGGGACATTCCCAAAACGGCCTTTGTTACTCGCTATGGCCAATATGAGTACACCGTTATGTCCTTCGGGCTAACCAATGCCCCAGCCACCTTCTCTCGGTTAATGAACTCGGTCTTCATGGAGTATTTGGATAAATTCGTCGTAGTATACCTCGATGACATACTCATCTACTCCAAGAATGAAGAGGAACATGCCGAACATCTAAGGCTGGTATTGACGAAACTTTGAGAGCATCGCCTTTATGCCAAATTCTCCAAGTGTGAATTTTGGTTGCCAGAAGTGACCAATCTAGGCCATGTAATCTCTGGTAAGGGTATTGCTGTCAATCCCGAGCGAGTTCAAGCCGTCCTTGATTGGACTCCACCTAAGACGGTCAAGCAAGTTCGGAGCTTCCTTGGCTTAGCGAGCTATTGCCGCCGCTTCGTCGAGAATTTCTCCAAGGTTGCTAAACCTCTAACTGAACTCCTCAAGAAAGATAAAAAGTTTGAGTGGACTCCACAGTGCGAGTTCAGCTTTCAGGAACTGAAAAGATGCCTGACATCTGCTCCCGTACCGGTACCACTAGATTTCTCCAAGGACTTTATTATCTATTGCGACGCCTCGCGACAAGGACTAGGTTGCATACTCATGCAAGATCGTCAGGTAATTGCCTATGCTTCACGGAAATTACACCCACATGAGGAAAACTATCCCACACATGATCTAGAGCTTGCAGCTGTAGTCCATGCACTCAAAATGTGGTGACATTACCTTCTCGGTAATCGTTGCGAGATCTTCACCGATCACCAAAGTTTGAAATATATCTTCACCCAACCGGATTTGAATCTCAGGCAAAGACGTTGGGTCGAGTTGATCTCGGATTACGACTTAGGAATAACTTACACCCCGGGCAAAGCCAATGTCATGGCTGATGCACTAAGTCGTAAGTCCTATTGTATCAATCTAATGTTACAACAAAGTCAACCACTTCTCCATGAGGAATTTCGTAAGCTTAATCTTCACATTGTTCCTCGAGGATTCCTATCCACCCTGGTGGCGAAACCTACCCTTACGGATAAAATCATAGCTGCCCAGAAGCGTGATAAGGGCATATTCCGGATTAAGGAAAACATTGCTAGCGGAGTTGCTAAATATTTTTCCATGGATGAGCAAGGTGTTGTCTTCTTCGAGAACCGCTTGGTGGTTCCCAAGAAACAACATCTACGCCAGTTGATTCTCAAGGAAGCTCATGACTCCCCTCTCACAATTCATCCCGGTAGTACCAAGATGTATCAAGACCTACGCCAGAGGTTTTGGTGGACTAGGATGAAGATATAAATTGCTCAATACATTGCTAGCTGCGACGTCTGTCGTCGTGTTAAAGCAGAGCATCAATGGCCTGCTGGCACCCTTCAACCTTTGGCTATTCCTGAGTGGAAATGGGATAAAATCAGTATGGATTTCATTACTGGGTTTCCCAGGACCAAGAGAGGGAATAATGCCATCTTCGTCGTGATCGACCGTATTTCCAAAGTAGCCCACTTTCTACCTGTTCGTGAGAGTATCACCGCTAGCCAGCTAGCTGACTTATACATCTCCCGAATAGTGTCTCTTCATGGTGTTCCATTGGAAATTAACTCAGACCGTGGGAGTCTCTTCACCTCTCGATTTTGGGAAAGTTTCCAAAATGCTATGGGAACTCGTCTCTCTTTTAGCACCGCCTTCCATCCTCAATCAAGTGGTCAAGTAGAGCGAGTCAATCAAATTCTGGAAGATATGCTCCGAGCTTCTGTCATCTCATTCGGAATGGGTTGGGAGAAATGCCTTCCATTCGCGGAGTTTGCTTATAACAATAGTTATCAAGCTAGCTTGGGCAAAGCTCCTTTCAAAGTTCTCTATGGACGAAAATGTCGAACGCCTCTTAACTGGTCAGAAACCGGGGAAAGACAACTCTTTGGCCCGGATATGATTCAGGAAGCAGAGGAGCAGGTTCACGTTATTCATGAGAAATTGAAAACAGCCCAATCTCGTCAAAAGAGCCAATATGATCGTAAACATAAGCTCATGACTTATGAAGTCGGCGAGAAGGCTTACCTTCGGGTTACTCCGTTAAAGGGAACCCATCGTTTTGGTATCAAAGGCAAATTGGCTCCTCGTTACATCAGACCCTTTCGCATTCTTGCCAAACGAGGAGAAGTTGCCTACCAATTGGAACTACCTTCGCATCTTTCCAGAGTTCATGATGTCTTCCACGTTTCTCAACTCAGGCGTTGCTTCGCGGATCCTATCCATGGAGTGGACCATGAAACGCTTGATCTACAAGATAACCTCTCATATCGGGAATATCCCGTTCGTATCCTTGATCAAGCCGAGCATACCACTCGACGCCATAATATCAAGTTTCTCAAGGTTCAATGGTCACACCATTCCGAGAAAGAAGCCACTTGGGAAAGGGAGGATCGTCTTCGACTCGAGTACCCCACCTTCTTCCCGGAGGATCCTAAATCTCGAGACGAGATTCTTTTGAGTGGGGGTGAGTTGTCACATCCCTGTGTTAGTCATGCATTAGGATTGGTTGAACATGTGCATCATGTTTAAATTCCCAGAAACCTGAAATGGGGATGACAGAACCCCCAGCACCCCCCTGGAACAACTAGGGTTTACTAAAAACTTTTTCAATGAACCTGAAATGCCCTTCTAAAAAGCCCACCTTTTTTGTTTTGGGTTAAAACCTTTGACAAAAATGGTGCACATTTTTCTAGGACATCTTAAGGTCATTGGATTAATTCTTATAGTATTTGCATTTGGGAATTTAAATACTATAAAATATTTTAAATGCTCAAATAATCATAAACTAAAATGTTTGTTGTTGGATATATTCTAAGCGGTAGCCATGATTAGTTTTATGATTTTTGGAAATGCCCTGGCATTTTTAATAAAGCCCTGAAGATACAGAAATAATAGAATAAATAAAAAAAACAGAAAAGAGAGAGAGAGAGAGAGAGAGAGAGGAACTTACCTGGCGCAGCCCACCTAGCCCACCAGCCAGCCCACCTCGCGGCCCAGCACTGTGCTGGCCCGCGCCAGCCAGCTGCTTCTTCCCCGCCAGGCAGGTAGGGAGGTGACGCCGGTGTGCCTGAGCTCGCCACGGCACCACCTGCTTGCCGCCCGCGCCCCTGGACGCCTGGACGCCTCCACGTCGCGCGCCGAAGCCCTTGGACATGCCATTCCCCCTGCCTCTCTCCCTCGCTGTTCCCCACCATGGCCGACGCCCCTGCCGCCGCACCGTCGTTGTAGCCGCGCCCTCCCTCGTCCTCGCGCCGCGCCATCGTGTCCACGAGGTCCGCCGTCGTCCACTGCTTCACCCCGACCCATCCCCGAGCGCTCGCTCGCCCCGGAGACGCTGCACCGAGCTCGTCTTCAACTCCGGCCACCGGAGATCCCCTTCACCGTCCCCGCCGCATCAGCTCATCCCCGACCTCGCCGACTGCCTCGACGTGACCCCCGTGAGCTTAGCCACCTCCCCACCCTCTCTGTTCCCTCTCTCGAGCCCAGTAGCGACTGCACGTAGCTCACCCGCACGCGCCGCCGCGGAGCTCGTCGCCGACGACGCTCCGGCCACCCAATGGTCGCGCCACCCTATCCACTAGCCCTACCGCACCCCCAGGAGCTCAACGCACTAAACCACGCGCCTCTCCGTGCCCCTAGCGACTATTTCGGCCTCACCCGAGCTCCGGTCGTCGCCAAACTCGTCGCAGGCGTCGTTTCCGGCCACCCTAGCTCCACCCACTGCCACCACTCGACGCGGATCATTCCCCGCATCACGTATATGGTCGCCGCCGTCCTTTTGGTCGCCGGAGTGCAAAACCCGCGCTGCTCCGCCGCGTCTGGCCTCGCCGGCGGCTAAACGCCGGCGAGTTTGACCCTGTTTGACCCCGTGTGGGCCCAGGTTGACTTTCCCCTGAGTCTATGATAGGTGGGGCCAGCCTGTTAATTAGTTTAGGATTAATACTAACTAATTTTAATTAGTTTAGTCACTGACATATGGGCCCAGGCCCCACTGACAGTTAGTTAGTGTTAATTTAATCCTATTAGTTAGCTGAGTCACTGACAGAAAGGGCCCACCAGTCAGGTTTGACCTGACCGACCCGGTTGACCCGCTGACATCACACCTATGTCATGCTGACGCATTAATTCAATTACTGGATTTATTCTTTAATAGGAAATTCCAGAAAATAGCCAAAACTTCTAAAAATCATAGAAAATCAACCATAACTCCAAATGCAAAGATTTATATATGAGAAATGATCAGAAAAATTCAATCTATCCATCTGTAATGGTTTCATGGATGAAAAAACAAGTTAACCTTGCTGTTTAAGCAAAATAAGATAATGCACTAATAAGGCTAAGTTAAATGAATTATCATTTGAATCTTTGATTCAAATGGGTTCATTCCTTTCTGTTTTAGCTTGCATTAGGCCAAGACACATTCATTTTGCCATGTCATAGGATGCATCATATTGTTGCATATTGTCATGTGTTGATTATGTTCGGTGTGTCTTTCGTGGTAGGTTCTGCCTCCGAGGATAACCCCGAGTATCCATCTGAAGGGCAGTACCCTACTACCACTACATCAGGCAAGCAACCCATTGATCATTCCGATACAATCCCATGTTCTCGCTTCCGCTCTTGTTTACTATATTAAGACAACGCGATTCAAACTGCTGTGAGCTACGGTAGTTGAACCCTTATCCTCTGCATGACTTGTCATTGCCACAGTAACTAGATGAAACCCACTAGCATGTGTAGGAGTTGATTGAGCCATGTGTGTGATTCCTACCTTGCTATGCCTGCTATGCTTAGAGTTGTGTTGGGTTTGGTTCATCTGGGTGATGGGCTAGAGTGAAATGATTATGTCGGTAATGTGAGGGATGTGTTGAACATGTTTTGGTAAAGGTATCAATGAGAGGTCATGTAGGAGTACATGGTGGGTTGTTTTATTGAGGCCGTTTGTAGGAACTGAGATCTGTATGCGTGATTTAAGATTCAGCTACTACCACACATTGGGCCCTGAAATATGACCCCGCTCGACTTACTGACCCCTCTCGCCCTCTGTCCAGGAGCTGCAACTAGTTTCTGGTGTTTGTAGGTTATGTGTTGGCGGCCGTGCGTAGCGCTGACCCTAGGGGTGGGCTATGATGCGGTAGATACACTGTGGCCGGGTATGCCGGGCGCCCGTTTGGCGTCTCGGGACCTTGTACACATCGTTTGGGGCCGTTGAGGACACCCCGACCGGATTTCCTTGCGGATGGAACCTGAATAGGCGATAAACCTGGACTAGAGACTTGTGCGGTTAGTCAGGTCGTGGTCTACACCCACGTCGGTTTTCGCTTGAAGTTTGCCGAGCACATGTCGTGTGCAGACGCTAAGTGGTGGAAACATGTGTGATGAAGTACACCCCTGTAGGGTATAAAACTATTCGAATAGCCGTGTCCGCAGTAAAGGACTACTTGGTTGCCTATACAGTTCATAGACAAGTTAATGGATACTATTAAAAGACTCAAGATAAGTGTGAGTACCGAGGATGGCCCTCTCATAGAATGACGAGGGAGGATCCCTGGTGGAGTATTGTGTTGGTGATTAGTGGACTCGTGTGCGAAAACTATTTTACTAGCGGAGTCTCGTAGGATAGCTTAGCCAAGAGTCAAAGCTGGCTTGCTGCAATAACTCCACCACCTTCTTGAGAAAGAGCATGTATAGTAGGTTCTGTTGTAAGACTTGCCGAGTACCTTTGTACTCATGTTTTCTTCATTACTGTTTTCAGACGACAACACCACCCCCTCCGATGGGTTCTACGTAGACCTTGATGTCGACGAGTGACTAGCCACCCAGGTGGTGATCCTGGCCATGGAGGGCCCTATGTAGATAGACAGGCTTCGAGAAGCCTTCCTTCTTTCTAGTATCTGTACTCAGACTAGTTGCGTCCGCATGTGCTTGTATGATTGTATGACTTGAGTGTCGGGTCGTGTGACCCCTACCTGTATGAACATGTTATGTATGGCTCTCTGGAGCCTTTAAATAAAGTACTTGAGTTGTAGAGTTTTGTTGTGATGCCATGTTGTATGCACTCATATCGGGCATATTGTGTGTATGATTGAAATGCTCGGTATGAGCGGGATCCGACAATCTAGTTGTTTATCCTTGGCAGCCTCTCATATGGGGAAATGTAGTCTAGTGCTTCCTGAGCGATAGTAGTCCGCTACAGTCCGGTTCACCAGAGTCCTGCTAGCCCAGCACTACTGCTCTGGACACTTGACTGGCCGACATGTGTTTCACTTTGTTCCTATGTCTGTCCCTTCGGGGAAATGTCACGCGGTGACATCCGGAGTCCTGTTAGCCCAGTGCTGCAGCCTGGATTCACTCGCTGATGACCGACATGTTCGATGTGATTCATGTATGCCTGTCTCCATAGGTCTGTGCCGCTTTGGGTTCACGACTAGCCATGTTAGCCCGGGTTCTCTGTCATATGGATGCTAGCGACACTATCATATACGTGAGCCAAAAGGCGCAAACGGTCCGGGGCCATGGTAAGGCGACACCCGTGGGATACCGTGTGTGAGGCCGCAATGTGATATGAGGTGTTACCGGCTAGATCGATGTGACTTGGAATCGGGGTCCTGACATAAAATTGGAGAGAAATAAGTTGAATTAATTTTGGTAATTTTTAAAATTATTTTTATTGGAGTTTAGTAGGGCAGTAACACTCTTTGAATTATTTGAATTTTTCTCGATTTTATTTGACTTGACAAAAATGTCCATGTTGTAGAAAATTTTGATATAAAATATGCCTAGGTTCTATTTTATTTTATTTTCGTGTGTTTAAAAAAACTTCTTCTTTGCCGAACAGGGCCAGCCCAGCAAATCACCAGGCCACGGCCCAGCTGGCCCGACGCCGCGACTCGCTTGTCTTCCAGCTCGGGACGGAGTCCCGAGCGAGCACGCAACCGCCGCCGCCGTGCTTTGCCCGGCCTCCTCTGCCCCTTCCCCACGCAACCGCCTCCTCCTCCGCCTTTAAAAGGCGAGGCCACCCCGACCCTCTCCTCCTCTCGCTTCGCCGCCGCCGCCGCCGCAAGCGAGCCGCCCCGCCACCTAGTCCGCCGCCCCGCCTCGCTGCTCGCCGCCACACCGTCGCCCGCCGCAGTCGCCGTCGCCCGCACCTCACCGGAGCCGCGCCACCCTCGCCAAAGTCCATTCGTCGTCGCCGCCGGTTTTATTTGGTGAACCAGTATAAGCCGCTAACCTGCCCGTTTTTTCTATTTAATTCGGTTTTGTATTATTAGATCGATTTTATTTTTATTAGATCGTTAAGTAGCAAACGTTCTCCATTTAGACAATTTTAGCGAACGTTTTCGTTCGTTAGCATTCGATAGCGAACATTCGCTATTTATTCTTTTTCTTTTATTTTAGTTTTCTGCCAAGGACCTAGTTGTAGTTATATTTTACCATTTAGCCCCTGGTTTTCAAACGACAACATCTTTTTTCTCTTTATCCAAATTCAACGAAACCAATGCCCACTTCTCAACTTAAACATGTTTTTGAAAATTTTAAAATTTGAATTCAAACAGTTTTGTATTTGAACTTCGTTTGATCATAACTTGAGTTTTATAACTCTGTTTGAGTTGATTCTTTTTGCATATCGAAGCTCTTGACCTAAACTTTCTGATAAGGCCAAATTCACTTATTTTGGTACCGTTAGAAATTGTTTTATGTTGCAAGATTTATTTGCTTGTTTTTGAAGTTTTTCGAGTTGTTTTCTTCGTTCTTTCCGATCTTTGGAACGATTGCTCATGTGTGATTGCTATTACTTGCTTACGATAGATTGACCGAAGTGTGACAAGTAGAACTATCGAGAGTTTTGAGTGCGAATCATCTTCATCAACAATACATGCAAGTTCACACTTTGATCATATCCCTTTCATACCCAGTTTTTATGCATTAGTTTCAATCCTCAAACAATTGCATGTTTAGGATCTGAATAAATTATGGGTTGGGAAGTAGTTGAGGTAGTACCTATTCACCTGTTTATTATCAAACCTTTGGGAGTTACTTCTATGTTGCTTATATTGCTATGCTATGCTTGTAGACGTGGATTGGGTGAGTGTTTTCATGACATATGTGAGTTGTTAATTAATGGTTAACGTGAGGTGGCAACTTTAATGCACATCTGGGTGGATTGAGGCACCTGGGGAACCCAGTGATTGCCTGTATTTTTGGAAATCCCAGGGTACCATGTGATTCTCCTATGGACTGCCACCCAGGCTCAAAGGGATCATAAGATTATTCATGCTAGAAACTTCCGTGCGCAGCCACATGCCATTATGGGCTCTGGCATAGTTGAGTAAGTTGTGGGAAACCTTTCCATGATGGGCTAACAGATGTAGGGGATTGTAGGTGTACATGCCTATCTATCGGTTAAGGAGACCTCTTCGGAAAGACTGTGTCTCAGTCATCCGTTTCTCAAACATATTATAGTGCGAGAAATCCAACGGAGGAGATCGAGTCTTGTGGGGAAAAGTGCATAAACCTCTGCAGAGTGTACAAACTAATCATGATTAGCCGTGTCCCCGGTTATGGACATCTTGAGTATCTGGTTCTTGGATTATCATGTTGATCTCATCACTCTAAATTAATTTTGTTGGGTTATTAATTACCTTTTAATTGGGATTGAGAGGGGGTTTACCTTCTCAATATTTTTCAACCAACTTTGTAGTTAAATAAATTATATTCCTTTGATGTAGGGAAAAATTGCTTTTCGCAAAAATATTATAACCATAAAGCCTTTCCACCAGCCATATATGCATGTTGTGATAGCCTTTATTCATCATTATCCTATGGTGTGAATTTGCCAGTACATTCAATGTACTGACCCTTTGTGGCTGCAACGTCTCATGTTGTAGGAGTCTTACGACGAGTAAGTGATGCGTTAGGGTTACGATTTCTACACTCAACTTTGCCGTTGGTGCTGATGGGAATCCACAACCTTGTTGTTACTTCCTCTATTTGGATTGAGGTAATAGTATTTACGTTACTTTATACATGTGATTTACCTCTGTTATAAATCCTCAAGTACTATGTGTGTCAGCATACCGATCGAGGGATGACACTTAAGCACAGAGACATGATCCATTCGGGTCGGGTCGCTACAGGGGGGACCCTAAAGGGGGGCGCCCACTTGGCTTGGGGGGCAAGCCCCCTCCCCTTGGCCGCCGCCCCCCTCTAGATATCATCAATAGGGGCCAGCCCCCTTCCCCATTCGCCCTATAAATAGAGGGGTGGAGGGAGGGTAGCAACACCACATCCAAGGCGCAACCCTCCCCCTCTGCAACACCCCCTCCTCCTCTGTTGAGCTTGGCGAAACCCTGCCGGAGAACTGCGAGCTCCACCACCACGCTGTCGTGCTACCGGAGCTCTTCCCCAACTTCTCCTTCCCCCTTGCCGGATCAAGAAGGAGGAGACGTCCCCGGGATGTACGTGTGTTGAACGCGGAGGCGCCGTTGTTCAGCGCTTAGATCGAAATCAACCACGATCTGAATCGCTACGAATATGACTCCTTCATCCGTGTTCTTGTAACGCTTCCGCATCGCGATCTTCAAGGGTACGAAGATGCAATCCCCTCTCTCTCGTTGCTAGTCTTTCCATAGATTGATCTTGGTGATGCGTAGAAAGTTTTAATTTCTGCAACGGTCCCCAACAGTGGCATCATGAGCTAGGTCTATGCATAGTTTCTATGCACGAGTAGAATACAAGATTTTGTGGGCATCAATTTTTTCAATTTAGTTGCCGTTACTAGTCTTATCTTGATTCGGCGGTGATACGTCTCCAACGTATCTATAATTTTTGATTGCTCCATGCTATATTATCAACTATTTTGGATGTTTATGGGCTTTATTATACACTTTTATATCATTTTTGGGACTAACCTATTAACCCAGAGCCCAGTGCCAGTTTCTTTTTTACCTTGTTTTAGGGTTTCGAAGAAAAGGAAAACCAAACGGAGTCCAATTGACCTGAAACTTGACGGAACCCATTTTTGGAAGGAAAGAAGCCCAGAAGACTTGAAGTGCACGTAAGGGAAGCTTCGAGGAGGCCACGAGGTAGGGGGGCGCACCCTCCACCCTCGTGGGCCCCTCATGCCCCCCTAACGTACTTCTTCTGCCTATATATCTCCATATACCCTAAAAACATCAGGGAGCACAATAGATCGGGAGTTCCGCCGCCAGAAGCCTCCGTAGCCACCGAAAGTCAATCTAGACCCGTTCCGGCACCCTGCCGGAGGGGGCAATCCTTCTCCGGTGGCCATCTTCATCATCCTGGTGCTCTCCATGACGAGGAGGGAGTAGTTCTCCCTCGGGGCTGAGGGTATGTACCACTAGCTATGTGTTTGATCTCTCTCTCTCTCTCTCTCGTGTTCTTGAGGTGATACGATCTTGATGTATCGCAAGCTTTGCTATTATAGTTGGATCTTATATTTCTCCTCCCCCTCTACTCCCTTGTAATGGATTGAGTTTCCCCTTTGAAGTTATCTTATCGGATTGAGTCTTTAAAGATTTGAGAACACTTGATGTATGTCTTGTCGTGCGTATCTGTGGTGACAATGGGATATCACGTGATTCACTTGATGTATGTTTTGGTGATCAACTTGCGGGTTTCGCCCATGAACCTATGCATAGGGGTTGGCACACGTTTTCGTCGTGATTCTCCGGTAGAAACTTTGGGGCACTCTTTGAGGTTCTATGTGTTGGTTGAATAGATGAATCTGAGATTGTGTGATGCATATCGTATAATCGTACCCACGGATACTTGAGGTGACATTGGAGTATCTAGGTGACATTAGGGTTTTGGTTGATTTGTGTCTTAAGGTGTTATTCTAGTACGAACTCTAGGGCTGTTTGTGACACTTATAGGAATAGCCCAACAGATTGATTGGAAAGAATAACTTTGAGGTGGTTTCATACCCTACCATAATCTGTTCGTTTGTTCTCCGCTATTAGTGACTTTGGAGTGACTCTTTGTTGCATGTTGAGGGATAGTTATGTGATCCAATTATGACATTATTGTTGAGAGGACTTGCACTAGTGAAAGTATGAACCCTAGGCCTTGTTTTCTATCATTGCAATACCGTTTATGCTCACTTTTATCATTAGTTACCTTGCTGTTTTTATATTTTCAGATTTCAAAAACCTTTATCTACCATCCATATACCACTTGTATCACCATCTCTTCACCGAACTAGTGCACCTATACAATTTACCATTGTATTAGGTGTGTTGGGGACACAAGAGACTCTTGTTATTTGGTTGCAGGGTTGTTTGAGAGAGACCATCCTCATCCTACGCCTCCCACGGATTGATAAACCTTAGGTCATCCACTTGAGGGAAATTTTCTACTGTCCTACAAACCTCTGCACTTGGAGGCCCAACAACATCTACAAGAAGAAGGTTGTGTAGTAGACATCAAGCTCTTTTCTGGCGCCGTTGCCGGGGATGCTAGCGCTTGAAGGTATATCTTTAGATCTTGCAATCGAGTCTTTTAGTTTCTTGTTTTATCACTAGTTTAGTTTATAAAATAAAACTATAAAAAATGGAATTGAGTTTGTCTCATACACTTCACCTTTTTAATATCTTTCGTAAGTATGATGGAAAGGAAAATTGTGCTCAAGTGCTAGAAGAAGAAATCTATAAAATGTTTGGCACTAAATCTTTGAATGATGATCATGATTGCAATGTTGTTAGTACGAATTCTTTGAATATCCATGATACTAATGATGATTGCACTAGTGATGATGTCTCCTATAAACATGTCAATTTTTGTGGAGTACATTGGGTTTGTACGCACACACCAAATAGGGAAGATAGATATTGCAAGAGGCATAAGTACTTAGAAACTAAATTGTTACAAGAAAGGCTAGATGAATGTGCTAAAAATTTAAATTATATTGGCCATACTTGTGAGCTTTGCAATGAACATGATCATTTCAATACCCAATGCAAATTGTTTCATGATCGTATCGTGTCCAAAAATTGTGATGACTTGATTTCCCTTGCACATCATAATGAACCTAGTTTGCTTATGAGTTACGAAGAAATGAAACGTATAACTAATTATCTTCCAGAACTTGCCTGTTATAAACTTCTTGGATTTGATCTAGAGGAAATTTATATGTATTGTGCGGTGAATTGTATTGAAAACCCTTATATTGCCAATTACATAAAGAAAACAAAACAAATAGAAGATGAAGAGAATACTGATGAAAGGGAAGAGGCTTCCCAATACCCTCCTATTATTTCTTATGATGAATCAGGTAACGTGGAGGAGCCTCCTATTCAACGAATCTCATTAATAAGGAGCTCCAAAAAGAGGATTGAACCCACACATGATGTGGTGAAGAAGAAGAAAAGAAAAAGGAAGAGAGGTAAAAAGATATCTCTCCCAAATAATGCTGCTCCTATTACTACTGTACCTCATGAAAATATAATTGTGGAAGATAATGATACTTCTTATGATCTTGAAAATCTTTTTGGCACTTGCTTGGAAGAATATGATAATTGCTATACTATTGGTGCTATCCATACTATTAATTATGAGAGTGATTATGCTTATGATATGAAAATTCCCAAGCTTGAGGATGCTATGTTTGATGAAGATGATGTTTTTTAGAATATATTTTCTGAAATTAATGTTTGTCCTAAGCTTGGGGAAGCTATGTTTAATGAAGATGATATTTTTAGTCTCCCAAGTTTTGATATGCAAATTTATAATGATGATAGCATGCCTCCTACCTATGATGATTATTGTGCTGATACTTATGCTATAAAAAGTAGTGATTATATTTATAAAACTTGCCATGATTATGGTTACCCCTTTTCTGAACATTACTCTTTTAATGTGGAAACAATTTATAGTATTCAAGTCTCTTATGATACTCCCACTATCCCGAATGAGAAGAATTTTGCTTATGTGGAGAGTAATAAAATTTCTATGCTTGTAGATCATGAAAAGAATGATTTAGGTGCTGGTTATATTTTTGAATTCATTCATGATACTACTGAAAATTATTATGAGGGAGGAACATATGCTTGTAGGAATTGCAATAATATCAAGTTTCCTCTCTATGTGCTTAAAATTTTGAAGTTATCTTTGTTTTACCTTCCTATGCAAGTTGATTCTTGTTCCCACAAGTTGTTTGCTCACAAAATCCCTATGAATAGGAAGTATGTTAGACTTAAATGTGCTAGTCATATTCTTCATGATGCTCTCTTTATGTTTCGATTCTTATCCTTTATGTGAGCATCATTGAAATCATCATGCCTAGCTAGGGGCGTTAAACGATAGCGCTTGTTGGGAGGCAACCCAATTTCATTCTTGTTCCTTGCTTTTTGGTCCTGTTTAGTAATAAATAATTCATCTATCCTCTGCTTATATGTGGTTTTATGCTTTTAATTAGTGTTTGTGCCAAGTAGAACCTTTGGGAAGACTTGGGAGAAGTCTTGTTGATCATGCTGTAAAAAACAGAAACTTTAGCGCTCACGAGAATTGCTGCCATTTTTATTTGGACAGTTCTATTTAGTCAATTATTTTTGCAGATGATTAATAGATAAATTCCTCAGGTCAAGAAATTTATTTTATAATTTTATGAGTTCCAAAAGTATACGTTTGATCCAGATTACTACAGACTGTTCTGTTTTTGACAGATTCTGTTTTTCATGTGTTGTTTACTTATTTTGATGAATCTATGGATAGTAAAATAGTTTATAAACCATAGAGAAGTTGGAATACAGTAGGTTTAACACCAATATAAATAAATAATTAGTTCATTACAGTACCTTGAAGTGGTGATTTATTTTCTTATACTAACGGAGCTTACGAGTTTTCTGTTAAGTTTTGTGTTGTGAAGTTTTCAAGTTTTGGGTAAGGATTTGATGGACTATGGAATAAGGAGTGGCAAGAGCCTAAGCTTGGGGATGCCCAAGTCACCCCAAGGTAATATTCAAGGATAGCCAAGAGCTTAAGCTTGGGGATGCCCTGGAAGGCATCCCCTCTTTCGTCTTCGTTCATCGGTAACTTTACTTGGAGCTATATTTTTATTCGCCACATGATATGTGTTTTGCTTGGAGCGTCATTTTATTTCCTTTTGTTTTGCTTGCTGTATGAATAAAATACCAAGATCTGAAATTCTTAAATGTTAGAGAGTCTTCACATAGTTGCATAATTATTCGACTACTCATTGATCTTCACTTATATCTTTCAGAGTAGTTTGTCATTTGCTCTAGTGCTTCACTTATATCCTTTTAGAGCACGGTGGTGGTTTTATTTTATAGAAATAGATGAACTCTCATGCTTCACTTATATTATTTTGAGAGTCTTAAATAGCATGGTAATTTGCTTAAAATCCTAATATGCTAGGTATTCAAGAATAATAAAATTCTCTTATGAGTGTGTTGAATACTATGAGAAGTTTGATACTTGATAATTGTTTTGAGATATGGAGATGGTGATATTAGAGTCATGCTAGTTGAGTAGTTGTGAATTTGAGAGATACTTGTGTTGAAGTTTGTGATTCCCGTAGCATGCACGTATGGTGAACCGTTATGTGATGAAGTCGGAGCATGATTTATTTATTGATTGTCTTCCTTATGAGTGGCGGTCGGGGACGAGCGAAGGTCTGTTCCTACCAATCTATCCCCCTAGGAGCATGCGCGTAGTACTTTGTTTCGATAACTAATAGATGTTTGCAATAAGTATGTGATTTCTTTATGACTAATGTTGAGTCCATGGATTATACGCACTCTCACCCTTCCACCATTGCTAGCCTCTCTAATACTACACACCTTTCGCCGGTATCATAAACCCACCATATACCTTCCTCAAAACAGCCACCATACCCACCTATTATGGCATTTCCATAGCCATTCCGAGATATATTGCCATGCAACTTTCCACCATTCCGTTTATTATGACACGCTCCATCATTGTCATATTGCTTTGCATGATCATGTAGTTGACATCGTATTTGTGGCAAAGACACCGTTCATAATTCTTTCATACATGTCACTCATGAGTCATTGCACATCCCGGTACACCGCCAGAGGCATTCATATAGAGTCATATCTTATTCTAAGTATCGAGTTGTAATTCTTGAGTTGTAAGAAAAATAAAAGTGTGATGATCATCATTATTAGAGAATTGTCCCAGTGAGGAAAGGATGATGGAGACTATGATTCCCACACAAGTCGGGATGAGACTCCGGACGAAAAATAAATAAAAGAGGCCAAAGAAGCCCAAATAAAAAAATAGAAAGAAAAGAGGCCATAAAAAAAGAGAAAATGCCCAAATAAAAAAATGAGAGAAAAATAGAGAAGGGACAATGTTACTATCCTTTTACCACACTTGTGCTTCAAAGTAGCACCACGATCTTCATAGTAGAGAGTCTCTCATGTTATCACTTTCATATACTAGTGGGAATTTTTCATTATAGAACTTGGCTTGTATATTCCAATGATGAGCTTCCTCAAATTTCCCTAGGTCTTCATGAGCAAGCAAGTTGGATGCACACCCACTTAGTTTCTTTTTTAGCTTTCCCATACTTATAGCTCTAGTGCATCCGTTGCATGGCAATCCCTACTCACTCATATTGATATATATTGATGGGCATCTCCATATCCCATTGATACGCCTAGTTGATGTGAGATTAGCTTCTCCTTTTTGTCTTCTCCACAACCACCACTCTATTCCACCTATAGTGCTATGTCCATGGCTCACGCTCATGTATTGCGTGAAGATTGAAAGAGTTTGAGAACATCAAAAGTATGAAACAATTGCTTGGCTTGTCATCGGGGTTGTGCATGATTTAAATACATTGTGTGGTGAAGATGGAGCATAGCCAGACTATATGATTTTGTAGGGATAACTATCTTTGGCCATGTTATTTTGAGAAGATATGATTGCTTAGTTAGTATGCTTGAAGTATTATTGTTTTCATGTCAATATTAAACTTTTGTCTTGAATCTTATGGATCTGAATATTCATGCCACAATTAAGAAGAATTACATTGAAATTATGCCAAGTAGCACTCCGCATCAAAAATTCTGTTTTTATCATTTACCTACTCGAGGACGAGCAGGAATTAAGCTTGGGGATGCTGATACGTCTCCAACGTATCTATAATTTTTGATTGCTCCATGCTATATTATCTACTGTTTTGGATGTTTATGGGCTTTATTATACACTTTTATATCATTTTTGGGACTAACCTATTAACCCAGAGCCCAGTGCCAGTTTCTTTTTTTTACCTTGTTTTAGGGTTTCGAAGAAAAGGAAAACCAAACGGAGTCCAATTGACCTGAAATTTGACGGAACCCATTTTTGGAAGGAAAGAAGCCCAGAAGACTTGAAGTGCACGTAAGGGAAGCTTCAAGGAGGCCACGAGGTAGGGGGGCGCGCCCTCCACCCTCGTGGCCCCCCTGACGTACTTCTTCTGCCTATATATCTCCATATACCCTAAAAACATCAGGGAGCACAATAGATCGGGAGTTCCGCTGCTAGAAGCCTCTGTAGCCACCGAAAGTCAATCTAGACCCATTCCGGCACAATGCTGGAGGGGGCAATCCTTCTCCGGTGGCCATCTTCATCATCCCGGTGCTCTCCATGACGAGGAGGGAGTAGTTCTCCCTCGGGGCTGAGGGTATGTACCAGTAGCTATGTGTTTGATCTCTCTCTCTCTCTCTCGTGTTCTTGAGGTGATACGATCTTGATGTATCGCGAGCTTTGCTATTATAGTTGGATCTTATGTTTCTCCTCCCCCTCTACTCTCTTGTAATGGATTGAGTTTCCCCTTTGAAGTTATCTTATCGGATTGAGTCTTTAAAGATTCGAGAACACTTGATGTATGTCTTGTTGTGCGTATCTGTGGTGACAATGGGATATCACGTGATTCACTTGATGTATGTTTTGGTGATCAACTTGCTGGTTCCGCTCATGAACCTATGCATAGGGGTTGGCACACGTTTTCGTCGTGATTCTCCGGTAGAAACTTTGGGGCACTCTTTGAGGTTCTATGTGTTGGTTGAATAGATGAATATGAGACTGTGTGATGCATATCGTATAATCATACCCACGGATACTTGAGGTGACATTGGAGTATCTAGGTGACATTAGGGTTTTGGTTGATTTGTGTCTTAAGGTGTTATTCTAGTACGAACTCTAGGGCTGTTTGTGACACTTATAGGAATAGCCCAACGGATTGATTGGAAAGAATAACGTTGAGGAGGTTTCGTACCCTACCATAATCTCTTCGTTTGTTCTCTTCTATTAGTGACTTTGGAGTGACTCTTTGTTGCATGTTGAGGGATAGTTATGTGATCCAATTATGATATTATTGTTGAGAGGACTTGCACTAGTGAAAGTATGAACCCTAGACCTTGTTTCCTATCATTGCAATACCATTTACGCTCACTTTTATCATTAGTTACCTTGCTGTTTTTATATTTTCAGATTACAAAAACCTTTATCGACCATCCATATACCACTTGTATCACCATCTCTTCACCGAACTAGTGCACCTATACAATTTACCATTGTATTGGGTGTGCTGGGGACACAAGAGACTCTCTGTTATTTGGTTGCAGGGTTGTTTGAGAGAGACCATCTTCATCCTACGCCTCCCACGGATTGATAAACCTTAGGTCATCCACTTGAGGGAAATTTGCTACTGTCCTACAAACCTCTGCACTTGGAGGCCCAACAACGTCTACAAGAAGAAGGTTGTGTAGTAGACATCAGGCGGCATCATGGGATGAAGCGGCCCGGACCGACCTTACAGGTACGCTTACGTGAGACAGGTTCCACCGACTGACATGCACTAGTTGCATAAGGTGGCTAGCGGGTGTCTGTCTCTTCCACTTTAGTCGGATCGGATTCGATGAAAAGGCTCCTTATGAAGGGTAAATAGAAATTGGCATATCACGTTGTGGTTTTGGCGTAGGTAAGAAACGTTCTTGCTAGAAACCTATAGCAGCCACGTAAAAACTTGCAACAACAATTAGAGGACGTCTAACTTGTTCTTGCAGCATATGCCGTGTGATGTGATATGGTCAAAAGGATGTGAAGAATGATATATGTGATGTATGAGATTGATCATGTTCATGTAATAGGAATCACGACTTGCATGTCGATGAGTATGAAAACTGGCAGGAGCCATAGGAGTTGTCTTAATTTATTGTGTGACCTGTGTGTCACTGAAAACGCCATGTAATTACTTTACTTTATTGCTAACCGTTAGCCATAGTAGTAGAAGTAACAATTGGTGAGACAACTTCATGAAGACACGATGATGGAGATCACGATGATGGAGATCATGGTGTCATGCCGGTGACAATGATGATCATGGCGCCCCGAAGATGGAGATCAAAAGGAGCAAAATGATATTGGCCATATCATGTCACTATTTGATTGCATGCGATGTTTATCATGTTTTACATCTTATTTGCTTAGAACGACGGTAGCTTAAATAAGATGATCCCTCGCAATAATTTCAAGAAAGTGTTCCCCCCTAATTGTGCACCGTCGATAAGGTCCGTTGTTACGAAGCACCACGTGATGATCGGGTGTGATAGGTTCTAACATTCGCATACAACGGGTGTAAGCCAGATTTGCACACGCAATACACTTAGGTTGACTTGACGAGCCTAGCATGTATAGACATGGCCTCGAAACACGGAAGACCGAAAGGTCAAACATGAGTCATATAGAAGATATGATCAACATGAAGATGTTCACCGATGATGACTAGTTCGTCTCACGTGATGATCGGACACGGCCTAGTTGACTCGGATAATGTATCACTTAGATGAGTAGAGGGATGTCTATCTGAGTGGGAGTTCATTAAATAATTTGATTAGATGAACTTAATTATCATGAACATAGTCTAAAAATCTTTGCAATATGTCTTGTATATCAAATGGCCATGCTAATGTTGCCCTCAACTTCAACGCGTTCCTAGAGAAAACCAAGCTGAAAGACGATGGTAGCAACTACACGGACTGGGTCCGTAACCTGAGGATTATCCTCATAGCTGCCAAGAAAGCATATGTCCTTGAAGCACCGCTAGGTGAAGCACCTGTTTTCCCAACAACTCAAGACGTTATGAACGCCTGGCAGTCGCGTAGTGATGATTACTCCCTGCTTCAGTGTGGCATGCTTTACAGCTTAGAACCGGGGCTCCAAAAGTGTTTTGAGCAACACAGAGCATATGCGATGTTCCAAGAGCTAAGAATGGTTTTCCAAGATCATGCCCGGGTCGAGAGATATGAAGTCTCCAACAAGTTCTATAGTTGTAAGATGGAGGAGAATAGTTCTGTCAGCGAGCACATACTCAAAATGTCTGGTTTGCACAACCGCTTGTCTCAGCTGGGAGTTAATCTCCCGGATGATGCGGTCGTTGACAGAATCCTTCAATCGCTCCCACCTAGCTACAAGAGCTTTGTGATGAATTTCAATATGCAGGATGGAGAAAACCATTCCTGAGGTATATTCAATGCTGAAATCAACGGAGGTGGAGATCAAAAAGGAACATCAAGTGTTGATGGTCAATAAAACCACTAGTTTCAAGAAAGGCAAGGGTAAGAAGAACTTCAAGAAGGACAACAAGGGAGTTGCTACACCCGGTAAGCTAGTTGCCGGGAAGAAGCCAAAGCATGGACCCAAGCCTGAGACTGAGTGCTTTTATTGCAAGGGAAACGGTCACTGGAAGCGGAACTGCCCCAAGTACTTAGCGGATAAGAAGGTCGGCAATACCAAAGGTATATATGATATACATGTTATTGATGTGTATGTTACCAGCACTCGTAGTAGCTCCTGGGTATTTGATACCGGCGCAGTTGCTCATATTTGTAACTCAAAACAGGAGCTGCGGAATAAGCGGAGACTGGCGAAGGATGAGGTGACGATGCGCGTTGGGAATGGTTCCAAGGTCGATGTGATCGCCGTCAGCACACTACCTCTACATTTACCTACGAGATTAGTTTTAAACCTCAATAATTGTTATTTAGCGCCAGCTTTGAGCATGAACATTATATCTGGATCTCGCTTAATGCGAGATGGCTACACATTTAAATCTGAGAATAATGGTTGTTCTATTTATATGAGAGACATGTTTTATGGTCATGCCCCATTGGTCAATGGTTTATTCTCATTTAATCTCGAATGTGATGTTACACATATGCATAGTGTGAATGCCAAAAGATGTAAGGTTGATAATGATAGTCCCACATACTTGTGGCACTACCGCCTTGGTCACATTGGTGTCAAACGCATGAAGAAACTCCAAACAGATGGACTTTTGGAGTCTCTTGATTATGAATCATTTGACACGTGCGAACCATGCCTCATGGGAAAAATGACCAAGACTCCGTTCTCCGGAACAATGGAGCGAGCAACCAACTTATTGGAAATCATACATACTGATGTGTGCGGTCTAATGAGCGTTTAGGCTCGCGGTGGTTATCGTTATGTTCTCACCCTCACTGATGACTTGAGTAGATATGGGTATGTCTACTTAATGAAACACAAGTCTGAGACCTTTGAAAAGTTCAAGGAATTTCAGAATGAGGTTGAGAATCAACGTGACAGGAAAATAAAGTTCTTACGATCAGATTGTGGGGGGGAATATTTGAGTCACGAATTTGGCACACACTTATGGAAATGTGGAATTGTTTCACAACTCACGCCGCCGGGAACACCTCAGTGCAATGGTGTGTCCGAACATCGTAATCGCACTCTATTAGATATGGTGCGATCTATGATGTCTCTTATCGATCTACCGCTATCATTTTGGGGTTATGATTTAGAGACTGCCGCATTCACTTTAAATAGGGCTCCGTCGAATCCGTTGAGACAACACCGTATGAATTATGGGTTGGGAAGAAACCTATGTTGTCGTTTCTGAAAGTTTGGGGATGCGATGCTTATGTCAAGAAACTTCAACCTGAAAAGCTCGAACCCAAGTCAGAAAAATTTGTCTTCATAGGATACCCTAAGGAAACTATTGGGTATACCTTCTACCTCAGATTCGAAGGCAAGATCTTTGTTGCCAAGAATGGATCCTTTCTAGAGAAAGAGTTTCTCTCGAAAGAAGTAAGCGGGAGGAAAGTAGAACTTGATGAAGTACTGCCTCTTGAACCGGAAAGTAGCGCAACTCAAGAAAATGTTTCTGTGGTGCCTGCACCGACTAGAGAGGAAGTTGATGATGATGATCAAGGAACTTCGGATCAAGTTACTACTGAACTTCGTAGGTCCACAAGGACACGTTCCACGCCAGAATGGTATGGCAACCCTATCCTATAAATAATGTTGTTAGACAACGGTGAACCTTCGAACTATGAAGAAGCGATGGCGGGCCCAGATTCCAACAGATGGCTTGAAGCCATGAAATCCGAGATAGGATCCATGTATGAAAACGAAGTATGGACTTTGAAAGACTTGCCCGATGATCGGCGAGCCATAGAAAATAAATGGATCTTTAAGAAGAAGACGGACGCGGATGGCAATGTGACCATCTATAAAGCTCGACTTGTCGGTAAGGGTTATCGACAAGTTCAAGGGGTTGACTACGATGAGACCTTCTCACCCGTAGCAAAGCTGAAGTCCGTCCAAATCATGTTAGCAATTTCCGCATTCTATGATTGTGAGATATGGCAAATGGACGTCAAAACATCATTCCTTAATGGTTTCCTTAAGGAAGAATTGTATATGATGCAGCCAGAAGGTTTTGTCGATCCTAAGAATGCTGACAAGGTATGCAAGCTCCAATGCTCAATCTATGGTCTGGTGCAAGCATCTTGGAGTTGGAACATTCGCTTTGATGAGATGATCAAAGCGTTTGGGTTTACTTAGATTTATGGAGAAGCCTGTGTTTACAAAATGGTGAGTGGGAGCTCTGTAGCATTTCTCATATTATATGTGGATGACATACTATTGATGGGAAATGATATAGAACTCTTGGAAAGCATAAAGGCCTACTTGAATAAGTGTTTTTCAATGAAGGACCTTGGAGAAGATGCTTATATATTAGGCATCAAGATCTATAGAGATAGATCAAGATGCCTCATTGGTCTTTCACAAAGCACGTACCTTGACAAGATATTGAAGAAGTTCTATATGGATCAGTCCAAGAAGGGGTTCTTTCCTGTACTGCAAGGTGTGAGATTGAGCACGGCTCAATGCCCGACCATGGCAGAAGATAGAGAAAAGATGAGTGTCATCCCCTATGCCTCGGCCATAGGGTCTATTATGTATGCCATGTTGTGTACCATACCTGATGTAAACCTTGCCGTAAGTTTGTAGGAAGGTACCAAAGTAATCCCGACATGGAACACTAGAGAGCGGTCAAGAATATCCTGAAGTACCTGAAAAGGACTAAGGATATGTTTCTCGTTTATGGAGGTGACGAAGAGCTCGTCATAAAGGGTTACGTCGATGCTAGCTTTGACACAGATCTGGATGACTCCAAGTCACAAACCGGATACGTGTATATTTTGAATGGTGGGGCAGTCAGCTGGTGCAGTTGCAAGCAAAGCGTCGTGGCGGGATCTACATGTGAAGCGGAGTACATGGCAGCCTCAGAGGCAGCACATGAAGCAATCTGGATGAAGGAGTTCATTACCGACCTAGGAGTTATTCCCAATGCGTCAGGCCCGATGGCTCTCTTCTATGACAACACTGGAGCTATTGCCCTGGCCAAGTAGCCCAGGTTTCACAAGAAGACCAGGCCTATCAAGCGTCTCTTCAACTCCATTCATGAAAATGTTCAAGATGGAGACATAGATATTTGTAAAGTGCATACGGACCTGAATTCCGCAGATCCGTTGACTAGACCTCTTCCACGAGCAAAACATGATCAACACCAGAACTCTATGGGTGTTCGATTCATCACAATGTAACTAGATTATTGACTCTAGTGCAAGTGGAAGACTATTGGAAATATGCCCTAGAGGCAATAATAAAATGGTTATTATTATATTTCCTTGTTCATGATAATTGTCTATTGTTCATGCTATAATTGTGTTATCCGGAAATCATAATACATGTGTGAATACATAGAACACAACATGTCCCTAGTGAGCCTCTAGTTGACTAGCTCGTTGATCAATAGATGGTTATGGTTTCCTGACCATGGACATTGGATGTCGTTGATAATGGGATCACATCATTGGGAGAATGATGTGATGGACAAGACCCAATCCTAAGCGTAGCATTAGATCGTGTAGTTCGTTTGCTAAATCTTTTCTAATGTCAAGTATCATTTCCTTAGACCATGAGATTGTGCAACTCCCGGATACTGTAGGAATGCTTTGGGTGTGCCAAACCTCACAACGTAACTGGGTGGCTATAAAGGCACACTACGGGTATCTCCGAAAGTGTCTGTTGAGTTGGCATGAATCGAGACTGGGATTTGTCACTCCGTGTGAAGGAGAGGTATTTCTAGGCCCACTCGGTAACACATCATCATAGTGAGCTCAATGTGACCAAGGAGTTGATCACGGGATGATGTGTTATGGAACGAGTAAAGAGACTTGCTAGTAACAAGATTGAACAAGGTATAGGGATACCGACGATCGAATCTCGAGCAAGTATCATACCAGTAGACAAAGGGAATTGTATACGGGATTGATTGAATCCCCGACATCGTGGTTCATCCGATGAGATCATCGTGGAACATGTGGGAACCAACATGGGTATCTAGATCCCGCTGTTGGTTATTGGCTGGAGAGATGTCTCGGTCATGTCTGCATGATTCCCGAACCCGTAGGGTCTACACACTTAAGGTTCGGTGACGCTAGAGTTGTTATGGGAAATAGTATGCAGTTACCGAATGTTGTTTGGAGTCTCGGATGAGATCCTGGACGTCACGAGGAGTTCCGGAATGGTCTGGAGGTGAAGATTTATATATATATGGGAAGTCATCATACGGTCACCGGAAGTGTTCGGGGGTTTATCGGTATTGTACCGGGACCACCGAAGGGATTCTGGGGGGTCCACCAGGAGGGTCCGCCTGCCCCGGAGGGCCCTATGGGCTGTATGTGGAAGGGAACCAGCCCCTAAGTGGGCTGGGCGCCATCCCCCCTTAGGGCCCATGCGCCTAGGGTTGGGGGAGGAACCCTAAAGGGGGCGCCCCCTTGGCTTGGGGGGGGGGGGGGCAAGCCCCCTCCCCTTGGCCGCCGCCCCCTCTAGATATCATCTAGAGGGGCCGCCCCCCTCCCCCCTTCGCCCTATAAATAGAGGGGTGGAGGGAGGGCAGCACCACCACATCCAAGGCACAACCCTCCCCCTCTGCAACACCCCCTCCTCCTCCGTTGAGCTTGGCGAAGCCCTGCCGGAGAACCGCGAGCTCCACCACCACGCCGTCGTGCCCAACTTCTCCTTCCCCCTTGCTGGATCAAGAAGGAGGAGACGTCCCCGGGCTGTACGTGTGTTGAACGTGGAGGCGCCGTTGTTCGGCGCTTAGATCGGAATCAATCGCGATCTGAATCGCTGCGAGTACGACTCCTTCATCCGCGTTCTTGTAACGCTTCCGCATCGCGATCTTCAAGGGTATGAAGATGCAATCCCCTCTCTCTCTCTCGTTTCTAGTCTCTCCATAGATTGATCTTGGTGATGTGTAGAAAATTTTAATTTCTGCAACGATCCCCAACAGGACTCTCAGCCGAACTATATCCGGCTCGAACTAGGGGCTGACGATGGAGAATTTTACTTCCCACCCGCCACCCACTTTATAGACACGATCGAGGATTTGACCAACGAACTTGATTATGACTCCGAGGACATCGACGGTATGGACGACGATGCCGGAGAAGAAGAGGCCCAGAACCCGCCATTCATCGGACACTGGACGGCCACTTCCTCGTATGACGTATACATGGTGGATGCACCAAAGGAGAAAAGCGGCGACGATAAGGAAGACCCAGTTGAGGATAAACCTTTTGATACGTCCATTTTGCATCATGCTTTTATATCAATAATTATTGCATTATGGGCTGTTATTACACATGATGTCACAATACTTATGCCTATTCTCTATTATTTTACAAGGTTTACATAAAGAGGGAGAATGCCGGCAGCTGGGATTCTGGCTAGAAAAGGAGCAAATATTAGAGACCTATTCTGCACATCTCCAAAAGTCCTGAAACTTCACGGATGATGTTTTCCAAATATATAAAAAACATTAAGCTCAAGAACTTTACCAGGGGGGCCACACCCTGCCCACGAGGGTGGGGGGCGCGCCCCCTGGTGGCCCTCCGGTGACCATCTTCTGCTATATGGACTCTTTCGATGGGAAAAAAAATTATAAGCCATCTTCTCGGACGAAACTCCGCTGCCACGAGGCAGAACCTTGGCGGAGCCAATCTAGGGTTCTGGCGGGGCTGTTCTGCCGGGGAAACTTCCCTCCCGGAGGGGGAAATCGCCGCCATCGTCATCACCAACGCTCCTCTCATCGGGAGAGGGAAATCTCCATCAACATCTTCATCAGCACCATCTCATCTCAAAACCCTAGTTCATCTCTTGTATCCAATTCTTGTCTCCAAGTCCGGGATTGGTGCTAGTAGGTTGCTAGTAGTGTTAATTACTCCTTGTAGTTGATGCTAGTTGGTTTAATTGGTGGAAGATCATATGTTCAGATCCTATATGCATATTAACACCCCTCTGATTATGAACATGTTTATGCTTTGTGAGTAGTTACTTTTGTTCCTGAGGACATGGGAGAAGTCTTGCTATTAGTAGTCATGTGAATTTGGTATTCGTTCGATATTTTCATGAGATGTATGTTGTCTCTCCTCTAGTGGTGTTATGTGAACGTCGACTACATGGCACTTCACCATTGTTTGGGCCTAGAGGAAGGCATCGGTAAGTAATAAGTAGATGATGGGTTGCTAGAGTGACAGAAGCTTAAACCCTAGTTTATGCGTTGCTTCGTAAGGGGCTGATTTGGATCCATATGTTTCATGCTATGGTTAGGTTTACCTTAATACTTTTGTTGTATTTGCGGATGCTTGCAATGGAGGTTAATCATAAGTGGGATGTTTGTCCAAGTAAGGGCAGCACCCAAGCACCGGTCCACCCACATACCAAATTATCAAAGTACCGAACGCGAATCATATGAACGTGATGAAAACTAGCGTGACGATATTCCCATATGCCCTCGGGAGCACTTTACTTCATATAAGAGTTTGTTCAGGCTTGTCCTTTGCTACAAAAATGATTGGGCCACCTTGCTGAACCTTATTTACTTTTGTTACTTGTTGCTCGTTACAAATTATCTTATCACAAAACTATCTGTTACCACTTATTTCAGTACTTGCAGAGAATACCTTGCTGGAAACCGCTTATCATTTCCTTCTGCTCCTCGTTGGGTTTGACACTCTTACTTATCGAAAGGACTAGATAGACCCCCTATACTTGTGGGTCATCAAGACTCTTTTCTGGCGCCGTTGCCGGGGACTGAAGCGCCTTTGGTAGGTGGAATTTGGTAAGGAAAAATTTATATAGTGTGCCGAAATTTAGTGTCACTTGTTACTATGGAAAGTAATCCTCTGAGGGGCTTGTTCGGGGTATCTTCACCCCGACCAATAGAGCAAAGAGTTACTCCTCAACCTACTGAACCTACTGATAACCCACAAGTATAGGGGATCAATTGTAGCCTCTTTCGATAAGTAAGAGTGTCGAACCCAACGAGGAGCTAAAGGTAGAACAAATATTCCCTCAAGTTCTATCGACCACCGCTACAACTCTATGCACACTTGACATTCGCTTTACCTAGAACAAGTATGAAACTAGAAGTACTTTGTAGGTGTTGTTGGATAGGCTTGCAAGAAAGTAAAGAACACGAAAATAAAAGCTAGGGGCTGGTTAGATAAAGACACAACTAAATTAGTTTTAGTAGAGAGCTTTTGTCAACAAGAAAGTTATTTGTCCCTAGGCAATCGATAACTAGACCGGTAATCATTATTGCAATTCTATTTGAGGGAGAGGCATAAGCTAACATACTTTCTCTACTTGGATCATATGCACTTATGATTGGAACTCTAGCAAGCATCCGCAACTACTAAATATTCATTAAGGTAAAACCTAACCATAGCATTAAAGTATCAAGTCCCCTTTATCCCATACGCAAACAACCTACTTACTCGGGTCTGTGCTTCTATCACTCACGCCAACCACCATAAGCAAATCATAAGCATATTGCAAACCCTACAGCAGGAATCCCTCACGGTTGCGCGACACGGAGAGCACCATAGGACAACACCAATAATAAAACATACAACTCAAACCAATCTTGATCATCAAATAGCCATTAGGACAAGACAGATCTACTCAAACATCATAGGATAGCCATACATCATTGGGAAATAATATATAGCGTTGAGCACCATGTTTAAGTAGAGATTACAACGGGTAAGAGAGAGGTTACACCGCTGCATAGAGGGGGGAAGAGTTGGTGATGATGGCGGTGATGATGATGGCCCCCGACGGCCCTCCGGCGCCACCGGAAGCGAGGGGGAGAGGGCCCCCCTTCTTCTTCTTCTTCCTTGACCTCCTCCCTAGATGGGAGAAGGGTTTCCCCTCTGGTCCTTGGCTCCCATGGCGTGGGAGGGGCGAGAGCCCCTCCGAGATTGGATCTATCTCTCTGTCTCTCTCTGTTTCTGCGTTCTCTCCTGGCTCTGTTTCACCGTTTCGCGTATATATGGAGATCCGTAACTCCGATTGGCCTGAAACCTTTGCCGTGATTTTTTTTCTGAATATTAGCTTTCTTGCGGCAAAAGAAGAGCGTCAACCGCCTTATGGTGGGCTCATGAGGGTAGGGGCGCGCCCTAAGGGGGGGCGCCCCCTGCCTCGTGACCACCTCGGGCACTGGTTCGCATTGATTTTCCTTCCAAATTTTCCAAAATAAGCTCCGTCCGTTTTTATCCCGTTTGGACTCCATTTGATATGGATATTCTGCGAAACCAAAAACATGCAACCGACAGGAACTGGCACTGGGCACTGGATCAATATGTTAGTCCCAAAAATAATATAAAAAGTTGCCAAAAAGTATATGAAAGTTGAATAATATTGGCTGGAACAATCAAAAATTATAGATACGACGGAGACGTATCAGCATCCCCAAGCTTAATTCCTGCTCGTCCTCGAGTAGGTAAATGATAAAAAAGATAACTTTTGATGTGGAATGCTACCTAGCATAATCTTGATCATATGTCTAATCATGGCATGAATATTAAGACACGACTGATTCGAAGCAATAATCTATCCTTTGACATAAAGACAATAATATTTCAAGCATACCAACCAAGAAATTATGTCTTATTGAAATAACATAGCCAAAGAAAACTCATCCCTACAAAATCATATAGTCTGGCTATGCTCCATCTTCACCACACAAAGCATTCACATCATGCACAACCCCGATGACAAGCCAAGCAATTGTTTCATACTTTTGACGTTCTCAAACCTTTTCAACTTTCACGCAATACATGAGCGTGAGCCATGGACATAGCACTATAGGTGGAATAGAATATGATGGTGGGGGTTATGTGGAGAAGACAAAAAAGGAGAAAGTCTCACATCAACTAGGCGTATCAATGGGCTATGGAGATGCCCATTAATAGATATCAATGTGAGGAGTAGGGATTGCCATGCAACGGATGCACTAGAGCTATAAGATATGAAAGCTCAAACTGAAACTAAGTGGGTGTGCATCCAACTTGCTTGCTCATGAAGACCTAGGTCATTTGAGGAAGCCCATCATTGGAATATACAAGCCAAGTTCTATAATGAAAATTCCCACTAGTATATGAAAGTGATAACTCAAGAGACTCTCTATATGAAGAACATGGTGCTACTTTGAAGCACAAGTGTGGTAAAAGGATAGTAACATTGCCCCTTCTCTCTTTTTCTCTCATTTTTTTGGGCCTTCTCTTTTTTATATATATATTTTTAATTTTTTCGTCCGGAGTCTCATCCCGACTTATGGGGGAATCATAGTCTTCATCATCCCTTCCTCACTGGGGCAATGTCCTAATAATGATGATCATCACACTTTTATTTACTTACAACTCAATATTACAACTCAATATCTAGAACAAAGATATGACTCTATATGAATGCCTCCGGCGGTGTACCGGGATGTGCAATGATCTAGCGTAGCAATGACATCAAAAAACGGACAAGCCATGAAAACATCATGCTAGCTATCTTACGATCATGCAAAGCAATATGACAATAAATGCTCAAGTCATGTATATGATGATGATGAAAGTTGCATGGCAATATATCTCGGAATGGCTATGGAAATGCCATGATAGGTAGGTATGGTGGCTGTTTTGAGGAAGGTATATGGTGGGTTTATGGTACTGGCGAAAGTTGCGCAGTACTAGAGAGGCTAGCAATGGTGGAAGGGTGAGAGTGCGTATAATCCATGGACTCACCATTAGTCATAAAGAACTCACATACTTATTGCAAAAATCTATTAGTCATCAAAACAAAGTACTACGCGCATGCTCCTAGGGGGATAGATTGGTAGGAAAAGACCATCGCTCGTCCCTGACCGCCACTCATAAGGAAGACAACCAATAAACACCTCATGCTCCGACTTCGTTACATAATGGTTCACCATACGTGTCGGCGTTCTGGGAACAGGGGTCCCCAGACTTTCCTGCCTGCGGCCTGCGGCATGGCTCAAAGGGGCCCCAGCACGGCCCGTCTTCATCAACACAGACCCAAGACCCTCGCGAGGGGCCAAGCCTCGTGGGGTGGACAACACGGAGCTTCCTCAGGCACGACCTCATCAGGCTGGCTCGCGAGGAGGCGGAGAGATCAAGGTGGGGTACCTCACGAGGTGCCCGTGACGCAAGCCATGACGACCAAGGGTGCCAGGCGGGCGCCAGCCGCGCAGTGTCCTCCTTTCCTCTTTGGTGCAACGGGTGCAAGCGTAGGCGAGAGCATCAAGCAAAGGCACCCGTTTCGGTGCAACGAGACCAAGACCAGTCCAACGGCAGGGAGGAAGTCATTGTGGAGCCCAAGCCAGCGTCACCACCAGAGCCTTTGGCAGGCGAGGACCAACTTTAGTCAGGATAAGTGTACCAGATGTTCCCCTTCAAAATGGCCAATTGTTGGCGCCCTTCCCGCTCAATATTTGGGAAGAGGCCCAGGGCCTTTGCCTATAAATAGGACTAGCCACCCACAGGGTAGAGAGCTGGCAATCAAGAAGGGAGAATCTAGAAGCCACGAGAGAAACTAGCTAGGATCAAAATCGGAGAGAGAATCGAGAAGAGAGAGAGAGGGAGAAGGGTGACTGAACTCCTCCTAGCAGTTCATCCCCTCAGCCAAGAACAGACCCTCACAAGGCTTATTGCTCATCATCATCAGCCCAAGAGGCAATCCACCACACCACACATTGGAGTAGGGTATTACACCACAACGGTGGCCCGAACCAGTATAAACCCTGTGTCTCTTGTGCTGTTCTTTCCATACCTTAGATCTTAGCGAGGCAGAGGGGTGCAGGTAGGTAGAAGGCGAAATCTCCGCGCGCACCCCAGTGTTCGAACCTCAAGGGTCTGCCAGAACCCGAAATCCGACATTTGGCACTCCAGGAAGGGGTGTGCCGGAATCCACCTTCTACCGCTTCATGTCCCGTCGCGTCGTCATCACCATGTGCGGCGACCAGGCGGGCAACCCAGATCCATGGGCGGCATGGCCCGCCCGCGCAGAGCCGCTCGCCTTGGGCGACCCCGTGCCCCAGGCAGCTCGCGGTCCGCAGGGCGCTGCGGGCCGCGGGCGACGCGGACAGGCTTCGACAGCTCTCACACCGCGGCAGGCGCAGTCGGCAGCAAGGGCCTCCAATCACCCCGCGACCACGACACCGTACACCCGCCGGGAGCAGGCGAACTCGAGGGCCGTGCTCATGGTGGCCCGAGAGCTGCTGCAGTGCAGGCTACTGGAGGGCGGCCGCGACGTGCTGCTGGATCGGGTGGCAGAGCTCCTGGGCTTCGCCGCCTCGGGGCCTCACCCCTTCTGCACCCAGCTCCCATCTCAAGCCCAGGGGGGCCCACGCGGGGGCTCCACGCGCGCCCGCGGGCTCCAAGGCCACCCCAACGCCGGCGAAGCTGTTGGCACCGGACCGGCGGCGATGCTGCCCCCGCTCCCGGTCCGCGAAGAAGGACTCGACGCGACCCATGGCCCAAGTGGACAGCCGCGCTACCACCCCACGGTGGGCGCGTCAAGCAGGACTATGTGGCACGCGGAGCACTACGGCGTGGCCTTCGGGATGACGACGCCAGAAGAATACGTGCCCCTCATGATGGACCAAGGACACCCTCACGAGGGCGAACAAGGCTCGCTCCTCATCCCAAGCTGGGGGGACGAGGCGCCAGAAGCTGAGCCCTTCCAGGAGCCCCAGGACGGTCCCACTGGCCACGCAGGAGGCAATGATTATCGGGTACCGCTAATTCCTCAGGAGCAGGCATACGCTAATCATGGATCGCAGGAGGTGCAGGTCGCCACAGCGAGCAGCTGCCCCGCTCCCACAGTCTCCTACCCCTCGGGAGGAGGGTGCAGGGGGCTGCAGGAGAGGGGCCGAGATCCGACATCACCACCGCGGCGTTCGGAGCAAGGTGTTCTCAGGAGGTAGGCCCTCTGATGGGGAGGTGCCTCAGGGCCTGCCCCTGGCGGAGGACCCGTGGTCGTCGGGGGAACCGCTGGCGACCGCTCTACCCCATCGGCGGCGTCCTGGTTTCCGGTCGTCGTTGATGGCACTAGAGTGTGGTGCAAGGCGGGGCCCTCGTCTGGCGATATGAAGCAAGGCCGGTACCTGTGAAGAAGGCCCAGTGCCTGTGAAGCTCGCCGCCCCGTGACACTCTCACGTAATAATGAGTGGGGCTATACACGCCCCGGAGTCTCAGGGGTGCCGGCCTCAGGCCCTGGGGCTCCCTCCCACGTCCAGTGGCAGTACTTAGCTTCGCCCTGGTGAGAAGACGTCCAAGACTAGATTAGGTGCCGGACGCGGCCTTTTGTCTGCTTTCATTGCTTTTCCCTTTGGTTGTCACTTTCCCCCGCTGGATTCAAGTTGGATTCGAATTTGAGATTTGCGTGTGTTCGGGGAAGGGGTGCTTAGTCTCGTTCGAGCAATTTCTCGCGTTTTGATTACCACTTCGCCTCAGCTGCCTCCACTCGTGAGCCCCTCGCGAGCCGGGTCAGGCCCAGCTTGCGCGCAGCCCAGACTGCCGCCGCCGCGTCCTCTCAGGAGGGTTTTTTACTGCAGATCCTACGGATTCGATCAGGGAACACTCGGGACCCCACAACCTCCCACAGGCTACCTCAGGGCCCGCACGGGACAAAGGTAAATTAGCCGACCAGTGCGTCGCTTAAGCCAACCACTTGGCGCGGGCGCATGGGCAATGTAACGTCTACTAATACGATGAACACAAGTTTTACATGAGGGGCTCCCCCTCCAAAATGCTCTCATAGCCATCAGGCCAAAACCTGAGTTCTATTCATGCAGGGTAAGGAAGCAGGAACGATGCACAATCAGTCGGATAAATCCCCCAATGCGTCCTCAGGAGCACCACCCGAACCGTTGCTGGCATCGCTGGACTCGCCATCGCTGTCTGCGTCGCCGCCAGCGGCGGCAGGGCCGTTCACCACACCGCCCACGTCGGCAGCCACGATCACGCCGTCGTTGTCTGAAGCGAAGGCCCTGACAAGAGCATCCACATTGTCTTCCACCCAGTGCGCCAGGTTGTCTCAGACGGCCTGGGGGACTGGGGCGATGGCGGCGTCGAAATCGAAGTGGGGATCCATGTTCCGGAGATGGTTGAAGACGCGAGAAAAGGCGTGCCCGAGCAGGGCGCGGCTCCTCTCTTCCACCAACCTGTCAGCCCTGACCGACCGCGCCTCCAGCTGCGTCGCCACGTCGGTGAAGAACTGAAGGTTGCCAGCATAGTTGAGTGCGTGCAGCTCGCCAACAGCCGCCTCGCAGATGTAGCCCAAGGCTGTGTTGGCTCTCTCCCGGAGCGTGGTGAGCATGGGGCCGTGCTCATGCTCCAGGACCCGCCGCTGACGTATCTCGTCCGCATTCTGGCGTGCGACGACCTCAGCCTCCTCCACCCGCTGGCGAAGAAGGAGCACCTCGGCCTGGGAGGTGGTTGACTCCCCTTGCACTACCTCAAGGACGGCCCGAAAAGCATCGGCCTACCACGTCGCTTCCTCCAGCTTGGCCCTCAAGGCAGCAGTCCTACCTTCAGCCTCGGCCCGGATCAACCCCAGCCTCTCCTCGAACTCGTGCTCGAGGTTCAAGCACGCCATCGCCACCCGACGTCCGACCTCCTCCAGGACACGGGCTTCCCGTGCAGCGACATCATCCTCCGCCTGCATCACCAAGCACTCCCTCGTCTCCAGATGCTCGTACTCGCGGGTACTTTCGGCAGCTTCCAGCGTCAGCGCCTCCTCATGCTTCTGGAGCTCTGCTGGGTCGCCAGAGGCCACCTTTATCGACGCGAGGGCTGCCTCGCACAGCTCCACTTGCTCCTCCAGTGAGTGGCACCAGGCTAGGAGCTCCCGAGCCCGCTCCTCTCGCCGCCGGTCAGCTTCCCGGGCCTCCTCAGCGGCCCAAGATCGGGCCTCCCGAGAGGCCACCAGCGACGCCTTGGCCTCTGCGTCGTCAAGATCACGCTGACGGCACGCAAGGGCGATGGCGCCCTCCAGCTCGCGCCTCTCTACAGCCAGGCGCAGGCCCTCGGCCTCAAGGCGCGCGTCTTCATCAGCAAGCTCCTCACCAAGTAGGCTCACCGTGTCAGCCGCCCTTCGAAGGAATCCTTGGCGAAGAGCGCGACGCTCCCGGGCGCGCTCGAGCACGTCTTCCACACCATCATCTGCCCCAAGCAAGCGCCGGGGGCCACGAATCAGCACTCCCCCTCCGGGCAGGGGGCTGGGGGCTGGCACCCTCGCGACGGCCGGGCATGCCACGCCAGAAGCCCGGCCTGGAGCCAGCCTGTCCCCAGATGAAGAGCGCAGGGAGCGCCTCAGCCAATCACAGTCCACGACCAGGCAAGAAGCCCACGGCAGGCTGGCTATGCCATGAGAAGGCCCGCGAAGGAGGATCGCGAGGTGCGCAGGGCCACGATGCGCCTCGGGACGGTTCGCCTCTCCGAATGCCCTCACCACAAGGGCTCTGCTACTCGGAGCGCTTGAGGACGGTGGAGGGGGCGAAGCCAAGGGGGACGGCACCTCAGCCGTCTCCGCGAGCTCGGCTGGAAGGGGCCCGCGGAGCAAGGATCAGTAAAAGCAACAGAAGGATCGGGAGCTGGGAAAGGAGAAGGCTTACTCATCAGTGGCGAAGTACTTCCTACGCTTCAGCAGGCGACAAGGGTAATCGTCGCCCAGGGCCTCCCTTCTCTTCCGGAGGGCCTCAAAGTCCACACAGAAGCGGCCCAAGAGTTGAGCACAGGGATCAACCTCCGACGAAGATGGAGCGTCAAGGCGATCCGCGTCAGGGGCGCCTGCCTGATGCGCGCTGCCAATCGCCTCGCCAAGAGAAGCAGCTGGAGCCTCAAGGGCCTCAGTCGCAGGCGCTGTGGGAAGCAGCTTGCCACCCTCAGCCTCAGCGGCACGAGCCCCAAGAGCTGCTCCCTCATGAGCATCGCCCGGCGCTGTCACCCCGCCGGGAGCCCCCTCGGCCTCTGGCGCCTCATGCCTCCCTGCTCCGCCACTTGAGGAAGAGTCGCCTTGGCCGACTGGAAGGGCAGTCACCATCACTGGGTTCTCGCGAGGCCCCTGGAGGCCGGCGGGGCGCGGCCCCCACTCATCAAAGATAGGCATCTGATTCACAAAATCGCCCCTGTTCTGGCAGAGGTACAGCAAGGCCCCTCCCTGCTGGATGCTGCCAGGGTTGGGGTCCCCAGTCAGGATCAAGAGCACTGTCCTCAGCACTTCAGGCGTCAGGTCCTCTTCCTGGAGCCTCATACGATCATCACGCCCGCTGAAGGCCCACATCTGGCGGGAGTGGCGTTGGAGAGGAGCAATGCGGCGAAGCAGGAACTCCTTCACCACCTTGGGCGCTATCACGCCAAGCGACCTCAAGAACGCGAAGCGGTGCTAGATGAAGACGAGCCGGGGGCTCTCAAGCGTCTCCTGGCCCCAGCCCAAATTGGGGACAGCAGGCGAAGTTGGCTCCGATAGCAGGGGGCTGGGCACCCCTACATCCGCATACAGCCACCGCTCGTGGAACCCAGCCGCAGGCGGAGGGAGCCTGAAGTCAATCCCTGAGGCCGCTGTCTCAGACGCGGCAGCGAAGCTCACGCATGCCGAGCATTGGGTAGGGTCGACAAGACGCAGAGAGAAGAAGTGGCGCATCAAGGCAACCGAAGGAAGGATGCCCATCATTGCCTCACAAACAAAGGCGAAGACCGAAAGAAGGGTGATGGATTCAGGACCCAGATGCATCATGTGGATCTGATAGTGGGAAAGCACGGCATTGAAGAAATCAGAAAAGGGGGGAACCAGACCCGCCCACAGGGCGTCGGCAAAATACTGGACCTCGGTGACTATCCTGTCGATGGAGAAGTGGGACGCGTGCCAGGCCGTCGTCCTCCCGCATTCGTTGAAGATAGTGGCCAGAGCCGAGCTGACCTTGCCCAAGCCCTCGGCGGGGGCCGCCAACGGCGGCGAGCAAGGCGGAGGCATGGGTTTCTTCCCTCTTCCCTTCTTCGTCGGAGCCATGGCGATGGGAGGGGGGAAGGTTCGAGATTGGGTTGAAAACAGAAGCTGGAGTTCGAGCGGAGGAAGGACAGAGGGCGCTCGAGCAACAGAAAGGGGAGCGGTTGTGTACGACTATGAGTCCGCCTAGCATGGCGCAAAACAAGGGGGCGTGGGGGAACAGTGCCGCCCACGTCCAATCAAACGCCACATGGCGCCCAAGGCCGTAGGCTGTTGGGGCCTGTGGCGCTTCGCTCTTGCCCTTTCGCCTCCCTGCACGACCAAGTCTGGGCGCGCCTTGGGCCCATGGGCTACTGTCGGCGTTCTGGGAATGGGGGTCCCTAGACTTGCCTGCCTGAGGCCTGCGGCGTGGCTCAAAGGGGGCCCAGCACGGCCCGTCTTCATCAACACAGACCCAAGACCCTCGTGAGGGGCCAAGCCTCGCGGGGCGGACGACACGGAGCTTCCTCAGGCACGACCTCATCAGGCTGGCTCATGAGGAGACGGACAGATCAAGGCGGGGTACCTCACGAGGTGCCCGTGACGCAAGCCATGACGACCAAGGGTGCCAGGCGGGCGCCAGCCGCGCAGTGTCCTCCTTTCCTCTTTGGTGCAAAGGGAGCAAGCGCAGGCGAGAGCATCAAGCAAAGGCACCCGTTTCGGTGCAACGAGACCAAGACCAGTCCAACTGCAGGGAGGAAGTCACTGTGGAGCCCAAGCCAGCGTCACCACCAGAGCCTTTGGCAGGCGAGGACCAACTTTAGTCAGGATAAGTGTACCAGATGTTCCCCTTCAAAATGGCCAATTGTTGGCGCCCTTCCCGCTCAATATTTGGGAAGAGGCCCAGGGCCTTTGCCTATAAATAGGACTAGCCACCCACAGGGTAGAGAGATGGCAATCAAGAAGGGAGAATCTAGAAGCCAAGAGAGAAACTAGCTAGGATCGAAATCGGAGAGAGAATCGAGAAGAGAGAGAGGGAGAAGGGTGACTGAACTCCTCCTAGCAGTTCATCCCCTCAGCCAAGAACAGACCCTCACGAGGCTGTTCTTCCTTGTATTGCTCATCATCATCAGCCCAAGAGGCAATCCACCACACCACACACTGGAGTAGGGTATTACACCACAACGGTGGCCCGAACCAGTATAAACCCTGTGTCTCTTGTGCTGTTCTTTCCATAGCTTAGATCTTAGTGAGGCGGAGGGGTGTAGGTAGGTAGAAGGCGAAATCTCCGCGCGCACCCCAGTGTTCGAACCTGAAGGGTCTGCCGGAACCCGAAATCCGACAATACGTGCATGCTACGGGACTTGCAAACCTCAACACAAGTATTTCTCAATTTCACTATTACTCGACTAGCATGACTCTAATATCACCATCTTTATATCGCAAAACTATTGCAAGGAATCAAACATATCATATTCAGCGATCTACAAGTTTATGCAGGATTTTATGACTAACCATGTGAATGACCAGTTCCTGTCATCTCTCTAATTAGATATAAGTGAAGCACGAGAGTTTAATTCTTTCTACAAAAGATATGCCCGTGCTCTAACAAATATAAGTGAATCAAAAGAGCATTCTACAAATGGCGGTTGTCTATGTAAAGAGAAATAGGCAATCCAAACTTCAAATGATATAAGTGAAGCACATGAAGCATTCTATAAAGCCATACTCAAAAGATATAAGTGAAGTGCAAAGAGCATTCTATAAATCAACCAAGGACTATCTCATACCAGCATGGTGCATAAAAAGAAAAAGTAAAAACCTAAATGCAAAATACGCTCCAAGACTTGCACATATCGCATGAACGAAACGAATCCGAAAACATACCGATATTTGTTGAAGAAAGAGGGGATGCCTCCCCAGCATCCCCAAGCTTAGACGCTTGAGTCTCCTTGAATATTTACTTCGGGTGCCTCGGGAATCCCCAAGCTTGAGCTCTTGCCTCTCTTCCTTCTTCTCACATCGAGACCTTCTCAATCATCGAACACTTCATCCACACAAAACTTCAACAGAAAACTCGGTAAGATCCGTTAGTATAATAAAGCAAATCACTACTCTAAGTACTGTTGAAAACCAATTCATATTTTTTTTGCATTGTGTCTACTGTAATATAACTTTCTCATGGCTTAATCCACTGATATAAGTTGATAGTTTCATCAAAACAAGCAAACTATGCATCAAAAACAGAATCTGTCTAAAACAGAACAGTCTGTAGCAATCTGAAAATTCACCATACTTATGATACTTGAAAAATTCTGCAAAAATTAGGAAACATAAACAATTTGTATAGGAAGACAGTGCAAAAAGAATCAGAACCATTTGAAGTTCCATCTAACAATGTAAAATCGCGCACTACAGCCAAAGTTTCTGTCCTGCACCGTACAAACCATCAAGCAAATGTAAACATCCTAAAGGAAAACCTTGGCACATTATTTTTATAATACAATGGAATTGTACAAGGGGATAATTATTTTTATTGAAAAGTTTATGTAATCAAGATTCACAAAGTTTCCGTGAGCATGAACAAAGTTCAAGGCTAGCTCCCACTTCAACAATGCTTGTCTTTCTCACTTTCGCTTTCCTTTTTGAAAAAGTTTTGGGTTCCCCTCTTTATTTTTGTTGTTTTTAAACTATATGAAAGCACTCAACAGAAATAAATGACTCTCTAAAACTTCTAGGTTGTCTCCCTGGCAGTGCTTTCTTTAAAGCCATTAAGCTAGGCATGTAGTGCTCAAGTAGTGAATCCACCCTGATCCCAAGGTATATCAAAGCCAATTTGAATCAACAATGATTTGTAATTTAGTAGTGAGCACAAAGCAACATATATCAAGCAACAACGAAGTCTAACTCTCTTCCTATGCATCGGCATGTCATAAAAGAACAATTCATGCACACATAGTAAAGGCCAATGCATAGTATAAACAGTTTCTTGCAATTCTATCATATTGGAAACATAGAGAGGTGGAGATATAGTTCCTCTCTCATAATAATTGCAAGTAGGAGCAGCAAGCACATGCATATTATATCTATCAAAATCATCATGTGAAATGGTAAAAGGCAACCTATCAATATAATCCTTAATAAATGCAAACTTCTCCGATATAGTGTAGTTGGGAGAATTCAAAAAGATAATAGGACTATCATGCGTGGGTGCAATAGCAACAATTTCATGTTTAACATAAGGAACTATAGCAAGTTCATCTCCATAAGCATAATTCATATTGGCATCTTGGCCACAAGCATAGCAAGCATCATCAAAAAGGGATATTTCAAAAGAATCAACGGGATCATAACAGTCATCATAGCAATCATCCTTCGGTAAGCACAAAGGAAATTTAAATAATGTATGAGTTGAAGAGTTACTCTCATTAGAAGGTGGGCACGGGTAGCTAATCCGCTCTTCCTCCTTTTGTTCTTCGCTCTCCTCATCATATTTTTCATCCAATGAGCTCACAGTTTCATCAATTTCTTCTTCCATAGAATCCTGCAAAATATTAGTCTCTTCTTGGACAGCGGATAAAGTAAACAAGCACACACGAGAATATTCACCCCACGCTATTGCTCCCCGGCAACGGCGCCAGAAAAAGGTCTTGATAACCCACAAGTATAGGGGATCAATTGTAGCCTCTTTCGATAAGTAAGAGTGTCGAACCCAACGAGGAGCTAAAGGTAGAACAAATATTCCCTCAAGTTCTATCGACCACCGATACAACTCTACGCACACTTGACGTTCGCTTTACCTAGAACAAGTATGAAACTAGAAGTACTTTGTAGGTGTTGTTGGATAGGCTTGCAAGAAAGTAAAGAACGCGAAAATAAAAGCTAGGGGCTGCTTAGATAAAGACACAACTAAATTAGTTTTAGTAGAGAGCTTTTGTCAACAAGAAAGTTATTTGTCCCTAGGCAATCGATAACTAGATCTGTAATCATTATTGCAATTTTATTTGAGGGAGAGGCATAAGCTAACGTACTTTCTCTACTTGGATCATATGCACTTATGATTGGAACTCTAGCAAGCATCCGCAACTACTAAAGATTCATTAAGGTAAAACCCAACCATCGCATTAAGTATCAAATCCCCTTTATCCCATACGCAAACAACCTACTTACTCGGGTCTGTGCTTCTGTCACTCACGCCACCCACCATAAGCAAATCATAAGCATATTGCGAACCCTACAGCGGGAATCCCTCACGCTTGCACGACACGGAGAGCACCATAGGACAACACCAATAATAAAACATACAACTCAAACCAATCTTGATCATCAAATAGCCATTAGGACAAAACAGATCTACTCAAACATCATAGGATAGCCATACATCATTGGGAAATAATATATAGCGTTGAGCACCATGTTTAAGTAGAGATTACAGCAGGTAAGAGAGAGGTTACACCGCTGCATAGAGGGGGGAAGAGTTGGTGATGATGGCGGTGATGATGATGGCCCCCGGCGGCACTCCGGCGCCACCAGAAGCGAGGGGGAGAGGGCCCCCCTTCTTCTTCTTCATTGACCTCCTCCCTAGATGGGAGAAGGGTTTCCCCTCTGGTCCTTGGCTCCCATGGTGTGGGAGGGGCGAGAGCCCCTCCGAGATTGGATCTATCTCTCTGTCTCTCTCTGTTTCTGCGTTCTCTCCTGGCTCTGTTTCACTGTTTCGCGTATATATGGAGATCCGTAACTCCGATTGGCCTGAAACCTTCGCCGTGATTTTTTTTCCGAATATTAGCTTTCTTGCGGCAAAAGAAGAGCATCAACCGCCTTATGGTGGGCTCACGAGGGTAGGGGCGCGCCCTAGGGGAGGGGTGCCCCCTGCCTTGTGACCACCTCGGGCACTGGTTCGCATTGATTTTCCTTCCAAATTTTCCATATTCTCCAAAAATAAGCTCCGTCTGTTTTTATCCCGTTTGGACTCCGTTTGATATGGATATTCTGCGAAACCAAAAACATGCAACAGACAGGAACTGGCACTGGGCACTGGATCAATATGTTAGTCCCAAAAATAATATAAAAAGTTGCCAAAAAGTATATGAAAGTTGAATAATATTGGCATGGAACAATCAAAAATTATAGATATGACGGAGATGTATCACCTACTGAAAATGTAAATGCTTGCTTTGAAATTCCTTTGGGTATGGTAGAAAAACTGCTAGCAAATCCTTTTTTAGGAGATGGAACAAAACATCCTGATGAGCATCTAATATATGTGGATGAAGTTTGTGGATTATTTAAGCTTGCAGGTGTACCTGGAGATGTTGTTAAGAAGAAGGTCTTCCCTTTATCTTTGAGGGGAGATGCATCGACATGGTATAGGCTATGTGATGATATGGAGTCTTGGAATTACAAACGATTGAAACTGGAATTTCATCAAAAGTTTTATCCTATGCATCTTGTTCATCGTGATCACAATTATATATATAATTTTTGGCCTCACGAAGGAGAAAGCATCGCTCAAGCTTGGGGGAGGCTTAAATCAATGTTATATTCATGCCCCAATCATGAGCTCTCAAGAGAAATGATTATTCAAATTTTTGATGCTCGGCTTTCTGATAACAATCGCACCATGCTTGATACTTCTTGTGCTGGCTCTTTTATGATGAAGACTATTGAATTCAAATGGGATTTATTGGAAAGAATTAAACGCAAATCCGAAGATTGGTACCTCGACAATGGTAAGTGTCGGATTTCGGGTTCCGGCAGACCCTTGAGGTTCGAACACTAGGGTGCGCGTGGAGATTTCACCTTCTACCTACCTGCACCCCTCCGCCTCGCTGAGATCTAAGCTATGGGAAGAACATCACAAGAGACACAGGGTTTATACTGGTTCGGGCCACCGTTGTGGTGTAACACCCTACTCCAGTGTGTGGTGTGGTGGATTGCCCCTTGGGCTGATGATGATGAGCAATACAAGGAAGAACAGCCTCGTGAGGGTCTGTTCTTGGCTGTGGGGATGAATTGCTAGGAGGAGTTCAGTCACCCTTCTCTCTCTCTCTCTGTGTGATGTTACTCGATCCGATCTTTTTCCCTTTTTACCCTGTGGGTGGCTAGTCCTATTTATAGGCAAAGGCCCTGGGCCTCTTCCCAAATATTGAGCGGGAAGGGCGCCAACAATTGGCCATTTTGAAGGGGAACATCTGGTACACTTATCCTGACTAAAGTTAGTCCTCGCCTGCCAAAGACTCTGGTGGTGACGCTGGCTTGGGCTCCACAATGACTTCCTCCCTGCCATTGGACTGGTCTTGGTCTCGTTGCACCAAAACGGGTGCCTTTGCTTGATGCTCTCGCCTGCGCTTGCTCCCTTTGCACCAAAGAGGAAAGGAGGACACTGCGTGGGCTGGCGCCCACCTGGCGCCCTTGGTCGTCATGGCTTGCGTCACGGGCACCTCGTGAGGTACCCCGCCTTGATCTCTCCGCCTCCTCGCGAGCCAGCCTGATGTGGCTGTGCCCGAGGAAGCTCCGTGTCGTCCACCCCGCGAGGCTTGGCCCCTCGCGAGGGTCTTGGGTCTGCGTCGATGAAGCCGAGCCGTGCTGGGCCCCGTTTGAGCCACGCCGTAGGCCACAGGCAGGCAAGTCTGGGGACCCCCGTTCCCAGAACGCCGACAGTAAGGAGCCAGGTATGACACCTAGTTTTAATTGTGTTAAATCTTTTATGGATACCGATATTTTCCATAAATTTACACTAAATATGGGCTTGACTCTGAGATAGTAGCTTCTTTCTATGAATCTTTTGCTGCTTATGTTGATCTCCCCAAGGAGAAGTGGTTTAAATATCATCCTCCCATAGAAGTAAAAGTAGTTGCACCTATTAAAGTTGAAGAAAAGACTATTACTTATAATGATCCTATTGTTCCTACTTCTTATGTTGAGAAACCACCTTTCCCTGTTAGGATCAAGGATCATGCTAAAGCTTCAACTGTGGTTTGTAAAAGCAATATTAAAACATATACACTTCCTGAGCAAGTTAAAGTTGAACCTAATATTGCTATTTTTAAAGATCTCTTGTCTGATAATATAGATGGGCATGTTATTTATTTCTATGATGAACTGCTAGAATTGCTAAACCCCGTGATATAGATAAACCTGGACCTATGGTAGGTATGCCTGTTATTTCTGTTAAAATAGGAGATCATTGTTATCATGGCTTATGTGATATGGGTGCTAGTGCTAGTGCAATACCTATTGACTTATACAAAGAAATTATGCATGACATTGCACCTGTTGAGTTAGAGGATATTGATGTCACAATTAAACTTGCTAATAGAGATACTATTTCACCAATGGGAATTGTTAGAGATGTTGAAGTCTTGTGTGGGAAAACTAAATATCCTGCTGATTTTATTGTTCTTGGTTCCCCACAAGATAGCTTCTGTCCCATTATATTTGGTAGACCCTTCTTAAATACTGTTAATGCTACCATAGATTGCAAAGGAGATGTTGTTACTGTCGGTTTAGATGATATGACTCATGAATTTAATTTTTCTAAATTTAGTACACAGCACCGTGAAGAAGAATTATCTAGTAAGGATGAAATTATTGGTCTTGCTTCTATTGCCATACCTCCTAGTGATCCTTTAGAACAATATTTGCTAGACCATGAAAATGATATGTTTACGAATGAAAGAAGGGAATTAGATGAAGTATTCTTTAAACAGGAACATATTCTGAAACACAATTTACCTGTTGAAATCCTAGGGGATCCTCCTCCACCCAAGGGTGATCCTGTGTTTGAGCTTAAACCATTACCTGATACTCTTAAATATGCTTATCTTTATGAGAAAAAGATATATCCTATTATTATTAGTGCTAACCTTTCAGAACATGAAGAAGAGAGATTATTGAAAACTTGAAGAAGCACCGTGCTGCTATTGGGTATACTCTTGATGATCTTAAGGGCATTAGTCCCACTCTATGTCAACATAAAATTAATTTGGAAGAAGATGCTAAACCAGTTCGTGATCATCAACGCCGTCTGAATCCTAAAATGAAAGAGGTGGTAAGAAAGGAGATACTAAAGCTCCTTGAGGCAGGTATAGTTTATCCTGTTGCTGATAGTTAGTGGGTAAGCCATGTCCATTTTGTCCGTAAGAAGGGAGGTATTACTGTTGTTCCTAATGATAAAGATGAATTGATTCCTCAAAGAATTATTACTGGTTATAGGATGGTAATTGATTTCCACAAGTTAAATAAGGCCACTAAAAAAGATCATTACCCTTTACCTTTTATCGATCAAATGCTAGAAAGATTATCCAAACATACACATTTTTCTTTCTAGATGGTTATTCTGGTTTCTCTCAAATACCCGTGTCAGCCAAAGATCAATCAAAGACTACTTTTACATGCCCTTTTGATACTTTTTTTATAGACGTATGCCTTTTGGTTTATGTAATGCACCTGCTACCTTTCAAACATGCATGATGGCTATATTCTCTAACTTTTGTGAAAAGATTTGGGAGGTTTTCATGGATGACTTTTCCGTCTATGGATCTTCTTTTGATGATTGCTTGAGCAACCTTGATCGAGTTTTGCATAGATGTGAAGAAACTAATCTTGTCCTGAATTGGGAAAAGTGCCACTTTATGGTTAATGAAGGTATTGTCTTGGGGCATAAAGTTTCTGAAAGAGGTATTGAAGTTGATAAAGCCAAGGTTGATGCTATTGAAAAGATGCCATGTCCCAAGGACATCAAATGTATAAGAAGTTTCCTTGGTCATGCCAGTTTTTATAGGAGGTTCATTAAGGACTTCTCAAAAATCTCTCGGCCTCTGACTAATTTATTACAAAAAGATATACCATTTGTCTTTGATGATGATTGTGTAGAAGCATTTGAAATACTTAAGAAAGCATTGATCTCTGCACCTATGGTTCAGCCACCTGATTGGAATTTACCCTTTGAAATTATGTGTGATGCTAGTGATTATGTTGTAGGTGCTGTTCTAGGACAAAGAGTTGATAAGAAACTAAATGTTATTCAATATGCTAGTAAACTCTAGACAACACTCAAAGAAATTATGCTACTACTGAAAAAGAATTCTTAGTAGTTGTATTTGCTTGTGATAAGTTTAGACCTTATATTGTTGATTCTAAAGTAACTATTCACACTGATCATGCTGCTATTAAATATCTTATGGAAAATAAAGATGCTGAACCTAGACTTATTAGATGGGTTCTCTTACTTCAAGAATTTGATTTACATATTGTTGATAGAAAAGGAGCCGAGAACCCCGTTGCAGACAACTTGTCTAGGTTAGAAAATGTTCTTGATGACCCACTACCTATTGATGATAGCTTTCCCGATGAGCAATTAAATGTCATAAATGCTCCTCATACTGCTCCATGGTATGCTGATTATGCTAATTACATTGTTGCTTAGTTTATACCACCTAGTTTCACATACCAGCAAAAGAAAAAGTTCTTCTATGATTTGAGGCATTACTTTTGGGATGACCCACATCTTTATAAAGAAGGAGTAGATGGTGTTATTAGACGTTGTGTACCTGAGCATGAACAGGAACATATCCTACGCAAGTGTCACTCCGAAGCTTATGGAGGGCACCATGCTGGAGATAGAACCGCACATAAGCTACTACAATCTGGTTTTTATTGGCCTACTCTCTTCAAGGATGCCCGTAAGTTTGTCTTATCTTGTGATGAATGTCAAAGAATTGGTAATATTAGTAGACGTCAAGAAATACCTATGAATTATTCACTTGTTATTGAACCATTTGATGTTTGGGGCTTTGACTATATGGGACCTTTTCCTTCCTCTAATGGTTATACACATATTTTAGTTGCTGTTGATTACGTCACTAAGTGGGTAGAAGCTATTCCAACTAGTAGTGCTGATCATAACACCTCTATTAAAATTCTTAAAGAAATTATCTTTCCAAGGTTTGGAGTCCCTAGATATTTAATGACTGATGGTGGTTCACATTTTATTCATGGTGCTTTCCGTAAAATGCTTGCTAAATATGATGTTAATCATAGAGTTGCATCCCCTTATCACCCTCAGTCCAGTGGTCAAGTAGAATTGAGTAATAGAGAACTCAAATTAATTTTGCAAAAGACTGTTAATAGGTCCAGAAAGAATTGGTCCAAGAAACTTGATGATGCATTATGGGCCTATAGAACTGCATATAAAAATCCTATGGGTATGTCTCCGTATAAAATGGTCTATGGAAAAGCATGTCACTTACCTCTCGAACTAGAACACAAGGCTTATTGGGCTATTAAAGAACTCAACTATGATTTTAAACTTTCCGGTGAGAAGAGGTTATTTGATATTAACTCACTTGATGAATGGAGAACCCAAGCCTACGAAAATTCCAAGTTGTTTAAAGAAAGAGTTAAAAGGTGGCATGATAAAAGAATACAAAAGCGTGAGTTTAATGTAGGTGATTGTGTATTGCTATACAACTCTCGTTTAAGATTTTTTGCAGGAAAACTCCTCTCTAAATGGGAAGGTCCCTACGTTATCGAGGAGGTCTACAGTTCCGGTGCCATAAAAATCAACAACTTTGAAGGCACAAATCCGAAGGTGGTAAATGGTCAAAGAATCAAACATTATATCTCAGGTAACCCCATAAATGTTGAAACCAATGTTATTGAAACCATAACACCAGAGGAATACATAAGGGACACTTTTCGGAACGTTCCAGACTCCGAAAAGGAATAGGTATGTGGTACGGTAAGTAAACTGACCCCAAAACAGTTTTAAGGCAATATTTCTCCGTGTTGGAATATTTAGAAAAATAGAAAAATAAGCAGCAGTTCGGAAAGGACACGAGGGCTCCACAAGGGTGGAGGGTGCGCCCCCTACCTCGTGGGCACCTCGTGTGCTCTCCGGACTCCGTTTTCTTACAGGACACGTATTTTGGTCGGTAAAAATTCATTATATAATCTCCCGGGGGTTTTGACTCCCGTATCACGCAAAAGTCTCCTGTCTTTGTTTCGAGCTGTTTTCTGTCAGGGTTCTCAAGGCCAGGCACTATGTCATCTCCCTCCTCCTCCAACCATGAGGGCAATGATGCTTGGCTAATGAAGATAGAGCTAAAGAGACAAGAACCTATGGAGGTCAACAAGGATGAAGGGATCAAGAAGGCCATGGAGGATCAAGTTCCAGCAATAGAGGACACCCTTCAACTAGATCGCAATCTTCTTACCCCAACAGAAATCGAAGCTTTCAAGATGATTGAGTTGGCTCGTATACAAAAGAAGTATCTCACACGTGAAAATATTTTGTTGAAGGAGCATATCATCGCACTCAAGGGCATTATCCGCAAGCTAGAAGACCTCCTACGCTCGATGTGCGACTATCCATCATCAACAACTCCACCTTCTTCTCCAACAAAGAAGAATTGGGTAGCTGGTATGGGCACTCCACTTGGCAACTGCCAAGCTTGGGGGAGTGCCCCGGTATCGTATCACCATCACTTTTATCTTTACCGTTTTTCTTAGTTCGATCCTTTTTCTTATTTTTATCGACACCTTCATCTCTAAACATGTGGACATATTTTTTGATTTCGGCTTTAAGCTTGAGGACAAGCGAGGTCTAAGCTTGGGGGGGTTGATACGTCCATTTTGCATCATGCTTTTATATCAATACCTATTGCATTATGGGCTGTTATTACACATTATGTCACAATACTTATGCCTATTCTCTCTTATTTTATAAGGTTTACATAAAGAGGGAGAATGCCGGCAGCTGGGATTCTGGCTGGAAAAGGAGAAAATATTAGAGACCTATTATGCACAGCTCCAAAAGTCCTGAAACTTCACGGATGATGTTTTCCAAATATATAAAAAACATTAAGCTCAAGAACTTCACCAGGGGGGCCACACCCTGCCCACGAGGGTGGGGGGCGCGCCCCCAGGTGGCCCTCCGGTGACCATCTTCTGCTATATGGACTCTTTCGATGGGAAAAAAATCATGAGCCATCTTCTCGGACGAAACTCCGCCGCCACGAGGCGGAACCTTGGCAGAGCCAATCTAGGGTTCTTGTGGGGCTGTTCTGCCGGGGAAACTTCCCTCCCGGAGGGGGAAATCGTCGCCATCGTCATCACCAACGCTCCTCTCGTCGAGAGAGGGCAATCTCCATCAACATATTTCCTTGTTGGGTGTTCGATTCATCACAATGTAACTAGATTATTGACTCTAGTGCAAGTGGAAGACTGTTGGAAATATGCCCTAGAGGCAATAATAAAATGGTTATTATTATATTTCCTTGTTCATGATAATTGTCTATTGTTCATGCTATAATTGTGTTATCCGGAAATCATAATACATGTGTGAATACATAGAACACAACATGTCCCTAGTGAGCCTCTAGTTGACTAGCTCGTTGATCAATAGATGGTTATGGTTTCCTGACCATGGACATTGGATGTCGTTGATAATGGGATCACATCATTGGGAGAATGATGTGATGGACAAGACCCAATCCTAAGCGTAGCATTAGATCGTGTAGTTCGTTTGCTAAATCTTTTCTAATGTCAAGTATCATTTCCTTAGGCCATGAGATTGTGCAACTCCCGGATACTGTAGGAATGCTTTGGGTGTGCCAAACCTCACAACGTAACTGGGTGGCTATAAAGGCACACTACGGGTATCTCCGAAAGTGTCTGTTGAGTTGGCATGAATCGAGACTGGGATTTGTCACTCCGTGTGAAGGAGAGGTATTTCTAGGCCCACTCGGTAACACATCATCATAGTGAGCTCAATGTGACCAAGGAGTTGATCACGGGATGATGTGTTATGGAACGAGTAAAGAGACTTGCTAGTAACAAGATTGAACAAGGTATAGGGATACCGACGATCGAATCTCGAGCAAGTATCATACCAGTAGACAAAGGGAATTGTATACGGGATTGATTGAATCCCCGACATCGTGGTTCATCCGATGAGATCATCGTGGAACATGTGGGAACCAACATGGGTATCTAGATCCCGCTGTTGGTTATTGGCTGGAGAGATGTCTCGGTCATGTCTGCATGATTCCCGAACCCGTAGGGTCTACACACTTAAGGTTCAGTGACGCTAGAGTTGTTATGGGAAATAGTATGCAGTTACCGAATGTTGTTTGGAGTCTCGGATGAGATCCTGGACGTCACGAGGAGTTCCGGAATGGTCTGGAGGTGAAGATTTATATATATATGGGAAGTCATCATACGGTCACCGGAAGTGTTCGGGGGTTTATCGGTATTGTACCGGGACCACCGAAGGGATTCTGGGGGGTCCACCAGGAGGGTCCGCCTGCCCCGGAGGGCCCTATGGGCTGTATGTGGAAGGGAACCAGCCCCTAAGTGGGCTGGGCGCCATCCCCCCTTAGGGCCCATGCGCCTAGGGTTGGGGGAGGAACCCTAAAGGGGGCGCCCCCTTGGCTTGGGGGGGGGGGGGGGCAAGCCCCCTCCCCTTGGCCGCCGCCCCCCTCCCCCCTTCGCTATAAATAGAGGGGTGGAGGGAGGGCAGAACCACCACATCCAAGGCACAACCCTCCCCCTCTGCAACACCCCCTCCTCCTCCGTTGAGCTTGGCGAAGCCCTGCCGGAGAACCGCGAGCTCCACCACCACGCCGTCGTGCTGCCAGAGCTCTTACCCAACTTCTCCTTCCCCCTTGCTGGATCAAGAAGGAGGAGACGTCCCCGGGCTGTACGTGTGTTGAACGTGGAGGCGCCGTTGTTCGGCGCTTAGATCGGAATCAACCGCGATCTGAATCGCTGCGAGTACGACTCCTTCATCCGCGTTCTTGTAACGCTTCCGCATCGCGATCTTCAAGGGTATGAAGATGCAATCCCCTCTCTCTCATTTCTAGTCTCTCCATAGATTGATCTTGGTGATGTGTAGAAAATTTTAATTTCTGCAACGATCCCCAACAGGACTCTCAGTCAAACTATATCCGGCTCGAACTAGGGGCTGACGATGGAGAATTTTACTTCCCACCCGCCACCCACTTTATAGACACGATCGAGGATTTGACCAACGAACTTGATTATGACTCCGAGGACATCGACGGTATGGACGATGATGCCGGAGAAGAAGAGGCCCAGAACCCGCCATTCATCGGACACTGGACGGCCACTTCCTCGTATGACGTATACATGGTGGATGCACCAAAGGAGAAAAGCGGCGACGATAAGGAAGACCCAGTTGAGGATAAACCTTTTGATACGTCCATTTTGCATCATGCTTTTATATCAATAATTATTGCATTATGGGCTGTTATTACACATGATGTCACAATACTTATGCCTATTCTCTATTATTTTACAAGGTTTACATAAAGAGGGAGAATGCCGGCAGCTGGGATTCTGGCTAGAAAAGGAGCAAATATTAGAGACCTATTCTGCACATCTCCAAAAGTCCTGAAACTTCACGGATGATGTTTTCCAAATATATAAAAAACATTAAGCTCAAGAACTTTACCAGGGGGGCCACACCCTGCCCACGAGGGTGGGGGGCGCGCCCCCTGGTGGCCCTCCGGTGACCATCTTCTGCTATATGGACTCTTTCGATGGGAAAAAAATCATAAGCCATCTTCTCGGACGAAACTCCGCTGCCACGAGGCGGAACCTTGGCGGAGCCAATCTAGGGTTCTGGCGGGGCTGTTCTGCCGGGGAAACTTCCCTCCCGGAGGGGGAAATCGCCGCCATCGTCATCACCAACGCTCCTCTCATCGGGAGAGGGAAATCTCCATCAACATCTTCATCAGCACCATCTCATCTCAAAACCCTAGTTCATCTCTTGTATCCAATTCTTGTCTCCAAGTTCGGGATTGGTGCTAGTAGGTTGCTAGTAGTGTTAATTACTCCTTGTAGTTGATGCTAGTTGGTTTAATTGGTGGAAGATCATATGTTCAGATCCTATATGCATATTAATACCCCTCTGATTATGAACATGTTTATGCTTTGTGAGTAGTTACTTTTGTTCCTGAGGACATGGGAGAAGTCTTGCTATTAGTAGTCATGTGAATTTGGTATTCGTTTGATATTTTCATGAGATGTATGTTGTCTCTCCTCTAGTGGTGTTATGTGAACGTCGACTACATGACACTTCACCATCGTTTGGGCCTAGAGGAAGGCATTGGGAAGTAATAAGTAGATGATGGGTTGCTAGAGTGACAGAAGCTTAAACCCTAGTTTATGCGTTGCTTCGTAAGGGGCTGATTTGGATACATATGTTTCATGCTATGGTTAGGTTTACCTTAATACTTTTGTTGTATTTGCGGATGCTTGCAATAGAGGTTAATCATAAGTGGGATGTTTGTCCAAGTAAGGGCAGCACCCAAGCACCGGTCCACCCACATACCAAATTATCAAAGTACCGAACGCGAATCATATGAACGTGATGAAAATTAGCTTGACGATATTCCCATGTGTCCTCGGGAGCACTTTACTTCATATAAGAGTTTGTCCAGGCTTGTCCTTTGCTAAAAAAAGGATTGGGCCACCTTGATGCACCTTATTTACTTGTGTTACTTGTTGCTCGCTACAAATTATCTTATCACAAAACTATCTGTTACCACTTATTTTAGTACTTGCAGAGAATACCTTGTTGGAAACCGCTTATCATTTCCTTCTGCTCCTGGTTGGGTTCGACATTCTTACTTATCGAAAGGACTACGATAGATCCCCTATACTTATGGGTCATCACCTTCCGAAATACAGTCCAAGCGCCAGCGTCATCGGCGCCGCTCTAAGTCACGCCGCAGTAAAGACAGCAACACCGGCATAGGAGAAGATGACACTCTTGAAGGTGTTGAAGACAACGAAGACCCCGTCGATAAAGCAAACAAACAAGATGAACGGGAAGATGAGCAGGTTAGCCCTGTTAAACAGGCCACACACGAAGATTCGGAGGACGATAATTACCTCCCGCTCTCCGAAGATGAGGTGAGCCTCGACACCGAAGATTTCATCGTGCCCGAGGAACCTCTTAAGCAGGAGTGCTTCAAGCGCCAGCTAATAGCCATGGCAAGGAGCCTGAAAAAGAAGCAGCAGCAGCTTCAAGCTGACCAAGATCTGCTCAATGATAAATGGACTAATGTCCTAGCAGCCGAAGAATATAGCCTCAAGAGCCCAACCAAAAGCTACCCAGTGCAAATTGCTACCTCAGTTCGACGAGGAGGCGCCGGAGTACATACCACCATCGCACAATATGGCCGACCGACCACCACGTGGTCGGGACAAAACAGCAACTCATGCCAAACACCAGCCCGCCCCACCTCATCACTCAGGCAGAGGTAAATTAGCCCACGTCCATACATGTGACCTCCGGAAGAAGCTGAACAATAAAGAAGGACATACAAGATTAATCTACGGATCACGAGGACGCGCCTCGACACGTGACCACGGCCACCTATTCGGACGTGACAAACCCAGTCATGCGGGGGCCGAACACCGCAGACGGACTCTACCAGAGCTGCATCACGATACGGCTCGATATAGAGGCCCCGCACACCCTCATTGCTTCACTAATGAGGTCCTGGATCATGAATTCCCCGAAGGATTCAAGTCCGTGAACATAGAATCATACGATGGAACCACGGACCCTGCGGTGTGGATCGAGGACTTCATTCTCCACATCCATATGGCCCGCGGAGATGACCTCCACGCCATAAAATACCTCCCTCTAAAACTCAAAGGGCCAGCTCGACATTGGCTAAACAGTCTGCCTGAAAATTCTATTGGCTGCTGGGAGGACTTGGAAGAGGCTTTCCTCAATAACTTCCAAGGTACATATGTTCGACCTCTGGACGCTGATGGGTTAAGCCATATAGTTGAACAGCCCGGAGAGTCCGCTAGGAAATTCTGGACAAGGTTCTTATCTAAAAAGAACCAAATTGTCGACTGTGCGGACGCCGAAGCTCTAGCAGCTTTTAAGCATAGAATCCGCGACGAATGGCTTGCTCGCCACCTCGGCCAAGAAAAGCCAAAATCCATGGCAGCCCTCACGACACTCATGACCCGCTTTTGTGCGGGCGAGGACAGTTGGTTGGCCCATAGCAAAAAACAATGCAAGCGACGCCGACACCCCTGAAGTTAAAAGCAACAAAGACAAGTCTCGACGCAATAGATACATGCGCCGAAACAACAGTGACAACACCGAGGATACGGCGGTCAATGCCGGATTCAGTGGCTCTAAGTACGGTTAGGGGAAGAAGCCGTTCCAAAAGAACAATTCGGGCCCATACAGCTTGGATCGCATACTTGATCGTCCATGCCAGATTCATGGCACCCCCGACAAGCCTCCTAATCATACAAATAGAGAGTGCTAGGTTTTCAAACTGGCAGACAAATTAAATGCTGAGAACAGGGAAAAGGGATCGCAAAGCGAGGACGATGATGAAGAGCCACGATAACCGAACACAGGGGGACAGAAGAAGTTTCCCCCTCAGGTCAAAACAGTGAACATGATATATGCTACCCACATCCCCAAGAGGGAGCGCAAGCGTGCACTCAGGGATGTCTATGCGATAGAGCCAGTCGCCCCAAAATTCAATCCATGGTCGTCATGCCCGATCACCTTTGATCGCCGGGATCATCCGACTAACATCCATCACGGAGGCTCAGCCGCATTGGTCTTAGACCCAATAATTGATGGGTTCCACCTGACTCGTGTCCTCATGGACGGCAGTAGCAGCCTCAATCTACTCTATCAGGATACAGTGCGAAAATGGGCATTAACCCATCAAGGATCAAGCCTACAAAGACCACCTTTAAAGGAGTCATTCCAGGCGTAGAGGCCGTTGTACGGGCTCAATCACATTAGAGGTTGTCTTCGGATCTCTGGACAACTTCCGAAGCGAGGAGTTAGTCTTCTATATCATCCCACTCCGTAGCGGCTATCATGCACTACTCGGACGAACTGTGTTTTCTCGATTCAACGCAATGCCACACTATGCTTATCTCAAGCTCAAGATGCCCAGCCCACGCGGCGTCATAACAGTCAATGGCAATAAGGAACGCTCTCTCTATACAGAAGAGCACACAGCTGCCCTAGCAGCAGAAGTACAAAGCGGCCTTCTCAAGTAGAACCTTCATTCGGCTGCCGAGCCCTCGGACACCCTTAAGAGGGTCCGGACTACTCTGCAGCAGGAGAGCTCGGCTCGTCAGGAGCTCAACTAGCAATCCAGCCTCCGTCTCAGTCCCGATCAAGCGGTGGCCTGCGTGCCACGCATACATAACTACGCACTGAAAATTCCATGGGCATCGACGGAGGCATAGCTAGCTTGTGATCCACGGCACGGCTCAACTGACATCGGATACACACATACTTTCACTTTTTCTTGTTTTATTTCAGGTTTTAATCCCACAGACCCCATCGGGTGGTCTGGTTATTGGTCCTCTTGAAGGATAAACACACCAAGATGGCGAGGAGCCCAGACATACGGGGACTTTTTAGGTGATTCCATTAAGGATAACTCTACCTGTCTTCCAAGACCCACATGCAGCTCTTCCCTAGTTTCAACATGTTAAATAGCCTATTGCTTATTGCACTACTTGTATCAATGCGCCTTGACGTACCAATTACATTACGGTGAAAACATTTGTAGCTGGAGCTGTAGGACCCCGGCTTTTTACCTTTACATCTTTTCTGTTTTCTTTCTCTCTTTTCTTTATTTTTTCAGTTTCCCCGTGGATAACCCCATCAGGTAGCACCCGTACACTTTGGTACATTTTGATGTTTTCCAGGGGCTTTATAGCACCCCACATTACGGCAACAAAAGTCCGAACACTTCTTGTATGTATAGTTTGGCACCCCGAATTTAGCATTATATGCATTGGCTCCGAATCATGTCTTTGGTCAATAGTTGGGTTGCCCGGCTCCTGTGCTTGCTATCCTATGTTCTGCTACATCGGCTAGCGTAGTAAAGGGAGAACTACTGCGATTGTGCCCTGGTCTAAACCGGATGAGCACCTCAGTAGAGAAAGCCGAAAACTGATTGTCATGATATGGCGAGAGCCGGTCAGCTGTTCGGAGGTCTCAAATCGTTGGAGATTTTTCCGCATTACGCGAAGGATCGGTACTTCCCGATCAGACGCTGACAGCACCCTGGTTCGTATAGCAGGGGCTATGCCTATGTTTTATTATAAAACTCCTATGGCTAAGTGAGGGCGTTCAAGCTATATAGTCTGGTTGCCTGGTTCGTTGCGCTAAACAACTCCTTCAAGGACCATATAATTGGATCAAGATTGTATAGATACCATCCCGAACACCTCGATACTACCTACGTGAGGGAAGAAGCCGACGACTAGCCAACCCCCAGATTTCATATAACACGGCCGCACAGGAGGACACAATCAAAACATAAATTATATCACAAAGCGGATTTGTTGTCATCATACAAGACAAAATACGACTGTATTCATTCGAAAATAATGTCCTGCCCGCACTGTGTGGCTACAATACGAGACCCCTCTAGGACATCCGCAAATAGCGCTCGGGTGAGAAGGAAATATGCCCTAGAGGCAATAATAATGTTATTATTTTATTTCCTTATATCATGATAAATGTTTATTATTCATGCTAGAATTGTATTATCTGGAAACATAATACTTGTGTGAATACATAGACAAACCAAACGTCACTAGTATGCCTCTACTTGACTATCTCATTAATCAAAGATGGTTATGTTTCCTAACCATAGACATGTGTTGTCATTTGATTAACGGGATCACATTATTAGGAGAATGATGTGATTGACATGACCCATTCCATTAGCTTAGCACCCGATCGTTTAGTGTGTTGCTATTGCTTTCTTCATGACTTATACATGTTCCTATGACTATGAGATTATGCAACTCCCGTTTGCCGGAGGAACACTTTGTGTGCTACCAAACGTCACAACGTAACTGGGTGATTATAAAGGAGCTCTACAAGTGTCTCCAAAGGTACATGTTGGGTTGGCGTATTTCGAGATTAGGATTTTTCACTCCGATTGTCGGAGAGGTATCTCTGGGCCCTCTCGATAATGCACATCACATAAGCCTTGCAAGCATTACAACTAATGAGTTAGTTGCAAGATGATGTATTACGAAACGAGTAAAGAGACTTGCCGGTAACGAGATTGAACTAGGTATTGAGATACCGACGATCGAATCTCGGGCAAGTAACATACCGATGACAAAGGGAACACCGTATGATGTTATGTGGTCTGACCGATAAAGATCTTCGTAGAATATGTAGGAGCCAATATGAGCATCTAGGTTCCGCTATTGGTTATTGACCGGAGACGTGTCTCGGTCATGTCTACATTGTTCTCGAACCCGTAGGGTCCGCACGCTTAAGGTTTCGATGACAGTTATATTATGAGTTTATGAGTTTTGATGTACCGAAGTTAGTTCGGAGTACCGGATGTGATCACGGACATGACGAGGAGTCTCGAAATGGTCGAGACATAAAGATTGATATATTGGACGGCTATATTCGGACACCGGAAGTGTTCCGGGTGATTTCGGAGAAAACCGGAGAGCCGGAGGGTTACCGAAACCCCCCGGGAGAAGTAATGGGCCATATGGGCCTTAGTGGAGAGAGAGAGGGGCAGACAGGGTGGGCCGCGCGCCTCCTCCCCCCTGGTCCGAATTGGACTAGGAGAGGGGGGCGGCGCCCCCCTTTCCTTCTCCCTCCCCACTTCCTTCCCCCTCCTAGTAGGAGTCCTACTCCTACTAGGAGGAGGACTCCTCCTTGGCGCGCCATAGGCGCCGGCCGGCCTCCTCCCCTTGATCCTTTATATACGGGGGCAGGGGGCACCCCTAGACACACAAGTTGATCTTCATGATCGTTCTCTTAGCCGTGTGCGGTGCCCCCCTCCACCATAATCCTCGATAATATTGTAGTGGTGCTTAGGCGAAGCCCTGCGACGGTAGAACATCAAGATCGTCACCACGCCGTCGTGCTGACGGAACTCTTCCCCGACAGTTTGCTGGATCAGAGTCTGGGGATCGTCATCGAGCTGAACGTGTGCTAAAACTCGGAGTTGCCGTAGTTTCAGTGCTTGATCGATCAGGCCGTGAAGACGTACGACTACATCAACCGCGTTGTCATAACGCTTCCGCTGTCGGTCTACGAGGGTACGTAGAAAACACTCTCCCCTCTCGTTGCTATGCATCACCATGATCTTGCGTGTGCGTAGGAAATTTTTGAAATTACTACGTTCCCCAATAGTGGCATCCGAGCCTGGTTTTATGCGTTGATGTTATTTGCACGAGTAGAACACAAGTGAGTTGTGGGCGATATAAGTCATACTGCTTACCAGCATGTCATACTTTGGTTCGGCGGTATTGTTGGACGAAGCGGCCCGGACCGACATTACGCGTACGCTTACGCGAGACCGGTTCTCCCGACGTGCTTTGCACAAAGGTGGCTAGTGGGTGACAGTTTCTCCAACTTTAGTTGAACCGAGTGTGGCTACGCCCGGTCCTTGCGAAGGTTAAAACAGCACCAACTTGACAAACTATCATTGTGGTTTTGATGCGTAGGTAAGATTGGTTCTTGCTTAAGCCCGTAGCAGCCACGTAAAACTTGCAACAACAAAGTAGAGGACGTCTAACTTGTTTTTGCAGGGCATGTTGTGATGTGATATGGTCAAGACATGATGCTGAATTTTATTGTATGAGATGATCATGTTTTGTAACCAAGTTATCGGCAACTGGCAGGAGCCATATGGTTGTCGCTTTATTGTATGTAATGCAATTGCGCTGTAATGCTTTACTTTATCACTAAACGGTAGCGATAGTCATGGAAGCATAAAATTGGCGAGACGACAACGATGCTACGATGGTGATCAAGGTGTCGCACCGGTGATGATGGTGATCACGACGGTGCTTCGAAGATGGAGATCACAAGCACAATATGATGATGGCCATATCATATCACTTATATTGATTGCATGTGATGTTTATCTTTTTATACATCTTATTTTGCTTAGTTTGACGGTAGCATTTTAAGATGATCTGTCACTAATTATCAAGAAGTGTTCTCCCTGAGTATGCACCGTTGTGAAAGTTCTTCGTGCTAAGACACCACGTGATGATCGGGTGTGATAGGCTCTACGTTCAAATACAACGGGTGCAAAACAGTTGCACACGCGGAATACTTAGGTTATACTTGACGAGCCAAGCATATACAGATATGGCCTCGGAACATGGAGACCGAAAGGTCGAGCGTGAATCATATAGTAGATATGATCAACATAGTGATGTTCACCAATGAAACTACTCCATCTCACGTGATGATCGGACATGGTTTAGTTGATTTGGATCACGTGATCACTTAGAGGATTAGAGGGATGTCTATCTAAGTGGGAGTTCTTAAGTAATATGATTAAATTGAACTTAAATTTATCATGAACTTAGTCCTGGTAGTATTTTGCAAATCATGTTGTAGATCAATAGCTCGCGTTGTTGCTTCCCTGTGTTTATTTTGATATGTTCCTAGAGAAAATTATGTTGAAAGATGTTAGTAGCAATGATGCGGATTGGATCCGTGATCTGAGGTTTATCCTCATTGCTGCACAGAAGAATTATGTCATTGATGCACCGCTAGGTGACAGACCTATTGCAGGAGCAGATGCAGACGTTATGAACGTTTGGCTAGCTCAATATGATGACTACTTGATAGTTTAGTGCACCATGCTTAACGGCTTAGAATCGGGACTTCAAAGACGTTTTGAACGTCATGGACCATATGAGATGTTCCAGGAGTTGAAGTTAATATTTCAAGCAAATCCCGAGTTGAGAGAAATGAAGTCTCCAACAAGTTCTATAGCTAAAAGATGGAGGAGAATCGCTCAAGCAGTGAGCATGTGCTCAGATTGTCTGGGTACTACAATCGTTGAATCAAGTGGGAGTTAATCTTCCAGATAAAATAATGATTGACAGAATTCTCTAGTCACCATCACCAAGTTAGTAGAACTTCGTGATGAACTATAATATGCAAGGGATAACGGAAACGATTCCCAAGCTCTTCGTAATGCTGAAATTGACGAAGGTAGAAATCGAGAAAAACATCAAGTGTTGATCCTTTATATACAGGGGCAGGGGGCACCCCTAGACACACAAGTTGATCTTCGTGATCGTTCTCTTAGCCGTGTGCGGTGCCCCCCTCCACCATAATCCTCGATAATATTGTAGCGGTGCTTAGGCGAAGCCCTGCGACGGTAGAACATCAAGATCGTCACCACGCCGTCGTGCTGACGGAACTCTTCCCCGACACTTTGCTGGATCGGAGTTCGGAGATCGTCATCGAGCTGAACGTGTGCTAAAACTCGGAGGTGCCGTAGTTTCGGTACTTGATCGATCGGGCCGTGATGACGTACGACTACATCAACCGCGTTGTCATAACGCTTCCGCTGTCGGTCTACGAGGGTACGTAGACAACACTCTCCCCTCTCGTTGCTATGCATCACCATGATCTTGCGTGTGCGTAGGAAATTTTTGAAATTACTACGTTCCCCAACAGGGTGTACGGTGCTCCTTGCCCTTCGGCAGCCCCTTGGTCAGCTCGACGGCATCCATCTTTGCCCACCACATCTTGCAACGAGCAAAGGTCATCCGGGCACCTTCAATACAGACCGACCGCTTTACAACCTCAAGTCGCGGGCAGGCACTAACAAGCCGATTCACCAGCCCGAAGTAGCTGCTGGGTGCCAGCGCAGCAGGCCATAGGCGGACTATCAGGTCCCTCATGGCCAGCTCAGCCGCCTTGTGTAGCTCGACCAACTGTTTCAGCTGGTCGCTGAAGGATACCGGATGTTCTGGTCCAAGATATTGAGACCCGAATAGCTTCTCCGTCGAACTCCCTTTCTCGGCTCGATAAAATTCAGCAGCATCGGATACGTTGTGTGGCAAATCCGTAAACGCCCGTGTAGAGCACCAATTTTGGGTAAGTAAAAGGAGCGTTTCCTTCAAAGACTTGTTTTGCATAATGAAAGCCTTACCCGCCGCAATCTTCCTAGCCGCCTGGAGTTCCTAAAGGGCGCTCTAGCCTTGGCTCGAGCCTCTTGTGCGCTCTAGCAGGCCTTCGCAAGTTCGGACGCCTACGTCTTAGAATGACACTCCAGGGACTCGTACTTCTTGAGGGCCGAATGGAACTCGGCCCCCACCATCAGTCCCCATGGGGGTTTCTTCCCCCATGTGTCCGGCAGCCGTGGAGTCATCCTTGGACGCCACCCGGACAATCTCCATAGCCTCCCCTTGGTCGGGAAAGGCCCTTTGGGACACCACCTCGTCATCGCCTTTGGGCGAGGCAGAGTGAGCAGGTCGCGGCGACATGCTAGCCATCTCTTTCGAGTCTAGCGATCCCTCTGTCGAGGATTGCGGAGAACTGTCGCGGGCCAGACTGCAACAACATAAATTAAACATATTAATATGGCAAAGGGGAAGGGCCATACATTTGGACGAGCATAAGGTCTTTGGTACTCACGAAGCGGACCGAGGCTTGGTCCGGGGCATCCGTTCCGGACTGCTATCGACATCCGACGCGGAGTTATCCGCGAGAGAGCCCTTCCCCCTCTTGGGTGCCTTCTCCTCCAGGTTCGTGGAGGACACCCTTTTCTTCCTCCCCCTCTCAGGGGGGAGTTGTCTTCTTCCTCCTCCTCCTCGTCGTCTTTAGCGACCGAAGGGTCAGTCTCGTCTTCGGACGACAGGTCCGAAGTATCCTTTCACCGAAGGCCACTCCTGGCCCCCTTGGCCGCCTTCTTGGTCTTCTTCTCTGGCACTTCATAAGGCGCCGGGAACAACATCTTCGTCAGGAGTGGGGTCTCTTTGTCTTCGGGTAGCGGGGCTGGACAGTTAATCCGCCTCACTATGTCGGTCCAGGCCTAAGGAAAAAATTGACAGGAGAGCTTAGACTTCTTTCTCACAATGCTCTAGTAAAGATTATGCCTTGAAAGCATGAAAAAACTTACCGAATTAGCTTGGCGCTTTGAGCTAAGCCCACGATCCTCGGTTGTAGGCGGTGGCATCTCGCCGGCCTTGAAAAGCACTTTCCATATATCCTCGTGCGTTGTGCTGAAGAGCTCTAGCAGCGTCTGGTGCTTGGCCGGATCGAACTCCCACAAATGGCAAGTCCGACGTTGGCACGGGAGGATCCGGCGGATGAGCATAACCCGAATCACATTAACAAGCTTGATCCTGTTGGATATCATGTTCTGGACACATGTCTGGAGCCCTGTCAGCTCGCCCGGAGAACCCTAGGTTATGCCCTTCTCTTGCCAGGAGGTGAGCCGCATCGGAGCTCCGGATCGAAATTCGGGGGCTGCCGTCCAGTTGGTGTCGCGTGGCTCGGTGATGTAGAACCACCCCGGCTGCCATCCCTTTACCGTTTCCACGAAAGAGCATTCGAGCCAGGTGACGTTGGGCATACTACCCAACATAGCTCCTCCGCACTCTGCCTGTTGACCGCTCACCACCTTTGGCTTCACATTGAAGGTCTTCAGCCATAGGACGAAATGAGGTGGGATGCGGAGAAATGCCTCGTACATGACTATAAATTCCGAGATGTTGAGGATAAAGTTGGGGGCTCGATCATGGAAATCTAGCCCATAATAAACCATCAGTCCGCGGACAAACGGGTGGAGAGGGAATCCCAACCCGTGGACAAAATGCGTGAGGAACACCACTCTCTCATGAGGCTGGGGGTTTGGGACTATCTGTCCCTTGGCCGGAAGTCGGTAAACGATCTCCTTGGCCAGGTATCCGGCCTCTCGGAGCTCCTCTATATTCTTCCTCTTAACGGAGGAGGCCATCCACTTGCCGCCGGCTCCGGATCCGGACATGGTTGGGTGTTTGTTTGAATGGGAACGAATGAGGACTTGGGCGTTGGAGCTCAAGAACGGAGAGGTAGGAAGAAAGCGTGGGAGAAGAAAGGGGAATCTTATATCCTTATAAGGGCGGTGAATATCGAACGCCCCCCATCCGCCTTAAAATTCGCGTGCTCCCAAGGGCTGTGTAAACGGTGCGGTTGGGTTACCCACGCCCGTATTGATGAGAATCCCGTAATAAGGGGACACGATCTCTGCTTTGACAAGATGTGCCAATGGAAACCGCGTCTCGAAACATGGGGCGAAAACGGTTCGAAATTATGACCGAACAGGCGTGACGTCGCATTACTAAAGTTGTCAGCAGATTGGACTTCTGTGTTATTATATTCTCTCTGCGGTTGTGTGCGGTGTGTATTACAGGTCCGGACATGATCAATTTGTCTGGAGACTATTCGGGAGTTCGGAAGGAGGAACCCGCCTTGAAATGCCAAAGACAACACTACGCGTCGGATATCTTGTCATTGAAGCCAGGTTCAGGGGCTACTGAGGGGGTCCTGGACTAAGGGGTCCTCGGGCGTCCGGCCTGTTATCTACGGGCCGGGCTGATGGGCTGTGAAGATATGAAGACCGAAGACTGTACCCGTGTCCGGATGAGACTCTCCTTGACGTGGGAGGCAAGCTTGGCGAATAATTATGAAGATTCCCTCTTATGTAACCGACTCTATGTAACCCTAGATCCCCCGGTGTCTATATAAACCGGAGGGTGTAGTCCGGAAAGGATATACTCAATACCTTAGACATACAGGCCAGACTTCTAGGGTTTAGCCATTATGATCTCGTGGTAGATCAACTCTTGTAACATTCATATTCATCAATATCAATCAAGCAGGAAGTAGGGTATTACCTCCATAGAGAGGGCCCGAACCTGGGTAAACATCGTGTCCCCTGTCTCCTGTTACCATCAACCTTAGACGCACAGTTCGGGTCCCCCTACCCGATATCCGCCGGTTTTGACACCGACAATCATGCTTTTGTGTTCAAAAAATGTATACGCCGAGTATTTTGCTTAGTGTTGCTGCTTGACCCTTGCCTCCATGTTCCGAATGTTTCTTTCCGACAAAATCTCTCTTGAGGGATGCACTGTTGTGATGCTGGAAGAGGCATGGTTTTATACTATGAAGAGTTACGCCTGTGTTTTTGTCGTCTCAATGTTTATGCACTAAACAGGTTTAGTCAGAGAGGCACGATTCGTCAATCAAGTGGATGCACGTTTCTATACTACCTAGAGGCATGGTTGTGCCTCTGTGTTTCGGTTATTTTGGTTAACACGTTTATTGAGAGTGGCACGACCCCGAACCTATCTGGGGCATGGTGGTAGATGCAGCAGAGTGGCGGTCGTGGATGCAGTATAGTCACGATGGTAGTTTCATAAGACTCACAGTTTTATATGCATTAGAGTCACAACGGTAGATGTAGATCTTGGGAAACGTTGCATGGAAAATGAAAAAAATTCTACGCACACGCAAGATCTATTAGTGGAGATGCATAGCAACGAGAGGGGAAGAGTGTGTCTAAATACCCTCGTAGACCGTAGGCGGATGCGTATCACAACGCAGTTGATGTAGTCGAACTTTCTTCGCGGTCCAACCAATCAAGTACTGAACGTACGACACTTCTGCGTTTAGCACACGTTCAGCTCGGTGACGTCCGCGCCTTCTTGATCCAGCAAGATGGCGAGGTAGTGGATGATTCCTGACAGCATGACGGCATGGTGATGGTGATGCGATCTCCGCAGGGCTTCGCCTAAGCTCTACAAAAATATGATAGAGGGAGTAAATGGTGGATGGGGCCTCCGCACACGGCAAAGACAATGTTGTGATCCTATGTGGCGCCTCCTCCCCATGTATATATAGGTGGGAGCGGAAGAGGCAGCCCCTAGGGCACCCCAAGAGACCTGGCGGCAGCCCTAGGGCTGCTGCCTTGCCCTGCTCCCCCTTTCCTTATTTGGACATGAGGGGGAAAGGAAAGGGAGATGGCTGCCTTAGGGCGCCTCCCCTTTCCTTCCCTCCCTCCTTTGGTGCATGGGAAGGGGGTAGAGGGGCGCACCAGCCCCTTGTGGGCTGGTGTGCTCTTCCCCTTTTGGCCCATAAGGCCCAAAAACCTACTGGGGCTGCCCGGAACCCCTTTCGGTGACCCGATAAGTACCCGGTACCACCCGAAACACTTCCGGTGTCCAAATACCATCGTTGTATATATCAATCTTTACCTATCGACCATTTCAAGACTCCTCTTCAAGTCTGTGATATCATCCGGGACTTCGAACAACATTCGGTCACCAAATCACATAACTCATATAACACTATATCGTCAACGAACGTTAAGCATGCGAACCCTATGGGTTCGAGAACTATGTAGAAATGACCGAGACACCTCTTCGGTCAATAACCAATAGTGGAACCTAGATGCCCATATTGGCTCCTACATATTCTACGGAGATCTTTATCGGTGGAACTGTTATGACAACATACGTAATTCCCTTTGTCCATCGGTATGTTACTTGCCCGAGATTCGATCGTCGGTATCTCTATACCTAGTTCAATCTCGTTACCGACAAGTCTCTTTACTCATTCCATAATATATCACCTCGTGACTAACTCCTTAGTCATTTTCTTGCAAGCTTATGATGTGTATTACCAAGAGGGCGCAGAGATACCTCTCCGATACTCGGAGTGACAAATCCTAATCTCAATCTGTGCCAACTCAACAAACACCTTCAGAGATACCTTTAGAGCATCTTTATGATCACCCAGTTACGTTGTGATGTTTGATAGCACACAAGGTATTCCTTCGGTATTCGGGAGTTGCATAATCTCATAGTCGAAGGAATATGTATTTGACACGAAGAAAGCAATAGCAATAAACTGAACGATTATTATGCTAAGCTAACGGATGGGTCTTGCCCATCACATCATTCTCTTAATGATGTGATCCCATTATGAAATGACAACATATGTCCATGGTTAGGAAACCTTAACCATCTTTGATCAACTAGCTAGTCTAGTAGAGGCTTACTAGGGACACGGTATTTGTTTATGTATTCACACATGTATTTATGTTTCTGATCAATACAATTCTAGCTTGAATAATAAACCTTTATCATGAATAAGGAAATATAAAATAACAACTTTATTATTGCCTCTAGGGCATATTTCCTTCAGTCTCCCACTTGCACTAGAGTCAATAATCTAGTTCACATTGTCATGTGATCAACACCGATAGTTCACATCGCCATGTGATTAACACCCAAGAGTTTACTAGAGTCAATAATCTAGTTCATGTCGCCATGTGCTTATTAACCAAGGAGTACTAAGGTGTGATCATGTTTTGCTTGTGAGAGAGGTTTAGTCAATGATCTGCCATATTCATATCCCTATGTATTTTGCAAATTTCTATGTCTACAACGCTCTGCATGGAGCTACTCTAGCTAATTGCTCCCACTTTCAATACGTATTCAGATTGAGACTCAGAGTCATCTGGATTGGTGTCAAAGCTTGCATCGATGTAACCCTTTACAATGAACTCTTTATTACCTCCATAACCGAGAAACATTTCCTTAGTCCTCTTTAAGGTACTAAAGTGAAACACCCTGGATGTAACTTGCCATATTTGTAACTCCGACTCTTATCATTTCCGGTTTTAAGTTATGAGATTCCCTTCGTGGTTGGGTTTTTTTGTCCTTGTTTTGCATTTTTTTCATGTCATGCATTTCATATCATGTCATCATGTGCACCGCATTTGCATTCGTGTTCGTCTCATGCATCCGAGCATTTTCCCCATTGTCCGTTTCGCAATCCGACACTCCTACATGCACTGGCGCACCCCTCTTTTCTCTTTTCGTGAGTGAGTGTTAAACATTCTCGGAATGGACTGAGATTTGCCAAGTGGCCTTGGTACACCACCGGTAGACCGCCTATCAAATTTCGTTCCATTTGGAGGCCGTTTGATGCCCCAACGGTTAACCGGGTAACTGCAAAGGCCTCTTGTGTGTTGCAGCCCAACACCCCTCCAAAACAGCCCGATAACCCATCTAAACCACTTCCATGTCCTCCGTCTTCGGATCACGATCATGTGGGCGAAAACTACACCTCATTTGGACACTCCTACCTCCTCCTACCTATAAATATACATCTCCCCGTCCAAATCCGGGTCCCGAAACCCTAAAAATCGTCCCCTTTGCCGCCGGACACGCCTGCGCCACCGCGCCCGGCCACTCAGACGCTGCCACATGGCATCTCTGCCGCCACCCATCGCCGCGGCCCGGCAAGCCCGGATCAGGCCCGCCCGGCCCATCGCCGTCCGCGCCTTCCGCGGCTCGGTCCCGCCGCCCAGCGCCGACCCCGCCGCCGACCACGCCCACCACCAACTGCCCCGCGCCGCCCACGCCTTCGCCGCCGCACCGCCGCCGTCGCCGCCTCACCGCGACCATGCCGTCCGCCTCCTTCCTCCACCACGCGTCGCCCCGCCGCCTCCTCTGCTCCCCGTCGCCGGCGAGCTCTCCGGCCACCTCCTCCCCAAGCTCCGGCCACCACGGAGAAGAACTCCGCCGAAGCTCCGGACCTGCCTCAATCCACGTGCCGAAACCCTAGATCCAGTTCAGAGGGTATATTTTTCACTAAGTCTTTCTGCATCATATTTTGAGCCCCTGTTCATCGCCTCATATCTCTGCGCTCATTGCTCCGAATGAGGCATATGATATTTCAAATTGTTCGTCACGTTGAGCTCTTCTGCCAGTAGCATTTCCATGCATGTTCACGTTCATTATGATGCCATTTTTATTGATGCAAGAGTGCTATAAAATGTTAACTGCTGTTACTTATCATATCATGGTGATTTGTCATTTTTGTCACATTTGTTGGGTGCATCATATGAGCATTAGCTCTACATGTGTTTTGAACTACATCATGCCATCTTTACAGAGGTGCTTGTCTTGCATTTTTGTGATCAATGTGGTGACTAGCACAAGCATGCAAACTAGACTCCGTGATGTTGTTGTTTTTAGGGACTTAGGATTTTGCTAAGTCCTTTTCCTGCTGTTATTTTGATGCCATGTAAACTTGATGCTACAGTGATACCCATGCTTTTTTGGGATATTTCAGTAAGGATGTTTTGAACATGTGGTTATGATCTATCCATCCATGCCCCTGTTTGCATTTATGGAGTTGTCTAGCATGTCTTGTTCTTGCTCTACTTTTGCTATAAAATGTTCCTGGCAGAATGTTAACATGTTAATCAATTTTGCCATGGTTGTTGCTAGTGATCCATGCATCCTATGAACTTGCTCTTGCCATGGTTAGCTTCATGAACATGTCATATTGCTATTGCTATGCTTGTTTTGTCATGAAATGCTTTGTGGTGAGTGGAATGAGCTCGCAAAGTTTCCTTTATAATTCTATTTATGACATGCTCTGTTTTCTGCTAAGTCTGAAACTGTTAATAAAACTTGCTATGTTTACATGGGTGCCATCATTTTTTCTGTGCCTTTTTCGCTCATGTTAAGTAAGGGTCTTTTGATCTATGCTTTTAGTAGAATCATTACATGCCTTTGTGTTCTATGATATGTTCCTGTAGCATGTTGTTTTCTTGCTCTAAACATTGCTTCCTGATGTTATTTTGACATTTTAGTATTTTCACTAAGTCTGTGATGCTGATATCTTTTGCACTTTTGCCATGCTTGTTTGAGCCTGTTCTCGTGGGATTTAGCCATAGCTCAGTGTTCATGTTTTGTCAAGAATCTTGTGTAGATCATATCCATATGCTTTGTTGCTATGTTGGAGTGCAATATCTTAGTTTCTTGTTGCATGCTAAGTAGCGTCATGCTGTTAATTACAGTTTTGCACCATCCTTGTTTTGCTTGCCATTTGCAAACAGTGCATCCGTTTCCGGTGATCTTTATATCGATTTCAACCAAAATAATCTCATCTTTCCAGCGGCATACTTGGTTTGCCAAGTTGATGCCTTGATCATTCTTTTCCTTCCGGAGCATGCATATGCATTGCATATCACATCTTGCATATCACGCCATGTATTGCATCATGTTGGTTGTGCATTGCATCATGATTGATTGTTGGTCCTTTGCTTGTGCTCTTGCTTTGGGTAGAGCCGGGAGACGAGTACGTGACCGAGGAACCTGTTGAGTACACTAACGAGGATCAAGCTTTCGACAACTCTGAGAACATTGCAGGCAAGATGACCATACCCTCGAAATCACTTCTATCTTTGCTTGCTAGTTGTTCGCTCTATTGCTATGTTGCGCTACCTACCACTTTCTATATCGTGCCTCCCATGTTGCCATGTCAAGCCTCTAAGCCACCTTTCCTAGCAAACCGTTGTTTGGCTATGTTACCGCTTTTGCTCAGCCCCTCTTATAGCGTTGCTAGTTGTAGGTGAAGATGAAGTTTGTTCCATGTTGGAACATGGATATTGTTGGGATATCATTATTATATCTTATTTACTTTAATGCATCTATATACTTGGTAAAGGGTGGAAGGCTCGGCCTTATGCCTGGTGTTTTGTTCCACTCTTGCCGCCCTAGTTTCCGTCATACCGGTGTTATGTTCCTTGATTTTGCGTTCCTTACGCGGTTGGGTGTTATGGGAACCCCTTGACAGTTCGCCTTGAATAAAACTCCTCCAGCAAGGCCCAACCTTGGTTTTACCATTTTCCTACCTAAGCCTTTTCCCTTGGGTTCTGCAGACTCAAGGGTCATCTTTATTTTAAACCCCCCGGGCCAGTGCTTCTCTGAGTGTTGGTCCGAACCAGCAACCTGCGGGGCCACCTCGGGGCAACTTGAGGGTTGGTTTTACTCGTAGCTTGACCTATCTGGTGTGCCCCAAGAATGAGATACGTGCGACTCCTATCGCGATTTGTCGGCACATCGGGCGGCTTTGCTAGTCTTGTTTTACCATTGTCGAAATGTCTTGTAACCGGGATTCCGAGACTGATCGGGTCTTCCCGGGAGAAGGAATATCCTTCGTTGACCGTGAGAGCTTGTGATGGGCTAAGTTGGGACACCCCTGCATGGTATAAACTTTCGAGAGTTGTGCCCACGGTTATGTGGCAGATGGGAATTTGTTAATATCCGGTTGTAGAGAACTTGACACTTAACTTAATTAAAATGAATCAACTGCGTGTGTAGCCGTGATGGTCTCTTTTCGGCGGAGACCGGGAAGAGAACACGGTCTTGTGTTATGCTTGAACGTAAGTAGCTTCAGGATCTCTTCTTGATCACTTATAGTTTCTCGACCATGCTTTGCTTCTCTTCTCGCTCTTATTTGCATATGTTAGCCACCATATATGCTAGTGCTTGCTGCAGCTCTGCTACCTCTTGAGCACTGTGTTGGATTTCCCCGAAGAGGAAGGGATGATGCAGCAAAGTAGCGTAAGTATTTCCCTCAGTTTTTGAGAACCAAGGTATCAATCCAGTAGGAGGCTACGCTCGAGTCCCTCATACCTACACAAAAACAATAGCTCAACGCAACCAACGCACTTAGGGGTTGTCAATCCCTTCACGGTCACTTACGAAAGTGAGATCTGATAGAGATGATAAATAATATTTTTTTGGTATTTTTGGTATAGAGATGCAAAGTAAATAAAGTAAAAGCAAAGAAATAATAAAGTGATGGAGATTGATATGATGAGAAAGAGACCCGGGGGCCATAGGTTTCACTAGTGGCTTCTCTCAAGAGCATAAGTATTCTACGGTGGGTGAACAAATTACTGTTGAGCAATTGACAAAATTTAGCATAGTTATGAGAATATCTAGGTATGATCATGTATATAGGCATCACGTCCGAGACAAGTAGACCGAAACGATTCTGCATCTACTACTATTACTCAACTCATCGACTGCTATCCAGCATGCATCTAGAGTATTAAGTTAAAAACAGAGTAACGCCTTAAGCAAGATGACATGATGTAGAGGGATAGTTTCATGCAATATGATAAAAAACCCATCTTGTTATCCTCGATGGCAACGATACAATACGTGCCTTGCTGCCCCTTCTGTCACTGGGAAAGGACACCGCAAGATCAAACCCAAAGCTAAGCACTTCTCCCATGGCAAGAACAACCAATCTAGTAGGCCAAACCAAACTGATAATTCGAAGAGACTTGCAAAGATAACCAATCATACATAAAAGAATTCAGAGAAGATTCAAATATTATTCATAGATAGACTTGATCATAAACCCACAATTCATCGATCTCAACAAACACACCGCAAAAACAAGATAACATCGAATAGATCTCCACGAGAGAGGGGGGAACATTGTATTGAGATCCAAAAAGGGAGAAGAAGCCATCTAGCTACTAGCTATGGACCCGTAGGTCTGAAGTAAACTACTCACACTTCATCGGAGGGGCTTGGATGATGATGTAGAAGCCCTCCGTGATCGATGCCTCCTCCGGTGAAGCTCTGGAACAGGCCCCAATATGGGATCTCGTGCATACAGAAAGTTGCGGTGGTGGAATTAGGTTTTTGGCTCCGTCCTCGATCGTTTGGGGGTACGTGGATATATATAGGAGGAAGAAGTACGTTGGTGGAGCTTCGAGGGGCCCACGAGGCAGGGAGCGCGCCCTAGGGGGGGCACCCCCTACCCTCGTGACCACCTCGTGGCTTTCTTGACGGAGGGTCCAAGTCTCCTGGATCTTATCTGATGAGAAAATCACATTTCCAAAGGTTTCATTCCGTTTGGACTCCGTTTGATATTCCTTTTCTTCGAAACCCTAAAACAGGCAAAAAAACAGCAATTCTGGGTTGGGCCTCCGGTTAATAGGTTAGTCCCAAAAATAATATAAAAGTGGATAATAAAGCCCAATAATGTCTAAAACAGTAGATAATATAGCATGGAGCAATCAAAAATTATAGATACGTTGGAGAGGTATCAAGCTCCACCTCACTACCCTTTCCTACCCTTAAGCTTAAATAGTCTTGATCTCGCGGGTGTGAGATTGCTGAGTCCTCGTGACTCATGGTTACTTCCAAACAGATGCAGGTGACGATGATGCTAGTGCAGGGGACGCTACCGAACTCAAGTGGGAGCTCGACGAGGATTCGGGACGTTACTATGTTTCATTTCTTGATGATCAGTAGTGGAGCCCAGTTGGGACGATCGGAGATCTAGCATTTGGGGTTGTCTTTCTTTCTTTTGGTTCCGTGGTCGTACCTTTGATTGTACTTTGGATGATGTATGGATTATTTATGTATTGTGTGAAGTGGCGATTCTAAGCCAACTCTTTATCCCTTTCTTATTCAGTACATGGGATGTGTAAAGATTACCCCTCTTGCGACAAGCCTACCATGCGGCTATGCCTCTAAGTCGTGCCCCAATACGTGGGAGATATAGCCGCATTGTGGGTGTTACAAGTTGGTAATCAGAGCCATCCCCGACTTATGAGCCCCCCTGTTTGATCGAATCGTTGACGTTGTTGAGTCTAGAAAAAAATGTTTTGAGTTTTAGGATTATATATATCGGAGAGTAGGATTCTTTTTACTCCTCAGCCCCTTCGTCGCTCTGGTGAGGCCTCCTGACGTAGAAGTTTTGACTCTCCTCTCCTCAAATTTCATGAAAAAAATTTAGGATCACGCTGGTATCTTGGAATCGTTCCGATAGTCTTGTGACGAGAACATTGTTCTTGGTGCCTCCTGACATTTAGGGGTTGTGGCAGTGTCCCGGGAAGTTGAGCTCCGAGGTGTTGTTGTCACAATTTTATCGTTGCAGTTCTGGAATACCTGAGTTCGCCGACATCGAAAATATCTTTTATGCAGTTGTTGGTGAGATAACCTCGACGCCACCCAGTACTGGGGCAGGAGTTCAGGAGTATTGCCATAACTCGTATAACGGATGCTTTTCGAAGGTCGAGGTACATGATTCCGAAGGTTTCTTGGTTATGTGTTGAAGGATGGACACAGCTGGATGTAGGAATTGTTTAGTTTGGGTGAGATATTATGCTTCCCCTGTATCCCCAACACCTGATTGCATAACCAGAAAGTTTCGGGAGTTTTATAGGTGGGAATTCAAGTAGCTCTAGAATTTCTCCCCACAGATATTTGGTTTGTGATTGGGTAATCCTTACCACTTATTTTTTCATATCCGTACCTTGTTGTTTCATTCATATACCTTTATCTAAGTGGCTTCTCACCTTATGGACGTGTGATGATTTACTTTGGAATTCATTCGTTCATCCTTGTTCGAATGTTTATTGTGAAGACTTTATGTTACAATTTTGATCCATTGATTCAGCTTGAATATCTGTCTTTCAAAAATTCTAACGGATGTCACCCTCTTCAGGATGGCTCCTCCAACGCGTCAGAATCCGGACCGCAATGATGGGGATCAGTCGAACCCTTCGCCACCACCTCCACCTCCGGAGGTATGGCAAGCTGTCATGGCAGCCACCAATGCCAACACTCAGATGCTTTTGCAACTCTTGCAAGAGCGCAACCAAGGGCAAGGAAACCAAGTAAATCAAGGCCAAGGCAACAATCAGCCTCAGTTTGCTACCCTCAACCAGTTCCTCGCAAACCAGCAGAAGTCCTTCAGTAACTGTGTCGAGGCCACAGACGCCGACGACTGACTCGTGGACATCTGCAAACATTTTGAATGTAGCAATGTTAGGCCTGAGGACTTTTTCAAGTTTGCTTCGTTTCAACTCAAGGACCAAGCTGCTGAGTGGTATCAACAATACAGATATTCCAGGGGAGGTCGTGTGATTACCTGGGATGATTTCTGCTGAGACTTCAAAGCTCATCACATTCCACCAAGCATTGTTGAGAGAAAGCATGAGGAGTTCCGCAATCTCAAGCAAGGCAGCATGTCTGTGTATCAATACAATATCTAGTTTCAGAAACTTGCTCGCTTCGCTAAACAAGATGTTCCTGATGAAAAGAGTATGATCTATCAATTCAGAGGTGGCCTCAGAGAAGATCTGCAATTAGCTCCCGTGCTTCTTGAGCCGACTAAGTTTGATCAATTCTACAACATGGCACTAAAGCAAGAAGCTACTCAGCTCAAGTGTGAGTCAGCTAAGAAGAGAGTCAGGGATGCAGTTCAATCTTCTTCTTCATCACAAGTGGCAGCTAAGCAACAGAAGTTCTGGTTGCCTCCTCCTCCTCCGTTTCGTCAGCCCTACCAGCAGAAGAGAAAATGTGGCAATGGATCTTCCCACCCACCCAACCCAGTCTATCAGAACAAAGCTCAATCTCAAACTCCAAGGTCAAGTGCTCCTTATCACCATCCGCTCTCAGAGGTTACTTGCAACAAGTGTCAGCAGAAAGGGCACTATGCAAACAAATGCTTCAACCAAAGGCGCCTTCCGCCTCCTCCTCCTGTGAGATCTGCCATCAATGAAGTGGTCAAGCATAATCCCAAGCATGCTAAGGTCAACATGATGAACGCAGCTCATGCAGAGGATTCCTCAGAAGTGATCATGGGTAACCTTCTAGTTAACTCTATTCCTGCAAAAGTTCTTTTTGACACCGGTGCACCGCATTGTTTCATGTCAAGACCATTTTTTGCCAAGCATGACTTCACTACTTCACTTTTGGTTAAACCCATGGTTGTCATTTCTCCGGGTAAACGTTTGAGCTCTAGTTTGATAGCTCCTGATGTGTCAATTGAGATGGGCAACTATAAATTTCTGGCTTCTCCAATGGTTCTTGGTGACTCGGATATTGATCTAATTCTCGGGATGGACTGGCTTTCTAAGCACAAGGCTTAGCTTGATTGTGCTGCCAGAAAGATTCAATTGACACACTCGTCTGAGGATGTGATCATCTATGCTGCTCGTGACGAAACCATTCGGCTGTTTTCTCTCAATGAGAAGGGCGAGTTGAATGCCATCTCTCAGATTCCAGTCGTTTGTGAATATCAAGACGTCTTTCTAGAAGAGCTTCTGGGAATGCCTCCTCACCGGCCAGTTGAATTCGTTATTGATCTTGAGGCTGGCACATAACCTATTTGCAAGCATCCTTACAAGCTTGGACCAAAGGAATTGAAGGAATTGAAGAAACAGCTCGATGAACAAGAGCGTCTGGGTCTGATCAGACCGAGTTCATCTCCATGGGGTTGTGGTGTTGTTTTTGTCCAGAAGAAGGATGGCATGGACCGACTTTGTGTCGACTACCGCCCATTGAACAAGAAGACAATAAAGAACAAGTATCCACTTCCCAACATCAATGAGCTTTTCGAGCAACTTAAAGGTGCCCAAGTATTCTCCAAGCTTGACCTCCGTATGGGTTATCATCAGACTCGCATTTGTGAAGAAGATATCCCCAAGACAACATTCAGAACAAGCTATGGTTCTTATGAATATACTGTCATGTCTATCGGCCTTGTCAATTCTCCTCCAACGTTCTCTCGCATGATGAACTTCATCTTCAACCCTTACACAAATGATTTCATCCTGGTGTATCTCGATGATATCTTGGTCTTTTCCAAGAATAAGGAGGATCATGCCTGTAACACCCATAATGCGGCTATATCTCCCACGTGTCGGGGCACGACTTAGAGGCATAGCCGCATGGTAGGCTTGTCGCAAGAGGGGTAATCTTCACACATCCCATGTACTGAATAACAAAGGGATAAAGAGTTGGCTTACAATTGCCACTTCACACAAATACAAGTTAAACATACATCATCCAGTATACAATCAAGGTCCGGCTACGGAACCAAAATAAAAGAAGACGACCCCAAATGCTAGATCCCCGATCATCCCAACTGGGCTCCACTACCGATCAACAGGAAGCGAAACAAAAGAACGATCCAGGTCTTCAGCAGGCTCCCACTTGAGTTGGATTGCGTCACCTGCACTGGCATCAGCGGCACCTGCAACTGTTTTGGAAATATCTGTGAGCCACGAGGACTCAGCAATCTCACACCCACGAGATCAAGACTATTTAAGCTTAAGGGTAGGAAAGGGTAGTGAGGTGGAGCTGCAGCAAGCACTAGCATATATGGTGGCTAACATACGCAAATAAGAGCGAGAAGAGAAGCAAAGCAACGGTCGTGAACTAGAAGTGATCAAGAAGTGATCATGAAACTACTTACGTTCAAACATAACTCCAAAGTCGTGTTCACTTCCCGGACTCCGCCGGAAAGAGACCATCACGGCTACACACGCGGTTGATGCATTTTAATTAAGTTAAGTGTCAAGTTTTCTACAACCGGACATTAACAAATTCTCATCTGCCCATAACCGCGGGCACGGCTTTCGAAAGTTCAAACCCTGCAGGGGTGTCCCAACTTAGCCCATCATAAGCTCTCACGGTCAGCGAAGGATATTCCTTCTCCCGGGAAGACCCGATCAGTCTCAGAATCCCGGTTACAAGACATTTCGACAATGGTAAAACAAGACTAGCAAAGCTGCCCAAATGTGCCGACAAATCCCGATATGAGCTGCACATATCTCGTTCTCAGGGCACACCGGATTGTCCAAGATTCCGGTAGGCCAACCCAAAGTTGCCCCTGGTGGTCATCGGCGGCTGACAGGTTGGACCAACATTCAGAGGAGCACTGGCTCGGGGGTTTAAAATAACGATGACCCTTGAGTCTGCAGAACCCAAGGGAAACAGGCTTAGGTGGCAAATGTTAAAACCAAGGTTGGGCCTTGTTGGAGGAGTTTTATTCAAAGCGAACTGTCAAGGGGTTCCCATAACACCCAACCGCATAAGGAACGCAAAATCAAGGAACATAACACCGGTATGACGGAAACTAGGGCGGCAAGAGTGGAACAAAACACCAGGCATAAGGCCGAGCCTTCCACCCTTTACCAAGTATATAGGTGCATTAAATTAAACAAGAGATAATAATGATATCCTAACAATATCCATGTTCCAACATGGAACAAACTTCATCTTCACCTGCAACTAGCAACGCTATAAGAGGGGCTGAGCCAAAGCGGTAACATAGCCAAACAATGGTTTGCTGGGAAAGGTGGGTTAGAGGCTTGACATGGCAGTATGGGAGGCATGATATAGCAAGTGGTATATCGCGGCATAGCAATAGAGCGAACAACTAGCAAGCAAAGATAGAAGTGATTTCGAGGGTATGGTCATCTTGCCTGAGACCCCGCAAGGAAGAAGAACGAGTCCATGAAGAAGACAAACGGACGTAGTCGAACGAATCCTCACAAACGCGACGTTATCAGAACCAACTCGAAGAAGCAACACCGGAAAGAAGCAAACAACATGGTAAACAACCATCACATAAGCATGACATGATGCGCAAACAATTATGATGCATGTCTGGTTTAAAGAGGCATGGAATGGCAAAGTGCACAAGAAAAACTACAAGTTAAGTGGAGCTCAATATGCAACGAGTTGCATATTGACGGGACACCACATCAATTATTTAGTTCACCCTCGTTTATGTACCCAACAATATTAAATATTGTTAAACATGACAAGAGATGAAACATGAGTAAAATACACAGTTAGGCATTTTAAATGAGGCCGGAAACATCTAACAACAATTCTGGTAAATCCTCATGTGCATTTATCAATTTAATGCAAACAACAATTTTAACCATTTTAAATGTTGTTATCATGATGCGAATGACATCTGCAAGTTTTATGCAATTTTGGAAAAGTTGACAAGAGCATGATATAAAGCATTTGTCATCATGGCGGAAACGAAAGGGGGGCCACGACAATGACAACGAAAATGGTGCCACGGCAACATTCCGGTTTCGATAGCTCACGGAGATACCGGTGCAAAAGGAAAAGTGACGGGGTCAAAACAAGGAACTTGACATCCACGGTTCTTCGAGGTTCGACGATACATGTTCTGTAGACGTTCGGGCGGTGGTAGTGGTACACGTTTTGAAGGGGAAGTAGAGGTTCTCGCGATCTCGGCGATGGTAGTGGTATATGTCATCGGTAGTCGAACATGGCGATCCGGAGAGGGTACTTGGCAACATGCACGTCGTCAGTAGTTGTACACAATCGTTGTCAGACTTGACGGGTTCGAGGTCTCCGGGTGTAGTGGTACTTGGAGGGTCGTTGAACTTGACGAAATCCAAGGCGACGGTTGTGGTACTTGGCAAAACGCATGTCAATGGTTGTTGTTCTCGTATCGTCATGGAGGTAGTCATTCACTCGACGGTCTTATCGGAACCTCGTCAGCGGTAGAGATTCACCTTAGCGTTCCGAAGGGGTACTTGGCGATTTCAAAGACGGCGGAAAACGAACTTGGCGGTCCTCGTTGACCTGGTACTTGGCGAATCCCTCTTCGGTGGTCTTCCTTGGCGGTTCAGGGCACGGTGCAGGTACTTGCATGATGCAGGGGCGATGGCCGAAGGACACTAAGGCCCGAAGCAAAGGAGTAGGGGATCAAGGCTCTGGCCATCTCATGCGGGTGTTGCGCTGGACAGCGGCGGTAAGGCGACGGCGACGGAGCTGCCATGGATGGCAACAACGCCATGAAAGAAGCAGGGGTGCTTGGGGCAGCGGCGAGAGCTTGCAGGACGTAGGTGGAGGGGTTGATGGCGACGGGCGGTGCAGGATGGCAGCGGCTCCTGGCAACACAGCTGGTCCGGAGAGCGACGGAGCAAGGTGGTGGTGATGGCGGACGCGGGCCGGCTCGATCCGGCCGGATCCAGCGGCTGGGGTCGGGGGCGAAGAGGAGGCAGAGGGGAACGGGTCGAGGCACATGTGCAAAGGAGGGAGGTGGCCATGGCGCACAGGGGCCTGACTTCTGGTGGTACTCCGGCGAAGACGGCCGGAGCAGCGGTGGACGACGAGCGCGACGCAGCTGGAGGGCACCACGGTGCGCGCGGGAACAGGGTAGCCGAGGACGGCAGTTCGGCGTTGACCGGAGTAGGGGAAGAAGAGGGAGGTGCGGCGCTGCTCTCTCTTCTCCGCGAGTGGTGGCGGTAGCAGGAGGACGCGAGGGAGCGATGGGATTGAGGGAGCAGCAGCAGCGCTCGCTGTCTCTGGCGGCGCGAGGGAGAGATCGATGGGAGAGGGAGAGAGCGATGCGGGAGTACTAGGGTTACCACGGGGCGCGGTTGGGCCTTGGAGGCCGGCCCAGTAGAGAAGGGGCTGCGCCTAGGCCTTGGGAGGCCGGCGGCTGGGCCTTAGGCTAATTAGGCGGGGAGAGGAAAAAGGCCAGGAGGCCTGCTGGCTGTTGGGCTCCTTCTCTCTCTCTTACTCTTTCAAAACAGAAAAAAATAAAGAGAAAGAAAAAGGGAAGAAAAGAAAGGTTAGAGAAAGAGTTTGGGCACGGGGATAATTTCCCCGGACTCACAAAAATGCGATGGTTCCAAGAAAATAGAAATGGCCAAGATCGAACGATAGGAATTCAAACCCATTTGAATTTAATTCAAATGGGTTTGAACTAGGGCGAGGTTTTGGGAGTATCCAAAAATGTTGAGAATTTTGGCAGCCCTCCGGAAAATGGTAAAAGAATTATTGGCAAGGCTAGAGAGTCAAAACTTGAAGAAGAAAAGGCCAAGGGATTTAATATGCAAGTGGGTTCATGGGTGATTCCAAAACAATGGAATATTTTATAATATCTCCCTAAATATCGAGAGGGTATGTTTTAAAGAGAAACCACCATGTGAGTTCCCTCAATTTAAATGGATCGCAGATCCATACGGTTTATTTAGTTGAGTTGGAAAGATTAAATACATGATGACATGATGTAATGCACATGATGCAATGATGAATGCAACAAGCAAAACAAATCCCACTACGAATCTCGGAAACCCTTGAAGGCATCTGAAGCTCCGGTCTTGGGGCGTCACAACACTCCACCACTATGAGAGGATCTCGTCCCGAGATCTAGGATGGCACCGGGGTAAACAGAAGAGGAAGGGGAAGAGGTAAAACTAAGTTGCTTCTTTGACAAACGAGTGAAACCAAAGAACCTTGAGAGGTTAAACCAATTGAACGAAAGAATACAAGAAATATGAACAAAGTTGAAAACACTCCGTTAGAAAAGAGGAACAAGGAACATTACTAGAACCTTGTAGGTTGAAAGACATAAGAAAAAGGGTTGCAATGGACAAGAAGTACATGCAAGCACTCCGGTAGAAACGAGATGTACAATGAACGATAAAGATTAATTACGACAAACACTCCGGTTGGAAAAAGGAAGGCATAGAATATGAACTTGGCAAAAAGAAAGCACTTGGATGAGACTCCGGTTAGAAGAGGAATGATAGCCACAACACTCCGGTTAAAACAAGATAGAGAAGGAAAAGAATGATATAATTTGGACAGCACTCCGACTGCAAATGAAAGGAATTAACAAGAACTTGAAAAGATGAGAGGATACTTGATGAGATCAACAACACACTGCCTCTGAAACTATTGAAAGAATGGCACAAGGGGTAAGAAAGATTTCAGACAGCACTCCGGTTGAGAAGGAAGGCAAAACTTGATAAGATGAGAGAACTTGAAGAGATGATACAACACTCCGGTTGAGAAGGGAGGTAAAACTTGACAAAATGGGAAGAACTTGAAAAAGAGGGCACGACACTCCGGTTAAATGGATAAGCAAAAGGAAAGAACATGATCCTCACAATTTGAGATGAAGGGTGAAGAGAGCAACATCACAATGCTTCCGGAACAAAAGAATAGAAGCTAGATTGTTGGGATAAAGGGACGGATGAGAAAATGACAACTTCTACCACAAATGAGCTTGAAAAAGAATCTTTAGGAGAAGGGTTGAACGGAGTTGTTGGAAAAACAACAACAAAAAGAGTAAGATTTTGTGAGCTTATGGAAAACTTCTCAAAATTGAGGCGACATTCTGCCACTACGAAACAAAAGATTGGATTGATATCACCAAGGAGATGAGAAACTTATTTCACCGAGAGGATAAATGAAAAACTTGGGTCATTTATGAGCACCATAAATAGCAACAATCCTTAGGGAAGGCTTTAGGTGAAACATGACACAAAATAACTCCAATGAAGAGATTGGTGGATTTAAAATATCTCATTCTTGATAACATGTGAATCATGAAACACGAACTCAAATTGTCAAGAATGACATAACACCATGTCAAGAGATAAGGTAGGAAGAATTGCACTTCGGAACGCAAGATGAAGAAAGCTTGAACTCCTCAAAACAAGACATGTGTTGAGCACCATCTTTATTTGAGAGTATAGCTTGGCGGATCCTAACTTCAAGAGAAATCTTGAAGAACAATCGAAGAATGCAAAGAATCCTTGACGAACTACCATGTAGAGCCTCCATGAAGAACTCCGGTAATAAAAGGATGATAAAAAGAAAGAGAAGTTGCAAACACAAGGTGAATCCTTGCAATGATTTAGATGAATCTTCATGGTGATATAGTTGAGAGAGCTTGGAATTTCGGGAAAAGTATGAAGCACTTGAACCAAGAATTTACTTATCGTGAACAAACTCCGGAAGAATGAATCCATCATTTGGATGAAGCAAGAATAAGAATTATGTTATGCATATCCTTCACCAATTTAAATTTATGACAAGCAACAGATTTGGCATACTACTTATTCTCGTGGAAAGGATTAAGATAGATATAGCGCAAACTTGAGAAAAGGCTTCAACGAACCACTGTTAGGATTTGAAAGAACGAATGAATTGATATGATAGCCAAGGAATAAAACTCTTGAATGAACCATCATAAGAATTGAACATGAAAGTAGCAAAAGCACAATTCACCGGGAAGAATTGGAAAACGAATGAAGATACTTGAGGGAATTTAGATACATGAGAACGGAGAGATCATGAACTGATTAGAGGATATTTGAATGATTCACCAGTAAGATTTGGAGAACAAGAGTTGCAAGCTGGAATGAATAATTCTGAGATGATGGGCTCCGGAGAATCAAACTGAAAAATACACCTGAATTGCTCCAGATGGGTGAAAATAATTCTCACAATCAAAAACAATTATGAGAGGATGGCATCAAGCTTGAACCCCGCATCTCTGAGAGAACGGATAAGATTTGGAGGAGACACTCTTCTTCGGTCTTCAAAATATGAGAATGACGACGAGAAACACCAACACAAATTGTTGAGGCACTACGGAATGAAAAATTAAAAAGGTTGAACCAACGATGATAGAATTTTGAAAGATCTTGGAGAAATACATATGACTAATGATAATTCATTCTTACGTCAAACTTGGAGAAGAATTTGAGAGTAACTCCGGGAAAATAGAGGAGTCAGGTAAGATCCTGGGAAAAGACCTGTGGGTTAGGGCCCACTCCAAAGAAACACCGTTGAACGATTTAAAAGAGATAATGCGCCGGTTGAATTAAATGGCTTGAAAGAGATAACAACCTCAAAATAGCTTGAACGGATTGAGAATGGAAACTAATCTTTTGAGAAATCTTCAGCACTCCGGAACAAATGAATAGAGAGAGGTGAACAATTAAGAGGTGCACCGGCATGAGAAAACATTGGACAAAAGAAAGTAATAAGCTCAACACCGAAGCTTGAATTGAATCCACCGGAGAAGATAAAAGAAACGAGGAATGATGAACTTGTAGAGCATCTTCATGAGAACCACCAGGTAAGAACATTGACGGAAAAGAATGGAGAGACTTCTCATCAATAACATGATGGTTCATTAAGAAATCTAAATCCTTGAAGGAAAAGGGTGGGAGGGTGGGAAAACAAAGGCAGCTTGGGACGGATGAAATGAGCACCGTTGAGAAGAACTGATAATTGATCTTGCGGATGTTGAAATGTTCGGATCCGCTTGAAGAGAAACACGCCGATTGAAAAAGGATTGACATGACAATCTCGATTATCAAGAAGGATTGGTATTCACATAGAAGTATGAGAACACCACTTAGGAAAGGTATGGAATCAACACTTGACATTGAAGCAACTCGAATACCACAAATCAAAACAAAAACAAAGGATTGGCTTGCAGAATAAGCCGGAACAAACATATGATAGACCCCATATCGCATCATGTGTCTGTTGGAAAGATATCCTACGATATACTTGAATTCCCACTTATAAACTCCCGAAACTTTCTGGTTATGCAATCAGGTGTTGGGGATACAGGGGAAGCATAATAACTCACCCAAACTAACAATTCCTACATCCAGCTGTATCCATCCTTCAATACATAACCAAGAAACCTTCGGAAATCATGTACCTCAACCTTCGAAAAGCATTTGTTATATGAGTTATGGCAATACTCCTGAACTCCCGCCCAAGTACTAGGTGGCGTCGAGGTTATCTCACCAACAACTGCATAAAAGAGATTTTTTATGTCGGCGAAACTCAGGTATTCCAGAACTGCAACGATAAAATTGTGACCACAACACCTCGGAGCTCAACTCCCCGGGACACTGCCACAACCCCTAAATGTCAAGAGGCATCAAGAACAATGTTCTCGTCACAAGACTATCGGAACGATTCCAAGATACCCGCGTGATCCTAAAAAAAATTCATGAAATTTGAGGAGAGAAGAGTCTCTACGTCAGGAGGCCTCACCAGAGCGACGAAGGGATTGAGGAGTAAAAAGAATCCTACTCTCCGATATATATAATCCTAAGACTCAAAACATTTTGTTCTAGACTCAACAACGTCAGCGATTCGATCAAGCAGGGGGCTCCTAAGTCGGGGAAGACTCTGATTACCAACTTGTAACACCCACAATGCGGCTATATCTCCCATGTGTCGGGGCAAGACTTAGAGGCATAGCCGCATGGTAGGCTTGTCTCCAGAGGGGTAATCTTCACACATCCCATGTACTGAATAAGAAAGGGATAAAGAGTTGGCTTACAATCACCACTTCACACAAATACAAGTTAAACATACATCATCTAGTATACAATCAAGGTCCGGCTACGGAACCAAAATAAAAGAAGACGACCCCAAATGCTAGATCCCCGATCGTCCCAAATGGGCTCCACTACCGATCAATAGAAGCGAAACAAAACAATGATCCAGGTCTTCATTGGGCTCCCACTTGAGCTGGGTTGCGTCACCTGCACTGGCATCATCGGCACCTGCATCTGTTTTGGAAATATCTGTGAGCCACGAGGACTCATCAATCTCACACCCGCGAGATAAAGACTATTTAAGCTTAAGGGTAGGAAAGGGTAGTGAGGTGGAGCTGCAGCAAGCAATAGCATATATGGTGGCTAACATACGCAATAAGAGCGAGAAGAGAAGCAAAGCAACGGTCGTGAACTAGAAGTGATCCTGAAACTACTTACGTTCAAACATAACTCCAAAGCCGTGTTCACTTCCCGGACTCTGCCAGAAAGAGACCATCACGGCTACACACGCGGTTGATGCATTTTAATTAAGTTAAGTGTCAAGTTTTCTACAATTGGACATTAACAAATTCCCATCTGCTCATAACCGCGGGCACGGCTTTCGAAAGTTCAAACCCTGCAGGGGTGTCCCAACTTAGCCCATCACAAGCTCTCACGGTCAGCGAAGGATATTCCTTCTCCTGGGAAGACTCGATCAATCTTAGAATCCCAGTTACAAGACATTTCGACAATGGTAAAACAAGACCAGCAAAGCCGCCCGAATGTGCCGACAAATCCCGATATGAGATGGACATATCTCGTTCTCAGGGCACATCGGATTGTCCAAGATTTCGGTAGGCCAACCCAGAGTTACCCCTGGTGGTCACCGGCGGCTGACAGGTTGGACCAACACTCAGAGGAGCACTGGCCCAGGGGTTTAAAATAAAGATGACCCTTGAGTCTGCAGAACCCAAGGGAAAAAGTCTTAGGTGGCAAATGTTAAAACCAAGGTTGGGCCTTGTTGGAGGAGTTTTATTCAAAGCGAACTGTCAAGGGGTTCCCATAACACCCAACCGCGTAAGGAACGTAAAATCAAGGAACATAACACCGGTATGACGGAAACTAGGGCGGAAAGAGTGGAACAAAACACCAGGCATGAGGCCAAACCTTCCACCCTTTACCAAGTATATAGGTGCATTAAAGTAAACAAGAGATAATAATGATATCCCAACAATATCCATGTTCCAACATGGAACAAACTTCATCTTCACCTGCAACTAGCAACTCTATAAGAGGGGCTGAGCCAAAGCGGTAACATAGCCAGGGAAGAAGAACGAGTCCATGAAGAAGACAAACAGACATAGTCGAACGAATCCTCACAAACGCGGCGTTATCGGAACCAACCCGAAGAAGCAACACCGGAAAGAAGCAAACGACATGGTAAACAACCATCACATAAGCATGACATGATGCGCAAACAATTATGATGCATGTCCGGTTTAAAGAGGCATGGCATGGCAAAGTGCACAAGCAAAAGTACAAGTTAAGTGGAGCTCAATATGCAACGAGTTGCATATTGACGGGACACCACATCAATTATTTAGTTCACTCTCGTTTATGTACCCAACAATATTAAATGTTGTTAAACATGGCAAGAGGTGAAACATGAGTAAAATACACAATTAGGCGTTTTAAATGAGGCCGGAAACATCAAACAACAATTTCGGTAAATCCTCATGTGCATTTAGCAATTTAATGCAAACAACAATTTTAACCATTTTAAATGTTGTTATCATGATGCAAATGACATCTGCAAGTTTTATGCAATTTTGGAAAAGTTGACAAGAGCATGATATGAAGCATTTGTCATCGTGGCGGAAACGAAAGGGGGGCCACGACAATGACAATGGAAATGGTGCCACGGCAACATTCCGGTTCCGATAGCTCACGGAGATACCGGTGCAAAAGGAAAAGTGACAGGAGCGTGACAAGCAAGATGGTGGGGTGATCCCGGTAACCGGGTTCCCACGTGTTAGCAGCAAACGAGGAGGACCGAGCAAGCAGCGATTCGACCATGGTGCAAACATGGGCATCTCATACAATACATCACATGCATACGGTCCACGGGCATCGTTCCGGCGGTTATACCTTTCGAAGCATGCATTATCGGAACGGATCAAGTTCGTAGAGGGAAGTAGGCGTTCTCGCGACGACGGTAGTGGAAGTAGTCGTTCTCACTTCGTAGATGTTCACACTCCGCAGGTGTTCGGGGTCAAAACAAGGAACTTGACATCCATGGTTCTTCGAGGGTCGACGGTACATGTTCTGTAGACGTTCGGGCGGCGGTAGTGGTACACATTTTGAAGGGGAAGTAGAGGTTCTCGCGATCTCGGCGATGGTAGTGGTATATGTCATCGGTAGTCAAACATGGCGATCCGGAGAGGGTAATTGGCAACATGCACATCATCGGTAGTTGTACACAATCGTTGTCGGACTTGACGGTTTTGAGGTCTCCAGGTGTAGTGGTACTTGGCGGGTCATTGAACTTGACGAAATCCAAGGCGACGGTTGTGGTACTTGGCAAAATGCATGTCAATGGTTGTTGTTCTCGTATCGTCGTGGAGGTAGTCGTTCACTCGACGGTCTTATCGGAACCTCGTCAGCGGAAGAGATCCACCTTGGCGTTCGGAAGGGGTACTTGGTGATTTCGAAGACGGCGAAAAACGAACTTGGCGGTCCTTGTTGACCTGGTACTTGGCAAATCCCTGTTCAGTGGTCTTCCTTGGCGGTTCAGGGCACGGTGCAGGTACTTGGCATGATGCAGGGGCGTTGGCCGCTGGACACTAGGGCCCGAAGCAGAGGAGCAGGGGATCGAGGCTCTGGCCATCTCATGCGGGTGTTGCGCTGGACAGCAGCGGTAAGGCGACGGCGACGGAGCTGCCATGGATGGCAACAGTGCCATGGAAGAAGCAGGGGTGCTCGAGGCAGCGGCGAGAGCTTGCAGGACGCGGGTGGAGGGGTTGATGGCGACGGGCAGTGCAGGATGGCAGCGACTCTTGGCAACAGAGCTGGTGCGGAGAGCGACGGAGCAAGGTGGTGGTGATGGCGGACGTGGGCCGGCTCGATCCGGCCGGATCCGGTAGCTGGGGTTGGGGACGAAGAGGAGGCAGAGGGGAACGGGTCGAGGCACAGGTGCAAAGGAGGGAGGCGGCCATGGCACACAGGGCCCGGCTTCCTGGTGGTACTCTGGCGAAGACGGCCGGAGCGGCGGTGGACGACGGGTGCGACGCAGCTGGAGGGCGCCACGGCGCGCACGGGAATGGGGTAGCCGAGGACGGCGGTTCGGCATTGACCGGAGCAGGGGAAGAAGAGGGAGGTGCGGCACTGCTCTCTCTTCTCTACGAGTGGCGGCGGTAGCAGGAGGACGCGAGGGAGCGATGGGATCGAGGGAGCAGCAGCAGCGCTCGCTGTCTCTGGCGGCGCGAGGGAGAGATCGATGGGAGAGGGAGAGAGCGATGCGGGAGTACTAGGGTTACCGCGGGGCGCGGTTGGGCCTTGGAGGCCGGCCCAGTAGAGAAGGGGGCTGCGCTTAGGCCTTGGAAGGCCGGCGGTTGGGCCTTAGGCCAATTAGGTGGGGAGAGGAAAAGGCCAGGAGGCCTGCTGGCTGTTGGGCTCCTTCTCTCTCTCTCTTACTCTTTCAAAACAGAAAAAAATAAAGAGAAAGAAAAAGGGAAGAAAAGAAAGGTTAGAGAAAGAGTTTGGGCACGGGGATAATTTTCCCGGACTCGCGAAAATGCGTTGGTTCCAAGAAAATAGAAATGGCCAAGATCGAACGATAAGAATTCAAACTCATTTGAATTTAATTCAAATGGGTTTGAACTAGGACGAGGTTTTAGGAGTATCCAAAAATGTTGAGAATTTTGGCAGAGCTCCGGAAAATGGTAAAAGAATTATTGGCAAGGCTAGAGAGTCAAAACTTGAAGAAGAAAAGGCCAAGGGATTTAATATGCAAGTGGGTTCATGGGTGATTCCAAAACAATGGAATATTTTATAATATCTCCCTAAATATCGGGAGGGTATGTTTTAAAGAGAAACCACCATGTGAGTTCCCTCAATTTAAATGGATCGAAGATCCATACGGTTTATTTAGTTGAGTTGGAAAGATTAAAGCCATGATGACAATGATGCAATGCACATGATGGAATGATGAATGCAACAAGCAAAAACAAATCCCACAATGAATCTCGGAAACCATGGAAGGCATCTGAAGCTCCGGTGTTGGGGCGTCAGAATGCCAAGCATTTGAGATTGGTGCTGGATAAACTCAGAGAGCATAAATTCTATGCAAAGTTTTCAAAGTGTGAGTTTTGGCTTGATGAAGTTCTTTACCTTGGTCATATCATCTCAGCCAAAGGCATCGCCGTTAATCCCGAGAAGGTGTCTGCAATTGTGAATTGGGAACCTCCTCAGAATGTCAAGCAGCTTCACAGTTTTCTTGGGCTTGCAAGCTATTGTCGAAGATTCGTTGAGAATTTCTCTAAGATTGCAAAGCCTCTTTCCAACCTCCTCCAGAAACATGTCAAGTATGTCTAGATGCCTGAATGTGACATTGCTTTCAACACCCTCAAAGAGAAGTTAGTCACACCTCCTGTCTTGACTCCTCCCGATGAATCCAAGCCATTTGAAGTTTTCTGTAATGCCTCCCTGCAAGGTCTCAGTACTGTGTTAATGCAAGAGAAGAAAGTTGTGGCCTATACCTCTCGCCAGTTGAAGCCCAACGAAAGGAACTACCCCACTCATGATCTTGAGTTGGCGGCAGTTGTCCATGCATTATTAACGTGGAGACATCTCTTGTTGGGAAGGAAAGTGGACATCTTCACAGATCATAAGAGCCTCAAGTACATCTTCACTCAACCCAACCTCAACCTCAGACAGACTCATGGGTCGAAATGATTCAAGAATACAATCCGAGTATTCAATATACTCCATACTCCAGGCAAGGCCAATGTCATTGCAGATGCTTTGAGCAGGAAGGCTTACTGCAACAACTTAATTCTCAAGCCCTTCCAACCGGACCTTTGTAAAGTTTTCCGCAAACTGAATCTCCAAGTTGTTCCTCAAGGCTTTCTTGCCAACCTCCAAGTCTCTCCTACTTTGGAAGATCAAATTCGTGAGGAACAACTTCTGGATACCATGGTGAAGAAGGTGAAACATGGGATTGCCAAGAGCCAACCCAAATACAAGTGCTATCGCATTGATGACAAAGACACTATTCTTCGAGGACCAGATTGTGGTTCCTAAAGGTGATCTAAGGAAAGTCATTATGAACGAGGCGCACAATTCCCTTCTATCCATTCATCCTGGAAGTACGAAGATGTATCATGACCTCAAGCAGTCGTATTGGTGGACTCGAATGAAGTGAGAAATTGCTCAATTCGTGAATGAATGTGATGTTTGCAGAAGGGTGAAAGCAGAACACCAACGGCCAGCTGGTCTCCTCCAACCTCTTGCTATTCCAGAATGGTAGTTTGACCATATTGAGATGGACTTCGTGACTGGATTTCCCAAGTCCAAGCGTGGAAATGATGCTATATTCGTTGTCATCGACAAGCTTACAAAAGTGGCTCATTTCCTTCCAATCAAAGAATCTATCACAGCAGCTCAGCTGGAAGAGCTATACACCTCCAGGATTGTCTCCTCGCACGACATTCCACAATTGATATCTTCAGATCGTGGAAGCATCTTCACTTCTAAGTTCTGGGATTCCTTCCAGAAGGCCATGGGCACCAACATTCGCTTCAGCACAACTTTCCATCCTCAAACTAGTAGCCAAGTCGAGCGAGTCAATCAAATCCTTGAAGATATGCTCAGGGCTTGTGTCATTTCCTTCGGTATGAAGTGGGAAGATTGTATTCCATATGTCTAGTTCTCCTACAACAACAGCTTCCAAGCGAGTTCGGGCAAGGCCCCATTCGAAATTCTCTATGGCAGAAAGTGTTGTACTCCTCTGAATTGGTCAGAGACTAGTGAACGCCAACTTCTTGGCAATGACTTAATCACATAAGCTGAAGAAATGTGTAAAGTCATCCGTGAAAATCTCAAAGCCGCGCAATCGTGCCAGAAGAGTTACTATGCAATCACCGTGACTTGGCTTTCGAGATCGGAGACCATGTCTACCTCCGCATCTCTCCAATGAAAGGTACTTGTCGCTTTGGTATCAAAGGGAAGCTTGCCCCTAGATACGTGGTTCCTTTCAAGATCATTGGCAAAAGAGGCGACCTCGCCTATCAACTTGAACTTCCGTCCAACTTCGCAAATGTGCACGATGCGTTTCACGTGTCATAGCTTCACAAGTGCTTCAAGACTCCTGAGCGCACTATCAACTTCGAAGAGATTGATCTCCAAGAAGACCTGTCTTATCATGAGCATCCCGTTGCTATTCTTGAAGAAACCGAGCGCAAGACTCGCAACAAGTCAATCAAATTCCTGAAAGTGAAGTGGTCACACCATTCCGACCGACAAGCCACCTGGGAACGCGAGGATCACCTCCGTTCTGAATATCCAGAGTTCTTTCAGTCCTAGATCTCGGGACGAGATCCTCTCATAGTGGTGGAGTGTTGTAACACCCTGGATGTAACTTGCCATATTTGTAACTCCGACTCTTGTCATTTCCAGTTTTAAGTTATGAGATTCCCTTCGTGGTTGGGTTTTTTTTTTTTGCATTTTGTTCATGTCATGCATTTCATATCATGTCATAATGTGCATCGCATTTGCATTCGTGTTCGTCTCATGCATCCGAGCATTTTCCCCGTTGTCCGTTTCGCAATCCGACACTCCTACATGCACCGGCGCACCCTCTTGTCTCTTATCGTGAGCGGGTGTTAAACATTCTCGGAATGGACGAGATTTGCCAAGTGTCCTTGGTACACCACCGGTAGACCGCCTGTCAAATTCCATTCCATTTGGAGGCCGTTTGATGCTCCAACGGTTAACCGGGTAACCGCAAAGGCCTCTTGTGTGTTGCAGCCCAACACTCCTCCAAAACAGCCCGATAACCCATCTAAAACACTTCCATGTCCTCCGTCGTCGGATCACGATCGTGTGGGCGAAAACTACACCTCATTTGGACACTCCTACCTCCTCCTACCTATAAATATACATATCCCCGTCCAAATCCGGGTCCCAAAAACCTAAAAATCATCCCCTCCGCCGCCGGACACGCCCGCGCCACCGCACCCAGCCACTCAGACGCCGCCACATGGCATCTCCGCCGCCACCCGCCGCCGCGGCCCGGCGAGCCCGGATCGCGCCCGCCCGGCCCATCGCTGCCCGCACCTCCCGCGGCTCGGTCCCGCCGCCCAGCGCCAACCCCGCCGCCGACCGCCCCGCACCGCCCACGCCTTCGCCGCCGCGCCGTCGCCGCCTCACCGCGACCACGCCTGCTGCCTCCTTCCTCCACCATGCATCGCCCCACCTCCTTCTTTGCTCCCCGTCGCCGGCGAGCTCTCCGGCCACCTCCTCCCCAAGCTCCGGCCACCGCGGCGACGAACTCCGGCGAAGCTTCGGTCCTGCCTCGATCCGCGTGCCAAAACCCTAGATCCAGTTTGGAGGGTATATTTTTCACCAAGTCTTTTTCTGCATCATATTTTGAGCCCCTGTTCATCGCCTCATATCTCCACGCTCGTTGCTCCGAATGAGGCATATGATATATCAAATTGTTCGTCTCATTGAGCTCTTCATGACAGTAGCATTTCCATGCATGTTCATGCTCATTATGACACCATTTTCATTGATGCAAGAGTGCTATAAAATGATAACTGCTGTTACTTATCATATCATGGTGATTTGTCATTTTTGTCACATTTGTTGTGTGCATCATATGAGCATGAGATCTACATGTGTTTTGAACTACATCATGCCATCTTTATAGAGGTGCTTGTGTTGCATTTTTGTGATCAATGTGGTGACTAGCACAAGCATGCAAGCTAGGCTCCGTGATGTTGCTGTTTTCAGGGACTTAGGATTTTTCTAAGTCCTTTTCCTGCTGTTATTTTGATGCCATGTAAACTTGATGCTACAGTGATATCCATGCTTATTTTGGGATATTTCAGTAAGGGAAATGTTTATACCCGATGCACCGGCCGAGTCTTCCGCCGGTCGCGCGCGGGCCACGTGATCTGGATCGAACGACGAGGGAGACGTGATCCAAGGGATTTTTTAGGCCCACCACCCCTCGTATCTTATCTCCTCCGGAAGCAAACGTGGTCCACTCATTTGCTACAGTGCATCGCCTCATACCTCTAGAAGCGCTCCTGCAAGTGGCTCCACCGCTTGATTTTTTTTCAATCTCCGCATGACGATGCACAAACTCTCCCACAACGGAGGTGCTTGGACCGTGCCGGGGGCGCCGCGATGGAGATGCTGGGACCATGCCAGGGGCGCCATTCCAAGACGTGCCGATGAGTCTCCATGGATGACCATGGTGAAGGTTGCGATGCCAGCGAGCGAATAACAATGGTGGAACTAGCATTTTGTTTTGCTTCAACCGGCCAAATCCAGAGCTGGAACCACTGTTGTTTTTTGCTGCAACTAATAAGAGAGTTGGAAACACAACTAATTTTTGCTAGAACTAGATCATTTTTTTCTACAACTGGTGTCACTATTTGCTACAATCTTTGGCGTGTAGTTTTCTGACCCATGACAACAAACAGCTGCAACCGGGAGATGAGGAAAGTTGCAACCCACGCTGCGAAAAGCTACGACCGACAACAAAAGCAGCTACTACTGTCAGAGTGACGTGCTGCAACCAACACCGGCAAACTTGTGGCCGGCAACTGCAGATGCAAAAAAGCTTCAAATGGTGTGCAAAAAAGCTTCAACCGGCAAAGGAGTATGCTTCAAGCATGGAAAAGCTTCAAATGGGTGTGGAAGAAAAAATTTGAACCATGAAAAAAGTTTCAACCGGCAAGGAAAAAAGCTTCAATTTAGCAACCGTCGTTGTTTTTAGCTACTACGGTGATGTTTTTTGCTACATTCACTCAATGTCGTTTACTGGTGGCCGTCGTTCGCAATCCAGTGCTTCCAGCAAAAAATGATGCTGCAACCGTAGTTTTGTTTTGCTACTACCGGCGCAGTGTTTGCTACATCCATCAAGCAGAAGATGCGACCTCGCGATGACGGCGAGGGCGTTTTTCGCTGCAACCATATTTGGTTGTTGCTACTACCGGCAAACTTTTTTGCTACATCCATCAAGAAGGAGCTGTGACCTAGCGATGGTGGCGATGGTGTTTTTGCTGCAACCGTTGTTAGGTTTTGCTATGACTGGATAAGTTTTTTGCTACATCCGTTCAATGGCGTGATTGGCTGGTGGGAGTCGTCGACGCAATTCCGTTCAGCGAGCATCAACAACAAGGGGCGACGGCGGAGCTACAACCGGAGCTGATGAGAGCTGCAACCGCAGGTGCAGCTGTTGCATGGGTTGAGGCAGTGACGAGGAGGACTGGCGAGGGTGGGAACTAACGACGAGGACGGCTGGCGAGGGTGCGTATCGGCGACGAGGAAGCCCACCGGAGGGAAGATGAGGCATGGAAGGGGAGCTGCGCGAGACGGCGGAGATGTGGGGATATGCGTGAGCGTGAGATGCGCGAGGAGGGAGAAGATCTAGGGAGAATCGTTTGTTTTCGCTAGATTGAACGGCCAGAACAAGTGGCATACTGTGGCTAGGGTGCGACCGGCCCAAACTTTGGGCCGGTGCGCCGGCGCAGATTACTCACCTTTCAGTAAGGATGTTTTGAACATGTGGTTATGCTCTATCCATCCATGCCCCTGTTTGCATTTATGGAGTTGTCTAGCATGTCTTGTTCTTGCTCTACTTTTGCTATAAAATGTTCCTGGCAGAATGTTAACATGTTAATCAATTTTGCCATGGTTGTTTCTAGTGATCCATGCATCCTATGAACTTGATCTTGCCATGGTTAGATTCATGAACATGTCATAGTGCTGTTGCTATGCTGGTTTTGTCATGAAATGCTTTGTGGTGAGTGGCATGAGCTTGCAAAGTTTCCTTCATAATTCTGTTTATGACATGCTCAGTTTTCTGCCTAGTCTGAAACTGTTAATAAAACTTGCTATGTTTACATGGGTGCCATCATTTTTTCTGTGCCTTTTTGGCTCATGTTCAGTAAGGGACTTTTGATCTATGCTTTTAGTAGAATCATGCCGTGCCTTTATTTTCTATGATATGTTCCTATAGCATGTTATTTGCTTGCTCTAAGCATTGCTTCCTGTTGTTATTTTTGACATGTTAGTATTTTCACTAAGTCTGTGATGCTGATATCTTTTGCACTTTTACCATGCTTGTTTGAGCCTGTTCTCGTGTGATTTAGCCATAGCTCAGTGTTCATGTTTTGTCAAGAATCTTGTGTACATCATATCCATATGCTTTGTTGCTATGTTGGAGTGCAGTAGTTTAGTTTCTTGTTGCATGCTAAGTAGCATCATGCTGTTAATTACAGTTTTGCACCATCCTTGTTTTGCTTGCCGTTTGCAAACCGTGCATCCGTTTCCGGTGATCTTTATATCGATTTCAACCGAAATCATCTCATCTTTCCAGCGGCATACTTGGTTTGCCAAGTTGATGCCTTGATCATTCTTTTCCTTCCGGAGCACGCATATGTATTGCATATCACATCTTGCATATCATGCCATGTATTGCATCATGTTGCTTGTGCATTGCACTATGATTGATTGTTGGTCCTTTGCTTGTGCTCTTGCTTTGGGTAGAGACGTGAGACGAGTATGTGACCAAGGAACCTGTTGAGTACGCTAACAAGGATCAAGCTTTCGACAAATCTGAGAACATTGCAGGCAAGATGACCATACCCTCGAAATCACTTCTATCTTTGCTTGCTAGTTGTTCGCTCTATTGCTATGTCGCGCTACCTACCACTTTCTATATCATGCCTCCCATGTTGCCATGTCAAGCCTCTAACCCACCTTTCCTAGCAAACCGTTGTTTGGCTATGTTACCGCTTTTGCTCAGCCCCTCTTATAGCGTTGCTAGTTGTAGGTGAAGATGAAGTTTGTTCCATGTTGGAACATGGATATTGTTGGGATATCATTATTATATCTTATTTACTTTAATGCATCTATATATTTGGTAAAGGGTGGAAGGCTCGGCCCTTATGCCTGGTGTTTTGTTCCACTCTTGCCGCCCTAGTTTCCGTCATACCGGTGTTATGTTCTTTGATTTTGTGTTCCTTACGCGGTTGGGTGTTATGGGAACCCCTTTACAGTTCGCCTTGAATAAAAATCCTCCAGCAAGGCCCAACCTTGGTTTTACCATTTGCCTACCTAAGCCTTTTCCCTTGGGTTCTGCAGACTCAAGGGTCATCTTTATTTTAAACCCCCCCCCCCCCCCCCGGGGCCAGTGCTCCTCTGAGTGTTGGTCCAAACCGGGCAAACTACAGGGCCACCTGATCACTACCCTTTCCTACCCTTAAGCTTAAATAGTCTTGATCTCGCGGGTGTGAGATTGCTGAGTCCTCGTGACTCACGGTTACTTCCAAACAGATGCAGGTGCCGATGATGCCAGTGCAGGGGACGCTACCGAGCTCAAGTGGGAGTTCGGCGAGGATTCAGGACGTTACTATGTTTCTTTTCCTGATGATGAGTAGTGGAGCCCAGTTGGGTCGATTAGGGATCTAGCATTTGGGGTTGTCTTTCTTTATTTTGGTTCCATGGTCGGACCTTTGATTGTACTTTGGATGATGTATGGATTATTTATGTATTGTGTGAAGTGGCGATTGTAAGCCAACTCTTTATCCCTTTATTATTCAGTACATGGGATGTGTAAAGATTACCCCTCTTGCGACAAGCCTACCATGCGGCTATGCCTCTAAGTCGTGCCCCGACACGTGGGAGATATAGCCGCATTGTGGGTGTTACACTAAGGATAATTTTGACCGCTGTCCTGGTGATCTACCCCTGGATCACCATTGTACCTCCTTGCCAAACTCATGGCAAGGCACACAATAGGTCTGGTAGATAGCATGGCATACTTTATAGAACCTATGGCTGGGGCATAGGAAATGACTTTCATTATCTCTCTGTCCTCTACCGTGGTCGGGCTTTGAGTCTTACTCAACTTCACACCTTGCAATACATGCTAGAACTCCTTCTTTGACCGATCCATTTTGAACTCCTTCAAAATCTTGTCAAGGTATGTACTCATTGAAAATCTTATCAAGCGTCTTGATATATCTCTATAGATCTTGATGCCTAATATGTAAGGAGCTTCGCTGAGGTCTTTCATCGAAAAATTCTAATTCAAGTATCCTTTTATGCTATCCAGAAATTCTATATCATTTCCAATCAGTAATATGTCATCCACATATAATATTAGAAATGCTACATAGCTCCCACTCACTTTCTTGTAAATACAGGCTTCACGTAAGTCTATATAAAATCATATGCTTTGATCACCTCATCAAAGCATATATTCCAACTCCGAGATGCTTGCACCAGTCCATAGATGGGTCGCTGGAGCTTGCACACTTTTTTAGCACCTTTAGGATCAACAAAACCTTCTGGTTGCATCATATACAACTCTTCTTTAAGATATCCATTAAGCAATGCGGTTTTGACATCCATTTGCCAAATTTCATAATTATAAAATGCAGTAATTGCTAATACGATTTGGACTGACTTAAGCATCGCTACGACTGAGAAGGTTTCATCATAGTCAACTCCTTGAACTTGTCGAAAACCTTTCGCGACAAGTCGAGCTTTGTAGATAGTGACATTACTATCAACATCTGTCTTTTTCTTGAAGATCCATTTATTCTCAATGGCTTGCCGATCATCGGGCAAGTCCACCAAAGTCCACACTTTGTTCTCATACATGGATCCTATCTCAGATTACATGGCCTCAAGCCATTTGTCAGAATCTGGGCTCATCGTAGCTTCTTCATAGTTTGTAGGTTCGCCTTGGTCTAGTAACATGACTTCTAGGATAGGATACCATACCACTCTAGTGTGGATCGTGCTCTGGTTTACCTATGAAGTTTAGTTAGTAACTTGATCTGAAGTTTCATGATCATCATCATTAGCTTCCTCTCTAGTTCGTGTAGGCATCACGGGAATAGTTTTCTCTAATGTACTAATTTATAATTTGAGAGAAGGTACAACTACCTCATCAAGTTCTACTTCCCCCCACTCACTTCTTTCGAGAGAAATTCCTTCTCTAGAAAGGATCCATTCTTAGCAACAAAGATCTTGCCTTTGGATCTGTGATAGAAGGTGTACCCAACAGCATGGCGCACTAAACTATTAAGTAGTCATCATATCGAGCTTGACAAACGCTCATAATGTCTACATCTGCTCCTGCAATAGGTCTGTCACCAAGAGGTGTGATGTCTACTACACAACTTTATTCTCGTAGACACATGTTGGGCCTCCAAGCATAGAGTTTTGTAGGACAGTAGCAATTTTCTCTCAAGTGGATGACCTAAGGTTTATCAATCTATGGGAGGTGTAGGATGAAGATGGTCTCTCTAAAACGACCCTGCAACCAAATACAAGAAATCTCTTGTGTCTCCAACACACCTAATACAATGGAAAATTGTATAGGTGCACTAGTTAGGCGAAGAGATGGTGATAAAAGTGTAATATGGATGGTATAAATATATTTTATAATCTTAAAAAATAAAAACAGCAAGGTAGCAAATAGTAAACGGGCACAAAAACGGTATTGCAATGCTTGAAAATGAGGCCCAGGGTCCGTACTTTCGCTAGTGCAATCTCTCAACAATGCTAACATAATTGGATCATATGACCATCCCTCAACGTGCAACAAAGAATCACTCCAAAGTTCCTATCTAGCAGAGAACATACGAAGAAATCGTTTGTAGGGTATGAAACCACCTCGAAGCTATTCTTTCTGATTGATCTATCCAAGAGTTCATACTAAAATAACACCAAATAATTTCAGATTCATGATACTCAATCCAACACAAAGAACCTCAAAGAGTGCCCCAAGATTTCTACCGGAGAAACAAAAGACGAGAACATACATCAACCCCTATGCATAGATTACCCCAATGTCACCGCGGGAATCCCTCAGTTGAGTGCCAAAACACATATCAAGTGAATCAATATTATACCCCATTGTCACCACAAGTATTCATATGCAAGACATATATCAAGTTCTCTCAAATCCATAAAATCATTCAATCCGATAACAACGAAATCTCAAAGGGAAAAACTCAATTCATCACAACAATATGGAGAGGGGAAATGTAACATCCCAATTTTCAATTTGGATGTTTAAAATAGATCATTCATATGCATCCATGGTTTATGCATTTTTGCCCCATTTCTTTTATTTTGAATTTTGGTCCAAAGAACTTTATGTAATTCAAGGACCAAAAGAGAGAATTGGAAGTTTCCTTAAATCCAATTTTTGAAAATTCATTAACTTCAAAATTTGGAGTTTGGATCAAATTTGGTTTCACTAAATTCATTTCCTTTATTTCAAAAAAAAAGAGAGAAGATAAAATGACTTATTCAATAATAGAAGGAAAATATTGGAAAATGAATTTGGAACCAAAATATATTTGTTGGGTTTTATTTGCACTTTATTTTATTAGTTTAGCAAAAAGTTTATTTTTGAAAACTTGCATTTTAGGCCGGATAAATGTTCACAAGGTCATATATAAGACCATATATATATGTGATTTTTTCTGGGATTTTTAGGAGTTATTTTATTGTATTTTGTAGCCCTAAAGTGCTTCTGTAAAAAAACGTTTAAAAAACGTGGGCAGCCAAGGCCCAAGGAAGGACCAGCCTTCTTCACGACAAGAGGTCGTCTTCAACCTCCAGTACGTTACTGCACGCACACACGCAGCATCACATCTTCTCCCCACCCTAGCGCCCCACCCCCTCCCCTCCTCTCCCTCGCTCCAAAACCGCTCTGAATAGGTTCCCCTCGCCTCCCTCTATCTTTTCCCCTTCACTAGTGCACCTTAATTCCTCCTGTAATGGCCATTAGAAGCCCAAGTAACAGTCACCATTAACATCATAAAGTTGGCAACGCTCAGCTCATCTCCAGACCTCCCCAAGCCCTATATAGAGCACCCCTGGGAGCCCCTCTCACCCCTCGTCCGAAGCCCTCTCCCTCTGAAGTTTTTCCCTCTCTCTAACCTCTCCAATTGCTCGCCGGAGTTCATGTATTCCGGCGACCTCTCACCGCGTGCACAGGAAGCAATCTACAACCACAAGTTGTTCAAGTGGTTCACCTCATCGTCCTCTACACCGTCCCGCACACATCCTTCGCCGAAGCACAGCGGATCC